>NW_021137215.1:0-444961 GCF_004193835.3 Ostrinia furnacalis | reverse complement strand
CACGTCCCATTGATGTATGTCAGTCACTATTGAGAACGGGACTATTCCCACCTCTCGTTCCCACCGCTGCAACTCCTGTGTAGCCAGGATCTGCAGCTTGACCGCCAATAATCCAACCAGTGAAGGTCAAGTTTGTCCCGGGGGAAAGTTAAACTGTCATTAATTAGTGGCACCAGGATTGTCTCAACCCACGCCATAGAAAAAGCTACCAATGAGCAACCTTGGCATATGGGGCCAAATCTTTTTTCAAATAAACGTGCTAAGTTTTAAAAATCTAAGATTCCAAAATCCTGTTTAAGCAGGAAATATTAAAACCGTATATTAGAGCTAATTTTATTGATCTTTTTTGAAAGCAGTTATATTTTATTGCTAAAATGTCAATTGATTGAGGTTTTTCTATGTTTTAACTTATATGACTAATGGTCTTTATGCATCGATAGTCATAACCTATAACATCATCCGTTACAATATTAAAATATTGGTATTAAAAGTTTTTAAATCTGAAGCTAAAAAGTTCTTGTATTGGACTCCCGAATTTGACTTTTTTTTTTCTTCCGCCACTGGTTTAAATTCAATACCAGCAATGCTGGAATTAGTAAAATCGTACTTATGACTTTTTACTGACACTGCTACTTCCATCCCTAGGCACTCCATAGTTTTTTTTATGCATAACAAGGCAGGTATTTGACCGCAATCGCACCTGGTGTTAAGTGAGATGCAGTCTGGGATGATACATATCAGCCATGTAAGAGCTTATTTACTCACGCCTTGAAAAGGCCTGGATTATAGTCTTCGGGAAAGACAGCAGCAGGCAGCGAATTCCAGTCCCTAGCTGTTCGCATTATAAACGAGTCGTCGAAACGCTTAGTGCAAGCTGGTGGAATTTCGACAATGTAGGGATGGTACGCTAACCTGCATCTGGTTTCCCAGTGATGGAAGGGGGCTGGTGGAATTAGATCGTTGCCCAAAACAATGTTATTTTACACCACTGCTGAGCTACAAATATCTTTCCACCATTGAGCTACCATCTCTAAAACTGAGCTGCAGTCCAAAACAAACAGCAATTGTAATCTTATTATGTACCTGACCTAATACCATTTTGAGAAAGGTCAGGCATGAGTCAACGCTCCTAATATACGCAGACCTTATTCAGCATTGTTTCAATATGATTATGATTTACTCGTGCTTGCATATTCATACCGCCAGATGGCGTTATGAAGGCCACGAATCACAGTATTGAGAATATAATATCACGGGACTGTTCCCACCTCTCGTTCCCATGGCTGCAACTCCTGTGTAGCCAGGATCTGACTTGACCGCTAATAACCCAACCAGTGAAGGTCAAGATTGTCCCGGGGAAAGTTAAACTGTCATTGGACTCGCAAGAAATCTGTCATCAGTCATAGGCCCTTTCCAGGGCGCTTATATGTCCCAAATATAGCTTGCCCTACCACCATTCGGGACAACATATAGGCTGGTGCTGAGAAGAAGTGGTGGAAGAAACTCCGTCAGCCTTGCCAGCCTCTTTTTCAATTAAATGCAGAAAATGCTTACTTTAAACAAGATTTAACTACGAGCGAAATTCAAATTCAAATTCAAAACGTTTATTTGCCAAAAACATATACCGCGATATCGAAGGGTAGCGAGAGTTATTGGTAGAGTCTGGTCTGTGAACACGTAGAATTTTGTCCAATGACCCCAAGCAACCCACCCTTATCGCTCGCGCGTAATTATATTGCTATCTCGCTCGCACACACACTGCGGGTGCCATCGCACAGTCGCGACAGCAATATAATTACGCGCGAGCGATAAGGATGGGAAGCTAGGGGTCATTGGACAAAATTCTACGTGCTCACGGACCGGGCTTTAACTCCGTTCATTTCAGCCAAATGACATCCACTGCTTCACAAAGGCCTCCCTCAAGGTTTCCACAGCGAGCGGTCCTGCGCTGCCCACGTCCTAAGATCGGGCCTGTCAAATGTAAAGACATCTTTGGTTTAACAGGTTTAACCACAACTGGGCGGGCGGGGCACACAGCTCGTAGAGACGATGGCCGTTGGGGCAGAAAAGTTCTCGAGTGGAGACCACGGGCTAGAAGACGTAGCGTGGGCAGGCCTCCTACTAGGTGGACCGACGATCTGGTAAAGGTCGCGGGAGGAGCCTGGATGCGGGCAACGGACCGTTCATTGTGGAAAACCTTGGGGGAGGCCTTTGTCCAGCAGTGGACGTCATTTGGCTGAAACGAACGAACGAACGAAATGCAACAGGGAAGCTCATGGCCTGCATCTCACCTGATGGAATGTGATGATCAGGCCGAAGATGGAAGCGAGCGTCAGCCGGAATCCTCAACAACAGGAACTGGCTATGAAGACCAAAGTTGTCCACGTGACATTCGATGAAATTCAGTGTTTGAAAGAATTTTTTTTTTTCTTTTCGTCCAAAATCTTTATACTACAACATCAGTATTAGTACATAGTTTGTTTTAATGTTTTTATGTAATTTATCACTTCACTACACAATAGAACGCAAAATAACACGTAACATTATATTAATTAATTAATTAAAAACATTATTTATTTATTTATCATTCATTTGCATATTTAGCATCGTACAAAATGACCGATCGTTCTTTTCATTCAACCAAATTATTGGATTTTTCATGACATTGTTTATCTTAATTGATTTCCAATATTAGCACGAATTATAAATTAATTTAAAGTTTTGAATCCCTGAACCTATAATTAAACATTATACTAAATAAAGTTAATTATATTTAAATTTATTTATGACTGCATCTAAAATTCTGAAGTGCGTCCGAAATATTAAACTTTTTAGCCTTGTCTTCTATGGAATTTGATTAAGTTGTGTTTGACTTTTGGTCGGTAAAAAATGTCAGATCTTTCTTAGAGACATTACAGGTTAAGGTTTTTGTAAATAGTCAATTTAATTAAATGGCAATACTGGACGTAAGCCTCTCTCAAGGAAAACCACAAAGTGCAATAATAAAGTATTGGAGAGTCGAGCCATAACGTCGAACTCCTATGTTCTTCTGATTAATTTAGTTGCGGGTCCAATGACAGTTTAACTTTCCCCCGGGACAAACTTGACCTTCACTGATTGGGTTATTGGCGGTCAAGCTGTAGATCCTGGCTACACAGGAGTTGCAGCGGTGGGGACGAGAGGTGGGAATAGTCCCGTTTATTTGTACATCACAAAAATCAAAACACACATAACATTAGCCTTTCTTTGTTAATAAGGTGTATTTGTTGTTATTACTTTGTATTATTATTTGACGTCAGAGAGTGATTCAATAAATCAGAACGATCACCCATCATCTCTCAACCACAGCGTGGGTTGCTTAACTCAATTAATCACTGACAATCGTAATGGGATCACATATTTGCTTAAGAAAATATCTTCCTTTGTACAATTAATTAATTGACAGCTAATCTTGATAATTATACGACGAAGTAAACAATGGGCTTTATTATTTCATAACCGATCGGTTTAATTGTAATCTTTTGTAAAATAAGGAAAACTGATGATGTATAATGTACGTAGACGTAATTATACATTACCTACGTATAATGTGTTTGTCTTTCTAACTTTATGAAGATTTTCAACCTAATATAACTGGTGACTGACTGACTCAGTCAGACACCAGTTATATTAGGACAGCCCAAACCACTGGACGGATCGGGCTGTTTGGCATGCAGGTAGATGTTATGAAGTAGGCATCCGCTAAGAAAAGATTTTACGAAACTCCACCCCTAAGGGGGTAAAACGGGATCCACGCGTACGAAATCGCGGGCGGCCGCTAGTTCTCAAATATTTACTAGGTATTATTTAAAATTTTGTTTGTCCGTATTCTTAAAAATGAAAAGGTACCTATTCATGTAGACCGAAGGTGGAAGCGAGCTTCACCCGGAATCCTCAACCACAGAGGAACTGGTTATCTTACCTCTAACTCCCGAAACACAACAATGCTTTTAACATTGTTTTTATGGCGACAGACATAGTAAGATGGTGGTAGCTAGCCAGGCGGACTTAAAACAAGCCCTACCACCATCCAAACCGATAAAATTTGCCCCCACTGGGAATTGAACCCGAGTCTTACCACTAGACCACAGAGGCGGTAAAATTTTATAGTATTAGTGCTATTTTATTTAGCAACTAGCAGCCGCCCGCGACTTCGTACGCGTGGATCCCGTTTTACCCCCTTAGTGGTGGAGTTTCGTAAAATCCTTTCTTAGCGGATGCCTATGTCATAACATCTACCTGCATGTCAAATTTCAGCCTGATCCGTCCAGTGTTTTGGGCTGTGCATTGATAGATCACTATGTCAGTCAGTCAGCTTTGAGTTATATGTATATATTTAGATTGCCATTTTACCAATGTTTTACCTGTCATCGTATTTTTATCGCGAGCGAATCCGTGAGAAAAGGTATTGTCTTAAATGATTTGCATATAGGTATCATCAAGAGATAGGTATTATGTCCAAAGGCTTTCAGTCTGGTCAGGGCTGAGTACATCCGGTCTGCAATGGCGTAAGCGACCTCATTGTAATAGGTGCAGTCGGGTAGAAAAGGCTTCTAAAACTTGTTTACTTTCATTTTTAGAACGAGAATATTCACGCCTCTCGTTCCCACTGCAACTCCTGTGTAGCCAGGATCTACAGCTTGACCGCCAATAACCCAACCAGTGGAGGTCAAGTTTGTCCCGGGGAAAGTTACTGTCATTGGATCCGCAACGAAATTAATCAGAAGAACATCATAGGAGTTGATAGGATATGTTTGTATTTCGATTTATACCGAGCGCCTTTTTGACACGAAAGTAGGTGCTGACTGTATTGTGTTTATTGTTCTTTTTGTATGTTTGAATTTCGTGGAAGTCATAAAAGTCATTTCTTTTCTGCAAATAGGCTTTTAAAAAGCGCTTTAACTTCGGGACAATAAATGGGCCAGTACTGAGAAGAAGCAGCGCAAGAAACTCAGTCACCATTGTCACAATTGTTTTCGATCGCTTTTCCGCACGTCAGTACATAAACGGAAAATACGGATGCGCACGCATCCTTGTGGATGCAGACGGATGTGTTAGGGAAAACATTTTCTAAGATCACTCATTAACGTAATTGTTCATTACGGACACAGCACATCGTTTAATATTTAGTTTTTTGCGGTAATCTAGGCATTGTACGATGGATCTAGATTTTAGATAAAAGTAACATAAAGACAAGAAAGAAAATTGTTGAAGTCGGATTTTCTTCCGCAAAAATTTAAAATTATGGGGTTTAAAATAATTCTTGGACATTTTACACTCCTATTTTATCATGAACTTAGCATAGTTTGTATTAAGGCCACTAGACAACGGACAAAAAGGAGATATTATTGTGATATTTATAAAATTTCTGGTGTAGAGTCACGTCATCTTAAAATAAAGTAAATAACTTGAAAAAATCGAACTGCCTTAGGTGGGAATCGAACCCACGACCTTTCGCTTGCCGGGCGACTTCTCTTCCATCTGAGCTACTTAGACACTAGATGAACCCGTCGTTTTCTATGAAAATATTACGACATTTTATAATAGAGCCTTTAAAATATTTAGATTCTAACACAATTTATTTTACAAACCAAACTCAACACGGGCAAAGTCGCAGTCATAACTAGTCCATAATTATATGAACAAATAAGTACTTAAACATTATAGTAATTAGTAATACTTTAAGGTCATTTTCTCGTTCTAAGAAGAAATCATCACATACTTCCTTAAATGTTTCTGATTCATACAATATCGGTCAAGGTTCGGTGACAAAGGACTTTGTTGCGTAAAAATGAATCAGTTATATTTTATGGAATTTAATTATGAAATGTATACTAATAAAGAGATTATCGCCCGTATCCATAAACATTACTTTGAGGTCTTACTGTGCGCGTGGACGCACAGGGTGACACACGAACCAATCACAGAGCTCTATTCAACGGTTTGCGTTCGATTGTTTGTGAATGCAGGCATATGGTTTATGGTAGGACTAGTTTCTGAGTGCGGCTTTGTCTTATTAATATAAATAAATATTGTCTTTTATAATGCGAACAGCTAGGGACTGGAATTCGCTGCCTGCTGCTGTTTCAAGGTCTCGCCTCGTGAATAGGCACTTACAGGGCAGATATGTACCATCCTAGACTGCATCCCACTTAACATCAGGTGCGATTGTGGTCAAATACCTGCCTTGTTATGCATAAAGAAAAAAAATATAGAAAGAAAAAGAACAGGCAAATAAAACTCTCCCAGCAAATTAGACTGAGACTGATGATCAAGATTGAGTTTCTTCCGCCACTTCTTCTCAGCACCAGCCCATATAATATGTTGTCCCGAAGTGGTGGTAGGGCAAGCTATATTTGGGACGTGTACAAGTGCCCTGGAAAGGGTCTAAGTACTGAATCATCATCATCATCATCATCATTTCAGCCACAGGACGTCCACTGCTGAACATAGGCCTCCCCCAATGACTTCCACATCGCACGGTTGGTAGCGGCCTGCATCCAGCGCCTTTCCGCTACCTTTATCAGGTCGTCGGTCCACCTTTACGAGATCGAATCAGAAATGAGGAGATCCGTAAACGAACTAAAGTCGCTGACATAGCCCGACGGATCAGCAAGCTGAAGTGGCAGTGGGCTGGGCACATAGTACGCAGAACTGACGGCCGATGGGGCAGCAAGGTTCTGGAATGGAGGCCACGTACCGGAAAACGCAGCGTGGGACGTCCCCCCACAAGTACTGAATAAATGATTTTAATCTTATAAACGTTGCAGGAAGGCGCTGGATGCGTACTAAACCAATCGGGCAATCTGGAAATCTTTGGGGGAGGCCTATGTTCAGCAGTGGACGTCCAGTATCTGAAATGATGATGAGAATTAGTTCCTAATACTGTTAAAATTGTATTTTATTGTTTCATCTTTGGTGACGTAAAAAAATATGTAGATTGTAAGCTTAACCTTAGCATTAGGTATACTTTATTTTTTTTTTTACAGTCATTAGTTTTGTTTCTTTAGTATTTTGACGGCCAGTTGTATTTTTTACTGTTTTATTATTTTATTTACCAATGTGCGAAAACACACAAGGTAGATAAACAAAAGACATAAGAAAACATTAGGTATATACTGCAGTAAAATGCAACTTTGAAGGTAAAAAGAATACACAATACAATTTGTTTGTTTATTTATTTAATTAATTGATATGAGTGTTACTTTTGGGTTCTACTTTAAAATAAAATGGATCTCTACCTACATTATTGCTGTCCTGAAAAATTTGGTTCATTTTTATCTCAAAGTATAGTCCCGTTATTCCCACCTCTCGTTCCCACCGCTGCAACTCCTGTGTAGCCAGGATCTACAGCTTGACCGCCAATAACTCAACCAGTGAAGGTCAAGTTTGTCCCGGGGGAAAGTTAAACTGTCATTGGATCCGCAACGAAATTAATCAGAAGAACATAGGAGGAGTTCGAAGTTAAGGTTTGACTTCCCTCCAGTGCAAAGCGGATGAGAGATGAGCATCTAAACATGTCCCAATATAGCATGCCCTACACCACTTCGGGACATCATATCGGCTGATGCTGAGAGGTCGGAAGAAACCCAGTCACCCTTTTTGCCTTTGTTTATTTATTTTGCTTTTAAAACCGCAGTTTAGGTTATTTATTTGTCAATCATCAAGTGTTTTGTTTTGAAGAATTAAGGACGTAGCACACTTATCAATCCGGAAAGGGATCGTAACCGTATCAACACGAGGCGGTCAATATTCTTTGTATGAAACTCCATACTGCAACGCACACTTTTCCGGACCGTAACGTAAACGCCTCGCGGTTGACGCACGAAAGGCGATGACAGACAGCTCGCGAAGGCGATACGGTGTTGATCCCTTTCCGAGTCGATAACCCACTGGCCGTCCCCATAGACCAGTAGCGCAAAGCATATCCCGACGAAAAAAAAAGTGTTGTCCAACTATAAGCCTAGTCCACCTGACTCAGAACGAGTTTACCTATAAGAAAGAATTACTAAGTGGCATAAAATATCTGTCATCAATATTGAGATAATATAAATATTTTAAGTCTAGATGCAAAATGTCATGCGTTTAACCTTATGAATGAACCAAAACTAATTTAAATCCTCATTTAAATGAATTCGTTACACTCAGCAATATGCTATTCTGAAAATGTTAATACTATACCATACTGAGTCATAGATCTGTGTGACATCAGGTAATAATAGTGCAGGATCTATATAAATCATAGTTTGACATGTTCGCGAACGTCACTTAGCATCAATGATTACATACTTCTAAACAGGTGACTGCCAATTTCATATGTAGAATATATTTACATCCACTTATTTACTATCAGGTCATTTAGTCTCCATTGCAGGAGCACGACTCTCTCTAATTGACCAGAGGCAAGAGGATTTGTCCTACACTCCCCACGCTGGCCAGACGGGTTGGGGAGGAGGCCTGATGTTTCGCATATTTGTCCCTTAGTCACCTCTTACGACATCCTTTAATGAAATATTGTTGTCAATAGTGACTGAGTTTCTTGCGCTGCTTCTTCTCAGCACTGGTCCATTTATTATCCTGAAGCAGTGTAGGGTTGATACTGTAAAAGTTCTTTTTAAAAGCCTATTTGGCTAAAAATGAGTTTTATGAATAGGCTAGTTGCCTAAAAAAATTTTTTTAGTCCGTAATGTTTAATATCAAAAAATATTGGACACATATATTTTTATTTGTCAATCTAACAAATAATTACATAGTTATGGTGCGTTGAAGTTGCGCACGACGTCACAACGTGCGGCATTTTTAAGCAAGCGTTGAGTCACGGGCCTCTTCTTATGAACTTTGGGGCNAGTATTTTTTGATAAGTTAACTGACGGACTAATTAAAACTCTTGCTTTTTGACCCAGGCAACATCCCCATTCGTTGCCTGCTGCTGTCTTTACTGAACACTATAATCCGGGCCTCTTCAAGGCGAGAGTGAATAGGCACTTACAGGGCAATTACGTACCATCCTAAAAGACTTTAGGCTCACTTATCATCAGGTGTGATTCCATTAAAATATCTACTCTGCAAAACTAAGATTCTTCCGCTGCTTCTTCTCAGCACTGGCCAATATGTCCCGAGCAGTGGCAGGGTTATCCATTTCATTAGTGCCACAATACTGGTCAAAATTGTATAAAATATTCTCCAGATTCTGAAAAAAAAATAGCGAAGAGAAAAAATGCTGGTTTAAAGTGGCACCAACAATAAAATGGCTTTTAAACACATTATACAGAACTAATGGCCAATTTCCAGCACTTATCATTAATGAATAATTTACCATCATATTATTTATGACAATGCCTAAATCTAGATTCGTAACAGACTAGGAATGTTATGGATATGTAGTTTCGGTTATGGATACGGTTACGGATATAGGAATAATATTATACCGGTTTCGGTTACGGTTACGGATATCTGTGCTTTAGAATGAAATTTGCAATAGTTGTCCAACACGGTTCATTCATGGCCGCACACTTTATTACTTATTTATTTATTTATTTTTAGGGAAACATACAGTTACAATAAAAAAATAAAAATTGAAAGGTACTAGATGGCATTACAAAGATAAATCAGGCTGTTATGCCTTTACATAATGTTATACAAAAAACTATTTAAACTGCCTACATCCGAAACTTTTCAATCGGTTACGGTTTCGGATATTTTTTATTTTGGATATCCGAAACTTTCGGTTACGGTTACGGATATCCATAACATCCCTGTAACAGACATAAGAGTTGTTCTATATGTCAATAGTTCAGTCGGAGCTATGCGGTCCGCCCACGGTGCGGATTCGAATCCGGCCGCCAAATGTACCATAAACTTTGGATTAAGATGTGAGACCGGTTGCACCGATGCTTGACGATTGGTTAACTATACTGGTAGAGGCTTGAATTTGTGTATGGTCAGGCCTGTTTATCTCCGCGAGTTTACATCAAAAACAAAACACGCACGATGCCCCCCTACAGGATTACTATTCGACAAGGCTTCACATACGAGCGAACATTGACTCACGCACGCGTATTCTTTTGTATGATGGAAAAAAATAAAGAAAATGGTGTACTAGTACACCAATTTTTTTATAAGTTAAATACTGCACAGTATTTAGTTAACTGCCTAAATAATAATAAAAACACAGAATGTACTTTTTTAAGTTGCCTGAAGACACTGAGAGGTAAATAAGTAGTTAATATTATTCATGATAATTCATGGCTAAGTCATGTAGTATTTCCTCCGCCATTTTCAACAAATATATATATACGTTTTTAAAATAGGTTACTTGTTAGGCTTTACAAAATAACGTTCATAACTCGACTCCTACTCGAATATTAATAGGTAGGCGAATATAATCTAACTATACCTACCTTGTTGATGAAAGAAAGATTTGATTTATTTATTTTATTGATTGTATAATCTGAATAGGTCGTATTTTGTGACAAAAATGTAAAGCCTGAAAGCTCTTTCTTCCCGTTTGCTAAAATTTGCTATTGATTTATCCAAATTTTGTGGTAACAGCGAATTTAGCTCAATTAGGTACCTAACAGCTAGTTATTTTCTCGTTTAAATATTGTTTTACAAATACCTCTGCAAGTAGTATATTTAGTTAAACTTTAAATAATGTTACGAACGAGTTACTTATCGAATGGTAGTGCAACCCGCCCGACTCTTCAGTAATTTATTCTTTAGAATAAAGTTCACTTGTCATGTGAAATGAGTCAGTAATGGCCACCATATATTTACTGGACTTGGAAGTCCCAGGATCCGGGATGTTTATAGTTCACAGCACAACAAGCTACCCATTGTTGTTCTAAAATAGTATTTAATACGATTCAATAAGATGCCACAGTATTAAACTCGATATGAACCAGTCATCGTCTTTGTGACACCCAAAGTAGCCAAAAAGTTCGCAACACGTCTTTGTTACAATGATGGCTATCGTTTTTATACTTAACAGTTGGTACCCCTGGCGATTGACAGGACCTTACTCTACAGTGGCGCCATCTTGATGAGTGCAATTGCGATAGTCCTCCTACCACTTTAGCGCTCACCAGTTGGCGCCACTGTCTTCGCTACTAGCAAGTGACAGGACCTTACTCTACAGTGGCGCTAACTGGTGAGCGCTACAACGATAGCCCTCATTGGAATAAGGTTGTGTGTCAACATTTTGGCCACTTTAGGTGTTATTATTTGACTTGACTGTACTATGTAATTTATTAGGATAATTAATGTTGGTTTGCTTGGATTAAAATCTACACTACTATTATAAAGAGGAAAGATTTCATTATTTGTTTGTATATGTCAACGTGAAATTGTGAACTCTGTCAGTTTATAATATAACGCGTTAGATTGTAAACTAACAGTGGGTTAGGTTAGGTTAGATTGTAATTTAACTACGTCAGATTATAATCTGACGGTTTTCACAATTTTACGGTGACATATATAACAGGCTCCGAAACTACTGGACCGATTTGGAAAATTCTTTCACCATTAGAATCCTAAATTATTTCTGATGAACATAGGCGGTACAAAGTTCGCTGGCGTAGCTATTAGGTAGGTACAATAATGTTGTTTTTTATAGCTTCGTTCGTTCTTTCGTTCGTTCGTTTCAGCCAAATGCCGTCCACTGCTAGAAAAAGACCTACCCCAAGGTTTTCCACAATGAACGGTCCTGCGCTGCTCGCATCCAGGCTCTTCCCGCGACCTTTACCAGATCGTCGGTCCACCTAGTAAAGTAACATCAAGTAGCAGTGGGCGGGGCACATAGCTCGTAGAGACTATGGCCATTGGGGCAGGAAAGTCCCCGAATGGCGACCACGGGGAAGACGTAGCGTGGGCAGTTGAGAAGGTACTTAAGTAAATTTCCCAGAGGATATTCTTAGTTCAGCTCAATTTGAGGAAGATGTTGATTATTTAATTTGTTTTAATAGCTCTAATAAAGGCTCATTTGGAAAGATACCTATTGATCTAAGACTCGATTTGAAATGCCTATCTTTTTAGGTAAAACCTTGGGGTAAAATCTATTTTGACAAATTACAGGAAAATCAATCAATTGCTTTTGACCAAAAACTGTCTACCTATTTGGTTTCTTTAAATGTTAAGTTTTATGATTTAATAAGGAAATCTACTAATTTGACAAAGATAGAACGAAATTGTCTGTAACCTATCTTTTTATACCATTTTTTGGAATTTACACTTTAGTCCGTCAATTACATTATAAAAAATATTGGATAGAGATTTTTGATGTGTCAATCAAACAAGTAATTACGAAGTTATGATGAGTTCAAGTTCCGCGTGACGTCACAAACTACAATTTTAAGCACTCCTTGACGTCACGGGTCTGTTCTTTTGAACTTTGGCGCCCTTTATCTCTTTCAATTTTCAATACATAGTTTGAACAAGTGAAGTCAATTAAAGCTTGTAAAAAATGAAAAATACGTGTCAAGTATTTTTTGATGGACTAGTACCCACCACTATTGCTTTTTTACCCAGGAAACATTACTATTAAAAACCTTCCTCTTGAATTACTCTCTCTATTGCTGAAAACTGCATTACAATCCGTATGGTTTATAAATAAATAAATATCGTTGGACATTTTACACTGCGCTTCTAGTCCCAAACTAAGCAAAGCTTGTACTATGGGTACTAGACAACGGATATAAACATACTTAAATACTTTTTTTTTTTGTAAATACATACTTATTATACATAGAAAACACCCAGTCCAATACAAAGAAATATGTTCATGCACACAAATGTTTGTACTGTGCTGTGTTTATAAGATCTAAGCTCAGAGACTGCGGGAGTAACTTTGGTTTACCTATACGTACTATGTAAAGAAAAATATTTTTGATTTGTTCGTTTCAGCCAAATGACGTCCACTGCTGGACAAAGGCCTCCCCCAAGTATTTCCATAACGACCTGTCCAGCGCTGCCCGCATCCAGGCACCCGCGACCTTCACCAGATGTATTTTAATTCGTTCGTTCGTTCGTTTCAGCCAAATGACGTCCACTGCTGGACAAAGGCCTCCCCCAAGGTTTTCCACAATGAACGGTCCTGCGCTCGTAGAGACGATGGCCGTTGGGGCAGGAAAGTTCTCGAGTGGCGACCACGGGCTGGAAGACGTAGCGTGGGCAGGCCTCCTACTAGGTGGACCGACGATCTGGTAAAGGTCGCGGGAAGAGCCTGGATGCGGGCAGCGCAGGACCGTATTTTAATTACTTTCACCAAATATTAGGTTACAGGTATTAATCAGTATTCAGTATAAATAAAGAAGATCATTATTATGTTTTCATGTTGTAAGAACAAGTTTTGTTCACTGTTTACGGCCACCGAAACTAGATGGCGCTAGCTACATCAAAGTGCTATCGTAAAACCTTTGAAATATTCTTTCAGTTTTTTTTACAATTCAATACTTTATTAATTTATATCCATATAAAATATGACAAAGATCGACAGAATCACGAAAAGTTCATGTCAATTTAGGCAGTCTTAACGCTAGGATGCAATCTCTTCCAGACTAGGGTGATTTTATGGTTTCATGGCATAATGTTTGTATTAATTTGTGTGTTTTCTATATAATAATTTGGAAATAAGGGTATATTAAAAGACGAAAATGTTAGAATGTTATAAACTGCCTATCTCACATCAATATCTATTATAGTACTCGTAAACCCTTAAAAAAGGGGCTAAGTTTCTTGAGATATTTCTTAGAATTATATTTTAGGTCACTATATTCCCTAAGTACTATACTCCAAGATGGTAAAGGTCGCGGGAAGAGCCTGGATGCGGGCAGCGCAGGACCGTTCATTGTGGAAAACCTTGGGGGAGGCCTTTGTCCAGCAGTGGACGTCATTTGGCTGAAACGAAACGAACTATACTCCAAGGCACTTTAATAAAGCCTAACACTGAAACTGAGTGAAGAATCAAAAACTTTTATGAGTTTTACATTTAAACACACTTCAAGACTAGATCACATAAATTGACCATAATTTCATCTTTAACGTTCTTAATAGATTATCCCCGAAAGGTTATTTCCAAAGCTACACGACTCTATTCTTCTTTTCCCACATCAACGAACATAAATAAGATGGACCGACGACATCATAAAGGTAGCAGGAAGGCGCTGGACGCAGGCCGCTACCAACCGGGCAACATGGAAAGCATTGGGGAGGCCTATGTTCAGCAGTGGACGTCCTGTGGCTGAAATGATGATGATGACTATGATTATGAATAAGAATCGGGAATATTCCCACGTCTCGTTCCCACCGCTGCAACTCCTGTGTAGCCAGGATCTACAGCTTGACCGCCAATAACCCAACCAGTGAAGGTCAAGTTTGTCCCGGGGGACAGTTAAACTGTCATTGGACCCGCAACGAAATTAATCAGAAGAACACAGGAGTTCGAAATTGAAGTTTGACTTCCCTCCATTGCAAAGGGATGACATGGAAGTTGAACCATAATTTTGAACTATGATTAAGAAGTTTCCTCCCCGAAAGTCAGGGGTTTTTTCCCAAACGCTCGCGCGAGGTCAAACCTGCCTCGCTATATAAGCGCTTGTCTCATCCTCCAGCGTTTTGTTGTCACACAGACTTGTTGGTGTTTCGAAAAACGGTGACGTCACGAAAATTTTAAATACGAACGCGTTCGGCTCGCAAGTTTCAGTGCGTGGTGCGATCTAGTGAAGTGACTACGTGGTGCTTATAGTCGATGTGAGTTATTTTTATTTATTTTATTTTATTTAGTGCAGTGACGGTTGATGAAAGTGAATTTTTAATTTAGGGAAAATAAGTCAGCGGATTTTTTTTGGAATTTAATCGTTTTAGAAAGTGCGTATTTTGGAAAAATTTATGCAATTAAAATTAGTAGGAAGAAATACAAATTAGAGAAAATAAATCTTCTGAAATAATACGTAAAGATTTTAAATTGTTTTTAAAATAAGTGCACTTATTTTTTAAACATAACATAATTATAAAACTAACTAAACATATTATAGTACTTTGTTTAATTCAATACGTTTAATTATTTGTTAATCTGTGTGCGGACTATTAAATTTAATTTAAAAAGTGTACTCGTAAGTCAAAGTTATGCCGCATGACTAAAAATCACGTCTAGCCATCTGCTTTTTGAAATAATATAAGATTGTTTTCAATATACAAATAAATACAATTAAAACTATCAAAAATAATTCGCAGTTCATATTGCTTATTAATTTCACAATATTACAAATAAGTTTCAAAACTAATTTCTTTAAACTACAGTTAATATTTTGACCAAAAGTATATTCTCTTAACGTATTATATTATTTCAAAGTATTTAAACAAAATATTTATAAACAATAACCTAAAATTAACATGAAATGAATTTTTGGAAGTCACTTGCTCGTTGAAGTCTTTTGTACGACGTTTCTCAGTTCAAGGAGAAAAAACATATTTTGAAACATTTTTGTATTAATAATGTGTGCTCGTGAATTAATATTAAATATTTGTCTTCGAGGAACTTTACACAATATGCAATTTATTATGTTAATCACATTTGTTTTACATATCTTAGTTTTTAAATAACTTGGAAAAATCTAACTGCTTAGTGGGAATCGAACCCACGACCTTTCGCTTGCCGGGCGACTGCTCTTCCATCTGACTCATCGTGGTTTCAATTTGCACCTTAGGCATTCGATTCTCACATAAACAGTTTGATTTTTCCAAGTTATTTTACAAAAGATCGAGAGGCGACTCTAAACGCCATACATTTTTAGAGTAGGCGCACACCGTTGATTTTTCGTCGGCCGATAGTTTAGTCGGGCAGTTGATCAGTATGGGCATGTATGGGAGTGCGCACACTACGCCGATTCGATTTGGCCGATTCTTTTTTTTTTTTTTTTTTTTTTATCCACAACGAGGAAGCTCTTGGTCTGTATCTCACCTGATGGTAAGTGACGATCAGGCCGAAGGTGGAAGCGAGCTTCACCCGGAATCCGCAACCACGGAGGAACTGGCTATCTTACCTCTAACTGCCGGAACACAACAATGCTGTTAACATTGTTGTTATGGCGACAGACTTAGGTAAGATGGTGGTTAGTCCCGAAGCAGTGGTAGGGTTAATATTGGGACGTGTAAAAGTGCTTTTTAAAAGCCTTTTTGCAAAAATAAATGAGTTTTATGAGTTTTTTTAGTTCTAAATGGCTCGACGATACTTTGAAGTTGAGATGAAAGATTTAATCTACAATATTTAGCACTAAAAAAAACTTGTGAAGATTAAGCCATCTATGGTAGCGGTAGCAAATGTTAGTGCAATAAGCGCGAATATTAATTGACGATTTATAATAGGTCTGTGGTTCCCAAAGTTGTCTGGGCTATACGACTCATCTAATAAAAGTTCCCAAACTCGGGACCCAGCTATAGGAAATTTAACCATTACCAATATACCTACCTAAAATATAATACTTTCTACCAGCAGGGCCCACTCAAAGTTCGCGATTGATAGTTTGGGAAACCATGCTATAGGTACATACATTCTAGTTTGTGCGTTTATTAAATTAAGAGTAGGTATGTATGATTTTTCGTTTCGGTTCGGATTAGGTAATTAGGTACTAATTTTGATACGGGATTGTTTGATTATACGATACGATATATTTAAACATGTTTCAAGAGTATTTAGCTTTTGTATTATTATTGTAAATATTGATTCAACAATGAGGTTTCGAAACACCATGTAGGTACGTACAGGTATATACTCGTATAAGTACGTACAGGTATATGACATGTAGTCGTCTCGCAAAATTGGAATGATGTCTAGCCTTCAATGATTCTCATTTATTTAATTCAATAACCAACTTATTGACTATTATTACAGTAATTTATTTAATACAAATTATAATTTCGTTTTGATTTATAACTACTGTAAATACATTATGCTAAATTCATATCCTTTTTTGACATGAAAGAAAATAAAAGTGTTGTATTTTGTTTCGCAAAATCTCTTGAATGATTCATTTTAGTATCAATTTTAATACGTAACTTAATTGATATCGCCGAATTATAATAATTATCTACGAAATTCTGAACTAGCAAAGTTGAATCTAATTTACATCTGACTTTTTGACACTAAAAAGTATGTCAGTCGGTAAAAAGTGGTGGCATTTGGTAAGTTCTCGGTCAGTTTTATTGGAAAACTAGCGACCGTCCGCGACTTCGTACTCGTGGATCCCGTTTTACCCCCTTAGGGGTGGAGTTTCGTAAAATCCTTTCTTAGCGGATGCCTACGTCATAACATCTACCTGCATGCCAAATTTCAGCCCGATCCGTCCAGTGGTTTGGGCTGTGCGTTGATAGATCACTATGTCAGTCAGTCAGTCACCTTTGAGTTATAGATTGTTTTATTTTTATCCTCAAAAAGAAAGCTCTTTAGATTATAGTAGGTACTCTTGAATTGTTCATGGAAACAAGAGATTAAATGTTCATATATTCTTAATTCATCATCATCAGGTCATTTAGTCTCCACTGCAGGAGCACGTCTCTAATTGACCAGAGGCAAGAGGATTTGTCCTACACTCCCCACGCTGGCCAGACGGGTTGGGGAGGCCTGATGGTCGCATATTTGTCCCTTAGTCGCCTCTTACGACATCCACGGGAAGAGTGGGGTTGGTCCTATTCTAACCTGAAGGCACCACAGGTCATAATTATACGAGCAGCTGGCCTCACAACCCGTCTGGCCAGCGTGTAGGACAAATCCTCTTGCCTCTGGTCAATTAGAGGGGGTCATGCTCCTGCAATGGAGGCTAAATGACCTGATGATTATGATGAATGAATAGTATTTATTTAGTTTAGGATGGAGATTTTGAATGAATTCTATTGCGTTTGAAGTTTTACCAATAAAATCAAACTACGTTACCGCGAATTGTTATTCGACAAAATTATACAAATCTTAAGTTTATTTTGTACAATTTACATAACTCAACCACTCGGTATCCGGGATGACGTCACTTGGCGAGTAACACGCACAAAATCGACTTTGACACTATCGTAATAAGGTGTATTTTGTGACGACAGTTTTGCTATCTACGATTGGAATACATAAGTTTCGTTATTTATTGGGCAAGAGGATTATTTTTTAGGAAAATCTTATTTAATGTCGATATATTATGCACAGACTAGTATAAATAAATAAATTGCCTAAACATTCCTAAACAGCGCCATCAAGTCCAAAAACTAGGCAAAAATTCATGAAATATGTAATTCATTGAAAAGGAGGCTGACAATAGTGACTGAGATTCTTGCGCTGAGTGCTGAGAAGAGCAGCACTGGCCCATTTATTGTACCGAAGCAGTGGTAGGGTTAATACTGGGACGTGTAAAAGTGCTTTTTTAAAGCCTATTTGCATAAAGAAATGAATTTTAAATAAGGTTACAAGGTCACCTTATTTAGCAACTGGAAATTTCTTCCAGCCTTTAATTACTTGTTTTAGTAAACATATTATTTAAACAAAGCATATGCTATTAAAATTAACGTAACATACTCAGAAACGGTCATAAAGTATGTATATTTTAGCATAGCAAAGCAAATATATTTTGACACATTCATACGCGTTGGGTAAGTTGAGACTTTAAGACTTTGTGTGTGTAAGCAGTGTAAGCTGGAATTACTTTACTTGTAGCTTAATAAGACGAAAGACTCCCACCCATATCTCAGACACTGACCCAGTTAAGAAATAATTCAAAGTTGTTAAAAATCATGCAAGCAGGTCCAGTAGTTAAGCTACAGTGAAGATATTTATACTGAATTCCGGCTTTTTACTTAAATTTCACAAAAATCTCAATAACTTTGGAACCATTGAAAATCGCGGAACATACATGGGGGTTATATCGATAGGTATTGAAGTCCCCCATCGTTTGACTTACGATGATCCACCCCCCCTTTTACACCCTGTATAGTTTAAAGCACTTTTTCAGGGCACTTATACACGTCCTAAATGTCTTATGCCCGTTTTCACCATCAATTCCTAATTTTTAAGTGACCCCTATGGTACTCGTAACTCATAACAGAAATTTTGTTTTCATAGGGGTCACTTTTTAAAAATTAGTGCTCGATGGTGAAAACGGGCATTATTCTATCACTTCAGGACAAAAAAGCTGGTGCTAAGAACTGTTGAAACAAACTTATTTGTTTGGACAATAATTAGAAGTTGTTTCCTCATCATCATCAGTTTTGACCATCCCAACCCCTTGCTTAATAATCCTTTTAGGGTAGCTGCCAAAGCCACGATGACCCAAACTTCATGATGCACCAAACTTTCTTACCTATTTTGGGAACATGCGCTGACATATCAAGCAAATAAATGAATTTTGATTTTGATTTGATTTGATAATTTCAGCTTTTATAAAATAACGTAGGTCTGGCATTTACTAGCTCTTAGGCGAGTTGCACCACCTTTGACCGTAACTTTAACGATAACCGGTGATTTTTATATAGAGTTTGAAAATAAGATGGTGCAACCCAGCCTTACACCCGTATTCACAAACGATGCTTGCTTAAGTGAAGCAGCAAATCGAATGCACAGAGTTTAATAGAGCTCTGTGATTAATTCGTGTGACACCCTGTGCGTCCACGCGCACTGTGAGACCTCATAGTAATGTTTGTGAGGGCGTTAGTTTATGTGCTTTCGTTAAAATTTTTAGATAGACCGATGTCTCTAAAATATATTTTAAAATGCATTGAAGAACCTACCTCAATACAATTTTTCAAAAGATTTATCAACATTACAAATGCAACTGACCTTTTTAACATACGGCTTGTATTTAGAAATGTCATACAGAATTGATGAGTCGAATTCGCCACGGCCATACAAACGATGTTAATCCTTCAATTATGTGGATTAGTGATGTCAACGGTCAAGTCGATTTGGCAATATCGATAGAATCGTAATTGGCAAATAAAAATATATCGTGAATAATTTTTAAGAGGATAAAAAATATACGTTATGTTGGATTTAGTTACTGTTTAAACAGAAAAGAGATTATTGGGTATTACAAAATATAAAACTGTTAAAAATTCTTTTTTTAAGCGGTAAGCTTAAAGCTTGCTTTAAGTTTTAGGGGGTTGAATTTAGCAAAATCCAAGGCAGGTATTTGACCGCAATCGCATCTGATGTTAAGTGAGATGCAGTCTAGGATGGTACATATCTGCCCTGTAAGTATACCTAGTTGTTGCAATTCACGAAGGCCAGTGAGCTTTACATGTGTGGTGGCTCGCTACTGTTCGTTTTACAAAAGTTTTGATAGACATTACACTATCGTTATGTGCATGTACACGTACATACACAAGTAAAGCTCACTCGCCTTCGTGAGTTGTAAGAACTATACGAGTATTTAAAGTACGGCCAACGAGAAGCGATACCAAATGTAAACAAACCCAATGTCATGGGTGAACCCGTCTGACTTTGACATATTTTGGCGGGAGAACGAGACATTACGACAAATACACAAGATGGGAAGAGACAGAATATTGTCAACTCGACAGTCGCATCGACCTTTTGTATCGCTGCTATAGTCTGGTCCGGTAGCGCATTTTCTTACATAACTTTTCAATTCCTATCATTGGAGGTCCGAAAATATTTCTCATACAATTTGATACCATAATGATCATTCTTCAGAAAAAATTTAAAACCTACATATTTAAAAACATAATCATTGATATTCATAATATCACTAATCATACACTTAGTTTTTACTAATATTTGTTTTCATATATTTTTCTATACTAATGATCGAAACTCATAATCATTCGAATAAATAACTATAATATTCATAAATGTGATGTATCCTAATATATGTTTTCATAAATTTATTACTCATAAGTGTATTTATCCATATTATTGAAAATCATGATGTCTATATTCGTATTAAATCGTATTTTAATATTAAATTAATTTGAAATGGTCCAAAACAGGCTATTTTGTGCCACAAAACTAACGTGACAGAAACGAATCGCTGCAAAACCGACTCCACGTAGTCTTGTCTGCCCTACCCCTAGAGTGTAATTTAAAAGCCGGAGGCGCGGAGGGAGGGCAGCCCTCGCCCGCTGTAACGAGGCTCAGGCGCCCGGGCGAGCTGGAGCGGCTGAGGCTGGTCGCCGAGGCGCCGAAGGCGCCGATGGCGGTCCAAAAAGCCGAAGCTGCGGAAGCAAGCGTGGGTGCCTGAGCCTCGTTACGCAAGGGCGGAAGGGCTGCACATCCCGCAGCGCCGGAGACGACGAGATACCAATGCATGCTGCATGCTTGCTTTCATGCTGCATGCTCTGCATGCTTATTTACTCTATTAAATTATATATGATTTTTTTAAAGATACGAGTATGTCTGTTATAAAGTAAATTATTCTGAACAACAACATTATGAGTTGAAGTATGTTCTTAGTAACAACATTATTAATTAAAACAATATGATCAATGAAAGTTATGAAGAAAAAAGATCTGAAAATAAAAATTATGTATTTTAAATGGTTCTTGGTAGTAACAGTATTGATAAAAAAAATATGATTACTAACTGTTATGAGCTCCGATGGTAGTAATAAAAATGTATGAATAAAAAAAGTATGAAAAATAAAATTATGAAGAGAGATTATTATGAACACAAATCGGTAGTAAGACAAAGAATAGGATTTAGAATTGTATGTGAGCCAATATAGAACCGTCTGGTCCGTGAGCACGTAGAATTTTGTCTAATGACCCCAAGCTACCCATCCTTATCGCTCGCGCGTAATTATGTTGCTATCGCGCTCGCACACTCACTGCGGGTGCCAATCGCACAGTCGCGACAGCAATATAATTACGCGCGAGCGATAAGGATGGGTAGCTAGGGGTCATTGGACAAAATTCTACGTGCTCACGGACCGGGCTTTAGTTGGCCGTACTTTACTCATTCTCGCCTTTAAAAAGGCCCAGATTGTAGTATCCTTTATGTTATCGATATAATTTCACAACACTACCCCTTACGGATCAGTAGAGCCTGCTAAGACTATTGTCTTAAAATGAACATTTGCCTGTAGATCAAACCATTTACATTATTGTTTTAATATGCTAATTTAAACCTTGCTATGGTTTAGGCACCAATAAATACACCCAAATATGTATGTCGTTACAGCATAAGGTAATAAAAATTTAGTTTTGCAATACATTTTGAGTGGATCATTTTTCTTTATGTTGTTTTGATAGACGTCAATGTTCATATTTGTTTATTTCCTTGTTTATTATATTATTATCTAACTAGCTTTTGCCCGCGACTTCGCTCGCTTGGAATTTTGTCTGTCACAGAAAAACTTTATCGCGCGCGTCCCTGCTCAAAAACCGGGATAAAAACTACCTATGTCCTTTCCAGGGACTCAAACTATCTCTATGCAAAATTTCATCAAAATCGGTTCAGTGGTTTAGGCGTGAAGCAAGACAGACAGACAGAGTTACTTTCGCATTTATAATATTAGTATAGAGTACCTATATAGATTATCTAATAACAAGATATTGGTATGTCGCGAAAAATTAAAAATCTCTTTCTACACAAAGCCTTCAGTGGAGTAGGACCTAAGGATATTATGGCTGACTATTATTTAAAAGACAAGAGGGCATGGATTTTACTTGCTTTGCTCTTATTCGATATCAAGTGCGTGCCAGAGTGAGAAAAAAATTAAAAACTAATCTTATCTCCTAAACTAAGTAAAATCATAGAACATACATGGGGTGATTTAGATACACCTTAATAATAATAATAAATACACTTTATTGCACACCAAACAAATAACATAACAGAAGAAAAGGAACACACAAGGTACAATTAGGCGGTCTTATCGCTATGAAGCGATCTCTTCCAGACAACCTATGGTGAGGACAGTTACTTGAAACAAATATGAAGGGATGTAAGGAATCTTAATTTTAGCTTTGAATGTAAACTCCCTTGCGATCCTGTTTAAATAAATAAATAAAAATAAATATCCTTGGAGATTTTTACACTACGCTTCTAGTCCCAAACTAAGCAAAGCTTGTACTATGGGTACTAGACAACGGATATAAACATAATTAAATACTTTTTTTTTGTAAATACATACATATTATACATAGACCACCCAGACACGTCACAGAAATTAAAGTTCATCATTTCAATTTCTGCCCGGCCGGGAATCGAACCCGGGACCTCTCGGCATAGTAGTCCGTTCCGAACCACTACACCAAACGGCCGACTATAATGGTTTAATACAAACATGATTTTTCTCTTAAAAAATCACTTGCTTCAAGCAGGACGTGAACTGGCGACATTTCACTCGTCGACTACTCCATCACAAGCGATGCTTACTTAAATGAAGCAGGAAATCGAACACACAGCGTTGAATAGAGCTCTGTGATTGGTTCGTGTGTCACCCTGTGCGTCCACGCGCACTGTGAGACCTCATATTTGTAAATACGGGCGTAACCACTAAGCAATAGAGACATCGGTACACTGTCGAAATATTCAAGTGTATTTTACGCTGTGTCCATGCAAGTATCACCCTTATGCGAAGCGGCAAGCGAAAGGTCACAAGTTCAAGTCCTACCTGAGGCAGTTTTTTTCAAGTAAGAAATCTTGTGATATCTTTCGTCACTTTTTCGAAGAGCGTCATAGTTATACATCTCTATATAAGCCAGTGGTTTCACGTGAGGATTTATTTGGCACAAAAAGTTTTATATGCACTCTTTTGGATATAATTTTATAGGATAACTAGCAGCCGCCGGCAACTTCGTACGCGTGGATCCCGTTTTACCCCCTTAGGGGTTGAATTTTGCAAAATCCCGTCTTAGTGAGCACCTACGTTCTAAAAGGAACCCTCATGCAAAATTTGAGGTCCAACTACTTGTAGTTTCTGAGATTTCGTAATGAGTGAGTCAGTAACACTTGGGTGTTTTCACATCTTTGGAACCAATAAAAGCATTAACATTAACTACTACGTGACGTGCGAAACGTAAACTTAATATTATTCAAGAATTCTTTCTTTCCGTGGATGTCGTAAGCGATTAATGGACAATAAGCAACTTATTCGTTCCAAAGAACACTCCGAGTGACACTTTGCCATCCTTTAATCACCTATGGATAGGTGATCAAAGTGTACCTACTTTTTATCCATAGGTTATCAAATGACACCAATGATACCTGGAGTTCACTTTGAACACCTGGATTATATCACCCAGGTGATCAAAGTGGACTCCGTCCGAGTGACACTTTGGCATCCTTTGACCACCTATGGATAGGTGATCAAAGTGGACTCCAGTGTACCTACCATGAGTTTACGTAAGGTGTGCTCGCTAGCGACTGCGTAAAAAAATGACATTAATTGTATGACATATTGTGCCGCGCCCCTAGCGGCTACTTTCAAGAACCAAAATCTTCATAGATATTTTTGACGTACTCGCTAGCGAGCACACCTAACGTAAACTCATGGTAGGTACACAGGTGACATTTTGATGTCCTTTGATCACACGTGGAAAAGAATCACCCAGGTGATCAAAGTGAACCCCGAGTGCCACTTTGGCGTTCTATAATTACCTATAAATATAAGATTTTAAACTTTCGCGTTCCATTTCAATTATACATAGTAAGACTCGGGTCTTAACGTGACCTATGGATAGGTGATCAAAGTGGGCTCCAGGTGACATTTTGGTGTCCTTTGATCACACGTGGAATAAGAATCACCGTCAAAACACCCAATATTTGATAATAAGCTCCTAGTTTCACCTTCGCTCGAGGTCAGTTTCATTATTGACACTTTAGTCATACTCGTAAGAATACGTAATGCCGTTTGTAGGTCACTGTTTGTGCTCGAGCTAGCACCTTATATGATTGTGATAGGTGTGATATTGCAATGACAAGGGTAGGATGATGTGCGTCAACGTTAAAACCGGTCACAGATTTATGTGATAATTAAAAGATAGATGATTATTATTTAGAATCTTAATTTCAAACCTATATAATACTAGCGACCTGCCCCTGCTTCATACAGGCATGTACAATGTATTATTCCTACTTAAAAAAACTTTCATCTTGAATCACTCTATCTATTAAAAAAATCCATTGCGTAGTTTTATTCATTAAAATCGGTTAAGTGGTTTAGGCGTTTAGCGACACAGACAGACAGACAGAGCTACTTTCGCATTTATAATATTAGTAGGGATATCCTAGACGAGTGAACACAAGCTGAGCCGCACTACTCGTGTATATTTTGGTAAATGAATAATCAATTTCATTAACTCTATTGATTGATATTTTTTCTTGCATCACAGTAGCCATTGTTGAAAGTTAAAAAACAGCAAACAAGTTTTTATTTTATTCTTTAATTGGACGTGTTTATCCAAATATTTATGAACATTTTAACACTACCTTTTGCCAGTGACTTCTCTCGAGTAGATTAGAGACTACCTCTTCACAAACGATACTTGCCTAAGTGGAGCAGCAAATCGAATGCACAGCGTTTAATAGAGCTCTCTGATTGGTTCGTGTGACACCATGTGCGTCCACGCGCACTGTGAGACCTCATAGTAATGTTTGCGAGTCAATACGGGCGTTAGTCATGGTCTAATATAGTTTTCATCGCGCTTCAAATACAATCGTAAATTGTCAACTATGTATTTTTAATCAATCTTTATTTTCTTACTAAAGGCATAAATATAAATATTTCAGATCTCTTACTAGATAAATTTACTCAATACTCTACGTTTTATTGCATCCATTATGTACTTAATATTAGAACATTTTGGGCCCTGTAGGGCACGGCAATTAGGAGAGAGGAGTTGTTGGTTGGTTCCTGATCAAACTTGTCTTTTGTGTACGCTTTTACATGTCCCGTTAGTACTTTAACCCTACCACTGCTTCGGGACAACAAATGGGACAAATAATGGAACCATTTCACCTCTTTTCATCCCTTTATTTGGGACAAATAACGATAGAAAAGTTTATCAACATTTGTTCAGTGGTTTACCTAAGAATGAAATCGTAACAGACAGATAGAGACTTTGTTTAATAATAATATATCTGTTTACTAATAACATTCATATATTTTGCCAAAATATCATCAGTCAATTTATTTATTATGAGTTCTTTACAATCATGTTAATCTGACATTTGTAGACATTTATTCGATTGAATGTCAATTAATCAGTGTGTTCATTTAAAAATAACAAGCTTTGCCCGCGGCTTCTTACGCGTGAAAATAAATTGAATGTTTTTTCCCGTTTTTGCAAGATTTTTCTTTACTGCTCCGCCCCTATTAGCTGTAGGGTGATGTGAAACAGCCATAGCCTTCCTCAACAAATGGGCTATCAAACACAAAAATATTTTATCAATTCGGACTTGTAATTACTGAGATAAGTCGAACCTTAACTTCGAACTCCACATATGCTCTTCTGATTAATTTCGTTGCGGGTCCAATGACAGTTTAACTTTCCCCCGGGACAAACTTGACCTTCACTGGTTGGGTTATTGGCGGTCAAGCTGTAGATCCTGGCTACACAGGAGTTGCAGCGGTGGGAACGAGAGGTGGGAATAGTCCCGTACCGATATTAGCGCGTTCAACAAAACAAACAAACTCTTTAGTTTTTTAATATTAGTATTAATAAATGCTACTTAATTATATCAATTGTGCTAAGCCTCAATGAATCATACAACTTACATTTTTAGAGAAACATAGCCGGATGTTTGCAATGTATCGCGTAAAAAATATTCTTCAACTGTGTACTTATTTTTTGCAAACAATACTTACTCAGAATTCAATTGAATAAATGATGAATGTGAGTACAGTTCGTTAGGAAGAGCTCATTATATTCGTTTTGTTATTTCCCAGATTTTAATTATAGTAGAGATGTTGAATTTATTAAGTAACTAGCGGCCGCCCGCGACTTCGTACGCGTGGATCCCGTTTTACCCCCTTAGGGGTGGAGTTTCGTAAAATCCTTTCTTAGCGGACGCCTACGTCATAACATCTATCTGCATGCCAAATTTCAGCCAGATCCGTCCAGTGATTTGGGCTGTTTGTTGATAGATCACTATGTCAGTGAGTCAGTCACCTTTGAGTTATAATTTGGAAGATTGTTTTAATTAATTTCTTATTTATTATTTAATTTATCCATTGGACTATTTGTTTATTAAAAATCTTTATTTCACACATAAAAAAAGCGGTACAACAGGCGAACTTAATGCCATGTGGCATTCTCTACCAGATAACCTTGGGCAAAATAGAAAATTTAGGTAGTAGACTATTGTGGTGAACCTATATTTTGACGTTCATAAGTGCCACTTGTGGTCTAAACTGAATAAATATATTTTTGATTTTGATTTTTTATTTTGAACCCACTCGTAACACAAGCATAATGTACGATCACTATAGTTTACATTATGCATTAAACAAAATATATTATTATGATAGAGCTTGAGCTATAGGCTATAAAAATTAATAATTTATGCTTAAATATTTTAAAGAAAGTAAAAAAGTACCTAATACCTGTAACATAAAAAATAAATTACAAATAACCCAAAACTGTTGCCAAGTAAACTTAGAGCTATCTTAACTACGTACATAAATAAATAATGTAAGTATAATATTATGTAAATATCTTTTATTGGACTGGTTTGGAGCAGGATCTTTAGTTATTTTAGTATAATTGAAGATATATACGAAATTTATGTGAAAATTGTTGGTGGGCTTCGTTTATCTAAGATTTTGATGTCTATCGTCTAGTAAATAAAATATATTTAATCTTTTCAAATACCAATTTTTAGCATACTCAATTTTTTATAAGTTATCTAAAAGTTACTGAAACTCGAAGAAAGTGACTAAGCGTTTCGATAACTCTTTTATAATGCGAATAGCTAGGGACTGGAATTCGCTGCCTGCTGCTGTCTTTCCTGAACACTATAATCCGGGCCTTTTCAAGGCGAGAGTGAATAGGCACTTACAGGACAGATATGTACCATCTAAGGCTGCATCTCACTGAATCAGGTGTGATTGCGGTCAAACACCTGCCTTGTTCTGCATAAAAAATCAAGCAAAACATTGTGTTATCTTATTACACTGTAAGGTTCTACTATTTTAGCAAAAAAGTGGTCTGATATGCTATTATAACTACTTAATAAAAGTCGCGTTGGAGTCCCGTTGCATGATTTAAATGAAAAAAAGAACTAATTTGCATATTTTTTAAACAGACAAGCACATACAGACATCTAATTGTGTCTAGAATGTGAAATGATTCAGAATTTATTGCAGCTAAAATTTATAAAATTATAGACAAACAAAAAAGCGTTGCTTGCAATAAATTAATTTTTAATAGAGATGAAAACTGGATTTCCAATTATAATCGAAGCATTTTAGATACATTATTGTTTATAGTGTCTGTTTTTTAAGAATTTTAAATAAATTGCATTTCTTTTAATTTAATGTGCTAAATAAAATGCTCAAAAAAAGTCCTGCCAACGTGGGGAGTGCAGCCCAAATCCTCCATTTCGTTCGTTCGTTTCAGCCGAAAGACGTTCACTGCTGGACAAAGGCCTCCCAAGGATTTCCAAATCCTCCATTTGCGGGTAAATTAGACAGGGTCGTGCTCCTGCAATGGAGACTAAATGACCTGATGATCCTTTTACAAATAAAATACGCCTTCGTGTTTTGAAACCAGATTGATTTCAAAATGCTTACGTATCTCTCTCCAGTGTCGGAATAAATAACAATACTACAATGTGTCCAATAAAAACTATAATCAATTGATAACAACTGTGGGGACATGCGATGCGCGCGTCGTTTACGTAAGATTTCCTTGAAGTGTACGACGAAAGACGTTGTTTTCAACCACAACGGGGACGCTTTTGGTCTGTATCTTATATGACTTAAATTCTATCAGGGTTTAAGGTGTTAAGTGGTCAAGGGGTCAGACTGGCCAACTCGTGATCCGGGGAACGCGGGATCGGTTCTCGCCGCCGCTCAACTATTGTGGTGAGCTCACTCGTGACACAAGCATATTTAGCTCCATACATAGTAAATATTTAAAAAGACTAAGAATTCCCTTCTCGTTTCCACCGCTGCAACTCCTGGGAGTTAGGATTAGGAGCTAGGATCTACAACTTTGTCCTCGAGGAAAGTAAAAAAATCGTGAAGAAGCTTGTCTGTATAAAAAGGCAACTGTCTTTGTCGGATCTATCAACACAGCTTAAATGTTAATGTTAACAGCATTATTGTGTTCCGGCAGTCAGAGGTAAGATATAGCCAGTTCATTCGTGGTTGAGGATTCCGGGTGAAGCTCACTTCCACCTTCGGCCTGATCATTACTTACCATCAGGTGCGATTGTGGTCAAATACCTGCATACAGGCCAATAGCTTCCATGTTGTGGATAAAAAAAACTTTTAGTTACTTGTTTTTGTTTTTTTCAGGCAGTAAATTATTTATGACGTCTAGGCATCTAATAATAAAGGATTTCCCGAAATTCACCGCATAAGGGGATGAAAATAGGGTCCAAAGATTAACGTGAGTGAAGCAGTGGAAAAAAAGCTAGTTCTCAATAAATCATATTCACAGAAAATGTTATTAAAATGTCACATCATTCATCAGGTAATCAATCCTAAGAAACTCTATTCCGATGCGCCAATTATCGTAATTAACTGTAGTAGACACGTGACTTGCCATGTGACAATGGCATTTCTATGGTGTTCTTTCTATGCCATGGGTATGATTTTTTTCAAATTCAAGACTACGGCTTTTTTAATGCAAAAACCTTTATTTGTCATCTGCCATCCACATTGAAATGGAGGGAGGTCGATCTTAGCTTGGAACTCCTATGTTCTTCTGATTAATTTCGTAGCGGGTCCGATGACAGTTTAACTTTCCCCCGGGACAAACTTGGCCTTCACTGGTTGGATTTGCAACGGTAGGAACAAGAGTTGGGCTTAGTCCCATTCATCTTCTTCATCATCATCGGGTCGTAGTCTCCACTGCAGGATCACGCCTCTCTAATTTACCAGAGGCAAATGGAGGATTTGTCCTACACTCCCCACGCTGGCCAGACGGGTTGGGGAGGCCTGCTGATGTTCGCATATTTGTCCCTTAGTCACCTCTTACGACATCTGATCCTTTTCTGCCGGAACCGGCATGGTTACGACATTGCTGGCTCAAATAATTCTGATGTCAGATAAGAAATACCTACTTATTCTCTGAACTGTATTTCACATTAATCATGGAGTGATGTCAAACATTTGATGACGTCCATAAAACTGACAGAGCGCAGGCGACAAAAAACCAGAACGTCTCAAAAATATCTAGATACAACATCTAAATCGATCCATTTATGCTATAAATTACGCTTATTACCTATTGTGATGGGATCTTCAATGGTAAAGGTGCTTACACATTACAATATTTGCATGTAACAGCTATTCTATGTCGAACCGAACATTATAGATTATGAGACGTTTATATAAAGGCTCGCTAAGATCAAATCTTTAAGTTTTTTTATCACCTTTTGGTATCAAGTTAAAATTTTGTTTGGTTTGACTGATAGAGTTTATTCTAAGTCTGCCTTGCTTACTACCACCATCTGACCTAAGTCTGTCGCCGTAACAACAATGTTGACAGCATTGTAAGATAGCTAATTTCTTTGTGGTTGAGGATTCCGAGTTAAGTTCGCTTCCACCTTCGTCAATCACGTAATGCTCAGATTTTTTTATTATCTAGTAATTTTTTACTGACCGAAGATCTGGTGAACATCGCGAGAAGTGCAAGACTGGTCAATATAGAAATTCGTTAGAGAGGCTTTTGTCCAGCATTGGACGTCATTTGACTGAAAAGAACGAACATTTATGTTGCAATTGACTGCTACAATGCGTGTCCACCTTAAGACCTTATCCGAATGACAAACAGTCTTTCATATCTATATTTTGGCGTTACGTAAAAACAATACTTATAAGCTGTAACAAAGGTAAGCTCGTGACCCATTGGGTATGACATAATGCATTACCTGGAGATATACTGCCTAATATATGACCAGGTCATACAGGTTATTCATTTTATAAACACAAGAAAGTCAAGTGTAAAGATGTCACTCGTTTTTGGATATGTATGAGAGTGCAGGTCAATTTTCAACCGACTTCAAAAAAGGAGGAGGTTCTCAATTCGACCCGTATGTTTTTTTTTTTCTATGTTTGTTACGCGATAACTCCGCCAATTATGAACCGATTTGAACAAATCTTTTTTCGGCGTATAGGTAATAATACCTCAAGGGTGGTCCCATTTAAATTTAATAATAGAAAAAACAACCCCCAAGGGTGGAAAATTGGGGATGAACTAAATGAACTTTTTTATACGCAATATCGCCGCCGATTATAAATCAATTTGAACGATTATTTTTTTATTGAATAGGTATTATATTATCAAAAGGGTGGTTTCGTGCGAATTTGAAGTAATATTTTACCCTTGTAATTCCACTCTAGTTACTTTGGTTAACAAAAAACTGTAGATTTTGCCAAAATACTTACTACTTTTTTTTAATGCAGAACAAGGCAGGTATTTGACCACAATCGCACCTGGTGTTAAGTTAGATGCAGTCTAGGATAGTACATAATTTATCTGCCCTGTAAGTGCCTGTTCACTCTCGCCTTGAAAAGGCCCGGATTATAGTGTTCAGGAAAGACAGCAGCAGGCAACGAATTCCAGTCCCTAGCCGTTCGTATTATAAAAGAATTATCGAATCATTGTCAAAATATCTTCAGACAGAAATACCAGTAAAACTAGGTCATTTAAAATGTGCGCGATACCCTCCGGTCATATCGCTGGCTTTAAAGCGTCCGTTTAACATACGAGTGTATTACATACAATATAAACGATACTACGCCCAAAGATTCGGTGAAAGTGTTTATATAGTATGATGCTTTAATACTTTAAGATGCTTCTAAGTGGCGATAATAGGCAAGAGCTTTTTAACCTACAACGCAAACGTAAAAGAGGGTATTGTGTTTTAACAAACATGTTCTTTTATGACACTAGTAAAAAAGGCAGTCATTTACGCCCGTATTCACAAACATTACTGTGAGGTCTTACAGTGCGCGTGGACGCACAGGGTGACACACGAATCAATCACAGAGCTCTATCAATGTGTGCGTTCGATTTGCTACTTCACTTAAGCAAACATCGTTTAGTCTCCACTGCAGGAGCACGCCTCTAATTGACCAGAGGCAAGAGGATTTGTCCTACACTCCCCACGCTGGCCAGACGGGTTGGGGAGGCCTGGTGCTCGCATATTTGTCCCTTAGTCGCTTCTGACATCCACGGGAAGAGTGGGATTCTTCTATTCGACTCTACAGAAACGATACCGTTAAATGTATCTGTCTACAACCATTTAACGGTATTAAGAACAATTTATTTATCTAAAATTAAACTTTGTTATGTCACCTGTCATCCGCTTTGCGCTGGAGGGAAGTCGAACCTAACTTCGAACTCCTCCTAATGTTCTTCTAATTAATTTTGTTGCGGGTCCACTGACAGTTTAACTTTCCCCCGGGACAAACTTGAGCGTCACTGGTTGGGTTATTGGCGGTCAAGCTGTAGATCCTGGCTACACAGGAGTTGCAGTTGGGAACGAGAGATCCGAATAGTCCCGTACTCTAACGGAACCACACAGTTAAATATCTACAATCATTTAACGGTATACTGGGGCTTAGCAACAACTTATGTATTTAAAACTAGCTTTCCGCCCGCGGAATCGCCCGCGTGTAATTTTTTTTGTCACAAAAAACTTTATCGCGCGCGTCCCTGTTTCAAAAACCGGGATAAAAACTATCCTATGTCCTTTCCCGGTACTCAAACTATCTCTATGCCAAATTTCATCAAAATCGCTTCAGTGGTTTAGGCGTGAAAGCGTGACAGACAGACAGAGTTACTTTCGCATTTATAATATTAGTATGGATTAACAGTATATTTGAACTAAATGTCGATGTGCATCCTGTATATCGGTAAATTGTAATTTAAAACTTAAAACTAGATCGGCAGACATGTCTGCTTCCGTTACCTAATTACCAAACGTGATAAGAACTGGTATTAGGATAACAGATTGGCAATTAGTCTAAAGATTTAATGCACTAGCTTTTGCCCACGACTGTGTCTACATGTTCAATAATGACAAGTAACTCTCTTTATATGAAAAGCGAAACAGTGACAAAATATGGGACTATTCCCACCTCTCGTTCCCACCGCTGCAACTCCTGTGCAGCCAGGATCTACAGCTTGACCGTCAATAACCCAACCAGTGAAGGTCAAGTTAGTGGAAAAGAGTCTAACTTCTCGTATGTTCTTCTAATTGATATTTATATTGCGGGACCAAAGACAGTTTAATTTTCCATCGGGAACAAAAGTTAGTTAAATTTTTATATAAAAATAATTAAATATCCAAATCGTTTTAAAATCCTTGAACATTCACGAATCGAAACGAATTTTCAGCCAAACAAAATAAATGTTTGTATTGTGCGGGGTACGAACCCACAACTTCTGGCATTGTAATAACAAAACCACCTACAAATTCAACCCACTGCGTGAAAAACGCCACTGACCCTTCGTGTCACACTTATAACTACATAACATTACCCACATTTAAGCAGTCGGCTAAAATCGGCAAACAACTTAACCTCCGTAACCTTATCATCACAGCGTAGGCGCAAGGCCGTTGAAAGCCGGTAGGCGAGCCACAGTCTAGTGATGGGACACTACCGATATCGATACTACTTTCTAAAGAGGAAAGATTTGATTGTTGGTTTGTATTGAATAGGTTCAGAAACTACTGGACCGATTCGAAAAACTCTTTCACCGTTAGAATTCTACAATATTTCTGATGAAAATAGGCGGTACGAAATTCGCCGGATCAGATTATTGTTTAATCCTCCGTAGTTGATGAGGATTCCGAGTCAAGCTCGCTTCTATCTTCTTACTTTCTATCAGGTGAGGAGGTGCAGGTTAACAACTTCCATTGTGATGAAAAAGGATACAAAATAATAAATAAAGCCTTTGATTGGTCTAAATATCGAAATTCAACTAATTAAAAGTTGAATCTATACTTCAAATTGTAACGAGTTTAGAGCTCGGTTCTATAGTGCGCACCTAAATCTTGATATTGATTTGAAATCAATTGATACTTGAATATTATATCGATATTTAAATCGATACGTACACAACACTAAAACCGGTGGCCAAACTTGTAGGTTAACCGAATAACTTTGGCATGACGAAGCTTATGTAATGAAGCTTAACGAAAGTGGCTTTATTATTCAGTTGAAGCTTACACCGGTGTACCATCTCATAATATGTTTAAAACAAGCTGTGCCCGCGACTTCTTACGCGTGAAAATAGTTTGAATAATGGGCTGTAGGGTGAAGTTATATAGCCTTAAGCCTTCTTCGATAAATGGGCTATCTAAAACAAAAATATTTTTTTAAATCGCACCAGTCGTTCCTGAGATTAGCGCGTTCAAGCAAAGAAAGCTTCAGCTCTTCAGATTTATATTATTAGTATAGAGAAATAAACTAGCTTTTGCAGCTGTTTTGCCCGCGTGAATTAAGTGTGCTATAGCCTGTGATAATTAGGGATAATACCTATAACATTCTGATGGTGAAAAAATTATTGAAATCGGTTCAGTTGTTTTTGAGTTTAATCGCTACAAACATACAAAAAATAATAGCTATAAAGCAGCTTTTTGCCCTGTTCTTCTGGCAATGTATAATAGGACCATCCCGACTCTTCCCGTGGATGTCGTAAGAGGCGACTAAGGGACAAATATGCGAACATCAGGCCTCCTCCCCAACCCGTCTGGCCAGCGTGGGGAGTGTAGGACAAATCCTCTTGCCTCTGGTCAATTAGAGACGTGCTCCTGCAGTGGAGACTAAATGACCTGATGATGTTACATAATAGACTTATGACCTTATTAAATAGAGCACATTTAAGATGAAGATAAATACTCCATTGTATACTTAATGTTATTACAATGCAAAACACACATCCATTCGTACCTAATCAATATTTGCGATCTGGGAACAATATATTTTGATAGGTATCGAGGGTCTTATAGACTTATTTGGTTAGGTCGACTGTTAGAACTCAAATACAACAAGTACAATTAAATATCGAATGACACAGTATAGTTTTGTCACGTAAATATTTCTATACTAATATTATAAATGCGAAAGTAACTCCGTTTGACTGTCTGCCCGTCTGTTTGTCTGTCACGCTATCACGCCTAAACCACTGAAGCGATTTTGATTAAATTTGGCATAGAGATAGTTTGAGTCCCGGGAAAGGAAAGGTTTTTGAAACAGGGACTCGCGCGATAAGGTTTTTTTGTGACAGACAAAATTCAACGCGGGCAAAGCCGCGGGCGGAAAGCTAGTAATCTTATATATCGTAAAATGTGAAGCTGCTTCTCAGCACTTGCCCAATGTTGTTCTCGAAGCGCGCTGGCAGGGTAAAAAGATGAGACATGTAGAGGCTCCTTAAGAGCAAAATATTTGACGATTTGTAAGTACTATTTTTAGTCTATACAAATAAAGAACATTTTAATAATAATAATAAAAATCGTTTATTGCTTGCTTTACAAAAAAGAAATTACAAAAAAAAACTTATATTAAAAAGGTGGAAGCAAATTTTGACTTTGATTTATTAGATTCTATAGCGACCTCCCCGGCTTTTCACGGTGCTATGTATTCTTCTTCTTGTCGTGTCGACAACAAACCTACACAGTGTCAGCCCAAAACTCCGCTACAAGAGTGTTGTCAGTAGCATTCATTAAATCTTCCTGCGTGCAGTTGTTTGGGCACGCAGGGCACGACATCATGTGCTTCATCGACTGGGGAATACAACCACACTTGCCGTATGAGTCCCAAATTTTACACGGGGGGGTTCCTTTTAGAATGTATGTGCTCACTAAGATGGGATTTTGCAAAATTCAACCCCTAAGGGAATAAAACGGGATCCACCGTATGAAGTCGCGGGCGGCCGCTAGTTATACATATAATCCTTCCTCTTGAATCACTCTATTAGCCAAGCTGAAGATCCTGACTGTACTAGACTATACAGAAGATAGATAAGTCCCATTAACTTAACTTTAGTTACTGCCTAACTTTACTGTGGTCGCCTACGCTCAGCCTTAGACTGAGTCTGATTCATACGCCTTCGACTTCCATTTATATCGACACTTAGTACAGCAGAGGTGAAATGAGTAAATCTCTACATAGGTAGTTATCAGTTTTGGCGTAGGCGTAGTTATTTATAAAAATTTGACAGCTCACACTTTACCCTGGTTCATGATTCATACGTACTTCTCGTGGCTGTCCAATTGTATGAAACTAGCTGACCTGGCGAACTTCGTACCGCCTATGTTCATCAAAAATAATGTAGGATTGTAATGGTGAAAGAATTATTCAAACCAGCCCAGTAGTTTCGGAGCCTATACAATACGAAAAATCCGGGAATCTCGGGAAAAGAAACAAATACCGGGAATTATTAAAATCAAATTTCCCCCGGGACAAACTTGACCTTCACTGGTTGGGTTATTGGCGGTCAAGCTGTAGATCCTGGCTGCACAGGAGTTGCAGTTGGGAACGAGAGGTGGGAAAAGTCCTGTAAAGGTTGTACAAATGCACCTTACTGCAGCATTCCTGCACTGTGTACTTTAACATGTGATGCATCGTTTCTAATTTGGTTCGGGCAACCTTGGACGCCGTCTTTGAACTTTTCTTCAAATAAATGACATTATATTCTTAGGCAGTTCTGTCGAATCATTAATTAAAATCAACTTTGTATCAGTTGAGATTGATTTAAGCGATAGGCTTTGGCCTTCTTACCTAAGTATTTGGACAAATCCTCAGTACCATAATATGAAAGCTAAAAATCTTGATTCAGAAACTAGGGGTAAGATAAAAGGAACAATCTAACCAATACATCAATACATCAGTGAACGACAGGCTTTTCGTAGGATTTGATTAGGTAGTAAATTGTACCACAAAATTTGGCTAATAAATTAGTTCTCGATTGGGTACCGTTTCAAAAATTAGGATAAAAACTATCCTGTTTTTCCCTGGCTCTCAAAAAGTATCTCTATATCTTTCTAAAAGTATAATAAATTCAGTTCGATTTAAGCGTGAAAGAGTAACAAATATCCTTACAAACTTTTACATTTATAATACATATTAGTAGGTAATTAAGCTTTAATTTGACACTAAAATAGTGTCATATCCGACGAAATTCATTAAAAACATAACCCATCTTCTCACAGGCGGGCAAGCCATCATCATTCCAAACAAAAGAGCTCCACGTTATAGTTCAAGGGCGTATATTTTAATACTAATTATATACAAATTTATCTTCGACGTATCTTCAAATTCGAGTTAAAATAACTACGACTACGTCAATATTGGTTCCTCAAATATTGGTTTCTTAAATAGTAAAGAATCTGTGGTAGGAATACCAAAAAATATTAACTACTTAGCCGGCGACTTCGCACGCGTGAAAATAGTTTCAATAATATTTCCCGTATTTGTGACATTTTTCTTTACTGCTCCGCCCCTATTGGCTGTAGGGTGATGTTATATAGCCTAAAGCCTACCTCGATAAATGGACTATCCAACGCACAAATATTTTTTCAAATCGGATCAGCAGTTTCTGAGATTAGCGCGTTCAAACAAACACATTTTTCTAAATATAAAAGTTTGTTAAAATTGCGAGCCTAAGTTACTTAAAACGAGTTTGATTTTACATAAAATTTATTTGTATTGATGATAAACCATGATTATATCATCGAATATGTATTTGTCCCTATTGTGTATTGACTTGCCTTAAAACGGACTTTAAACTCATCAACACCTGTTTATAATCAACCAGTTTTTGTTGACAGTATCCGTAATAAATCAAAATTAATATTTTTTGTAATTCGAGATTATGTCATAAATACCTACCTATCTTCATTTTATTAATGCGATTGTTAATTTTTGTTGAATCATTCCAGTCATATTAAAATGGCGGCTTTTGTTAATAAATCTTCAGTGAAACAAAACTCAATTAAAATGTCTTTCAAGTTATTAAATAAAAAGCTTAACGGGTTTTAAGACTGAAAATATATGTATAAACACTCATTTAATATATTAGGTACGGCAGATAATCAAATCAAATCAAAACATTTTCTCAATATTTAATAGGTACTCAATACTCAATCGTTTATTGCATAACCACATTAGCACATTCACATTAGGTCTTACAATTTAGGCAGTTATAAAATATAGCATGATATATTTAATAAATTATATTCTTTTAATTAAACCTTTGAGTAATTTAGACGTAGCTTACCCCTCAATTGGAGGCTAAGTTTGTCTCAGTGGAAAGTTAAACTACTTATCATGGGACCCGCAACGAATCTAATAATTTGTGTACCAAAATTGACGTACCATTTCTCTTGTTCCAGAAAAATGAAGCCACTACAGGCAGTGGTGGCCATCTGCCTGGTCCTCGCCATAGGCGCTCGCTCCGAAACCCTCGAGAACACCAAGGAGTCTACCAAAGACGTCATTTCAGAATCTGAACAAAGCGAACCTCAAGCAAGAGCCGAACGCTGCACAAGCTGCTCAGGAGGCGTCAAGCTAAGCTTCAAATCTCCCAACGATGTGCTTGCAGCGATTCAAGCGCTGCCCGGAGGAGAAGTCCACACTCAGCAGTCTTTCGAAGGCTGCTCAAGCGACAAGGGCTGCGCTGGACTGAAAGTAAAAGATGGACGCGTCGTCGAAAAGTTCGGAAACGTAGACGCGTTCCAAGCAGCTGCAGCCGCTGATACTGGCAACGAATTCCAGTTCCATGCTGGCGGTGGTTTGGGAAATGTCTTCGAAGGTGGCATCCCTGATGGAGGTCCATTCTGGTGGATGAACCAGAACTCGCCATTCAAAAACGGCGCCGCTGGAGGAAACTTTGAAAAATTCAGCAAATCGTCCAGCTCTTTCACTAGCAGCGGAACAGCAGGCGCTGGTGGCGTTGATATCGCTGCGAATCCATTCCTGAACGGTGATTTCTCGAAACTGGCAGGAGGATTCGCTGCTGGTGCTGAATCTAAGCCCGGATTCTCGTCTTCTTCATTCGAATCGTCCTCCTTCAGTTCTTCAAGCAAAGGGGACGTTGATATCTCGAAGAACCCCTTCCTGAATGGAGGCGTTAAGTTCGGACAGAACGGTTTCGCCGCGCAAGGCGGATTTGGAGCTGGAAGCGCGCAGTTTGGCGCTGGAGCGGCCGGTGCTGGTCAATCAGGCGCAGGACAATCCGCTAGTCAATTTGGAGCAAGCCAAAGCGCTTTCTCTGCATCTAACAACGCATTCGGAGCTCAGGGCAGTCAAGGAGCTGGAGCTGGAAACAGCGGGCTCACATCAGGATCCGCTCAAGGCGGTGCCTTCGGCGGCAGCTTCTCCGGCTCTGCCTTCAATTCTGCGTCCAACAAATTCGGTGCTTCAGGATATACCGGATCCTCTCCCAGCCCATTCACGGCTTCAACCGGTTCCAACGTGAACCTGATCCAAAGTTCGCAAAAAGGCAGTGAATTCGACTTCGAACAGCAGCAGCAAACGCAGCAGAACATCGATGAGGCTTTCCAATCGACTGGAAATGTGCATGCCCATGAGCATTCTGGTGGAGACTTGCAGCAGACCTGTGCTGGACAAGGCTACGTGTGCGTCCACAAGGCTCAGTGCAACAACGGTGTAGTGAACACGAACGGAGCTGGTGTTGTCCAGGCGAGAACCCAGGTGAGTCTTCTTGGTTTTTTTTCGTTCTTGTAACATGCAATAGGTTAGAATATTATGAACAGATTTGTGATTTTAAGCACACTTATCAACCCGGAAACGAATCATAACCGTATCAACTCAAGGCGGTCAGTATTCTTTGTATGAAACAACGCAACAACGCATACTTATCCGCGCCGTAACGTAAACGCCTCGCTTTGCGGTTAACAGCACGGTGAAGGGCGATAGTGTGTTGATCCCTTTCCAGGTCGATAAGTGTGCTATGTACCTTAAAAGTGATGAATTCTCTCCAAGGTCAACTCTGGCCCAAAATTATAGGTAATCTTTCAGCGGTGCAGTTTGCGTTCTTAACTCGTGCCCGCACGGACAAATCGCATCAATACAAATTATAATAAAGACTGACAAAGTCATACAGGCTGCGTTCACTTTGACCACAGACCGCAGATCGCAAGTGAGGCAAATCCTTGACTAAACAATGCCAATAATTGTTTTCAAATTATCATCATTTACTGTCTAAAGACAATCTATAATGTCTTCGGGCTATATTAAATGGTCAAGGCACACAAGATTCCACCGTCTTATAGGTCAATCATTAAATAGGCATTATTTGGACATTAAACAACTATGTAACGTACTGTTAACACTACAAAATAAACACAGTATTAACTGCTAAAGAACCAAGCAAGTGACTTTTTATCTTCGTTCGTTTTCACTAAGAGACGACCCTCTCTAATTTACCAGAGGCAAATGGAGGATTTTTCCTACACTCCCCACGCTGGCCAGACGGGTTGAGGAGGCCTGATATTCGCATATTTGTCCCTTTTAGGTTATGATATTTTGTTCCCAAGGATACATTTAATCAAAAGATAAAAAGTTTGAGAGAAATAAACCCATATAAGGGTTAAATAAATATAGTATGACTATTTAAAAAAGAGCTTTCACATTTAGGCGATTTAGCAGCGCGACAAACGCGCGACAGACGCGCTGCCGAAAATTTCATACTATGTGCTGTGTACTAAAAACGCCGCTGTCGCGCACTGATGTTGCGCTTCTAACGCCCTAATGCTTTGTGAAAGCGCTCTTGTATTCATTAAGCAACATTTGTTGATAAACTGTTTATGACTAGTGTGAAACAAGTTTACCATAAACACAGGTTTCTGAAACTTGGCCGTCCACACTTGCTCTCCACTCATAGCGGGGAGCACGGCAACATGTATCATTAACAATGTTTCATCACCTATGTTTATGGACTGTTTATAAACTGTTTACAGAGATGATGACGATTATGAAACTTTGTCTATGAACAGTTTAAAAACAGAGTATCAACAAATGTTGCCTAATGAATACATGGCTTGACAAACTACATTTCGCGGGCAAAATCGCAGACAAAAGCTAGTTAGTTATACTTGAACTGTACTTAGACCAATCATCAATAATATTGTTTTGTATACGTCCGCATTGCAAAACAAACGTGGTTTACAAATTTATCAAACGCTATCTTACTAAAAGGTTGGCCTGTCAATGATACCATCAAACGTGACCTTTATGTCATCGCGACCTTTGCTTTTTGTGTATTTAACAAACTGTAGGCAGTTTCTGCAAGTGTGACCCGGAGGTCTTCGGTTTGGTTCCCTGCTGGGGCATAGTATACTAGCTTTCCGCCCGCGGCTTCGGCGTGGAATTTTGTCTGTCACAGAAAGACTTTATCGCGCGTGTCCCTGTTTCCAAAACCGGGAAAAACTATCCTATGTCCTTTCCCGGGACCCAAACTATCTCTATGCCAAATATCATGAAAATCGATTCAGTGGTTTAGGCGTGAAAGCAAGACAGACAGATTCTGATAGACAGACGAGTTACTTTCGCATTTATAATATTAGTATAGACTAGGTTTGTATGCGTGAAAATAGTTTGAATAATATTTCCAGTTTTTGCAACATTTTCCTTTACTGCTCCGCCCCTATTGGCTGTAGGGTAATGTTTAGCCTAAAACCTTCCTCGATAAATGAGCTATCCTATATCATATAATATCTAGTTCCTGAGATTAGCGCGTTCAAGCAAACAAACTCTTTAATTTTATAATAGGTAGGTACTAGCGGCCGCCCGCGACTTCGTACGCGTGGATCCCTTTTTATCCCCTTAGGGGTTGAATTTAGCAAAATCCCGTCTTAGTGAGCACCTACGTTATAAAAGAAACTCCCATGCAAAATTTGAGACTCCTAGCACTTGTAGTTTCTGAGATTTCGTGATGACTTTCGCTTTTATGGATATTGATTAAGCACAGATAGGCTCCGAAACTGCTGGACCGATTTGGAAATGTCTTTCACTATTAGAATCGTACATCATTCCTGATGAACATAGACGGTCCTACGATCTGATAAAGGTAGCAGGAAGGCGCTGGATGCAGGCCGCTACCAACCGTGCGATGTGGAAGTCATTGGGGGAGGCCTATGTTCAGCAGTGGACGTCCTGTGGCTGAAATGATGAAGATGATGATGACAGGCGGTAGGAAATTCATCAGGTCAGCTAGTGGGCTTAAACACACCTCCTCTGCGATGTCGGCTAAAAGACTCATCTGGCTATCCTTCGTAAGGACGTATAGGTAATAAATTAACATACTCAGAATTACAAAACTGGCTACAGGAAGGCTTGAAGCGATATCTTTATAAATGATTAATTTATTTCTGTTTTGGGGTTCCATAGAGATGAGCAAAAACTTTGGTACTTATTTTATCAGTTTAAAAAGTGTTGTTTTTTGGAAACTCTTTCATCTAAAAATAATTTGTCAAAATGTATAATGACAAAATCAGTAAATCAACATAAAACTAATTATTATAATTTTCTTATTTTTCCCTTTCACTTTTTTATGCAGAAAAAGGCAGGTATTTGACTGCAATCGCACCTGGTGTTAAGTGAGATGCAATCTAGGATGGTAGGTATAGTTACATAATTATTATCTGCCCTGTAAGAACTTATTCATTTCATCCACTCTTGTAGCGGAGTTTTGGACTGACACTGAGGTGTGTTGTCGACACGATAAGAAGAAGAAGTGCTTATTCACTCTCGCCTTGAAAGGCCCGGTTATTGTTTAAAAAATTGATATAGAAAAAGCAGGTTGTGTCTTCACAGTTTTTAAAATAAACTGGTTGAATGACTAATCATTATTAATATTAAAATCTAATTTATATAATCCAAATCAGCTTACATATTAAAATTTTTCTAGGCCAAATCCTTTGGCAAATTAGAGAGTTTTGTCCTTCTGCAGTGGAGACTAAATGACCTGATGATGATGATTCATTTAATAAAATAATATTACAGGACTTCTATGATAAAATGAATTAGTGATTTTTATGAAGTTGTGTCCATCAAAGTTCATCATCATAGGATGGGACGTCCACTGCTAAACATAGGCCTCCCCCAATGCTTTCCATGTTGGTCGATTGGTAGCGGCCTGCGTCCAGCGCTTACCTGCTACCTTTATGATGTCGTCTGTTCACCCAGTGTGTCTTAATATCATTAGCTAAGGCGACAAATACCATGAAAAATGTATACGGAACCTAATGACGTCAACTCAACTGTCATAAAGTATTTTTGAAGACGATTTATGATTCAAGGTGCTTTAAAAGAAACCAGGATACGGTGATGACAAATATGCCTTATGGTTATGGTCATGGCAAGGGTAAAGTGCTTATTGAAGACTAGCTTTTGCCCGCGACTTTGTCCACAAAAAGATCGGATTAAATAACACATAACGTTGTGTTATAAAGTCACTGACTGACTGACTCATTTACTCATCACGATATCTCAGAAACCACAAGTGCTAGGAGTCTCAAATTTTGCATGGGGGTTTCTTTTAGGACGTAGGTGCTCACTAAGACGGGATTTAGCAAAATACAACCCCTAAGGGGGTAAAACGGGGTCCACGCGCACGAAGTCGCGGTCACCCGCTAGTATCGTTATAAAATTCAACATTTATAAGGTCGTCTGTCCATCGAGCGGTCATAATACGCTCATTAATTTGCTTTGTCCTTAAAATATTTTGACCATAATGTCGAGTTATATCCTAATGTCTGGTATATTCTATGTTAAGAAGGAAGCTTTAAATTTATGTAAATACATTAGATGGAGACGGACTTAAGCAATTGTGGAAAACATCGCTTTAATAGATAGCTAAAACATGTACGGTCAGCAAAGTTATTGTAAAAATATTGTGGCCGATTTTTTTTCCAAAATGTAATGAAAATTAAAATCATTATCAAAATATTTATATTAGACTAGCTTTCCGCCCGCGGCTTCGCGCGCGTGGACCGCTGAACCCTATGTTTTTCCAAAATAAAATTTAGCCTATGTTACTCGTGGATAATGTAGCTTTCGAATGGTGAAAGAATTTAAAAAAATGGTCCAGTAGTTTTTGAGCCTATTCATTACAACCAAACAAACAAACATACAAAATAGAACACTAAGAAATAACATAGTATACAACTAATATTGTGACGAGTAAAAGAGCTTTTTAAAAGCTTTTTTTATCCACAATGGAGAAATTCTTGGCCTACGTCTCACCTGATGGAGTGACGATCAGACCGAAAAGAAGCGAGTTTTACCCAGGATCCTCAACCACAAAGAAACTGGCTACCTTACTTGCAACTGCCGAAACATAACAATACTGTTCTGTAATCTATAACGAAGTCAGAATTTAATAATAGTATTTTTTTATGGTTAAATTATGTATTACCTGTAGCTATCTTTTTTGCTGACTCTACCAACAAATCTCGATGTCCTTTGTACACAGTTTCGTAGCCGATCCCGCGACCTGTTGCCAAACTGATTTTTATTTGCCATGCGTTTGAGACACGTTGTTGCGATAATACGATAATAGATGGCGCTGTGTGTCTTTTAAATCGCAGCAATGGTTGGTTGTTTGTTTGGATATGAAATTAATACGTGTATTGTTCTATTATTGTGGCTTTTGAGCCTGGCTTTTGGAGTTGTAGTCCCATTGGTAGCTGTATTACACATTTCAAAGTATATATTTCAAATTCAATGACGAACGCAGGACCGGCTGTCATGGAAATCCTTTGTCCAGCAGTGGACGTCATTTGGCTGAAACGAACGATACACGTCCCAAATATAGCTTGCCTACCACTTCGGGACAACATATGGGCTGGAGCTGGGAAGTCGAACCTTAATTTCGTTAAACTTAACATGGGAGATGTTCTTCTGATTAATTTCGTTGCGGGTCCAATGACAGTTTAACTTTCCCCCGGGACAAACGTGACCTTCATTGGTTGGGTTATTGGCGGTCAAGCTGTAGATCCTGGCTACACAGGAGTTGCAGCGGTGGGAACGAGAGTTAGGAATAGTCTCGTATATTGGCTGGAGCTAAGAATTTTTATTACTATGTAAGTCTTATTTTCAATTCTGCAGAAACTAAAATGTATCTATACCTTTATTGATACTTAAATCACAAATTTAAGATCTACACTGTCTAAATACTTATTTTCAATTTACCGCACAGACTTGTATTAAAACGTGTCGCATATTTCAAGTGTGACTCATAGATAGACAAACTTGACAGCTGTTTAACATATAAATGTTTATGTTTATTGGTTGGCGACTAACGAAACTTATCTTGGAAAATGTAGGTATAATTTTGATATTTTAATACTTTTAATAAACTACACATATCGTAGATAATAAATACAGAGTGATTTTCTTATCAGTATCCAATTTTTTTGATAAGCTCTATCGAATAATTTAACAATACAACTTTATCTTAATTTTTTTAATCGTGCTTTTTCGCGAAAAAAAATATCGAAAAACTAATTCGCGGCTGCTCATTTCTTAATTTTTAAAGGTTAAGCTTATTTTCGCGCACCATTATGTCAATTTAAGCTTTGGAGATAACTAAGTACGTATTTTTCTACGGAACGAAGCAAATTATCCCCGTGTGCCAATTTTGAAACCTCGCGCAAAGGATAAAAAAAATGGTTGGTGGCAAGGCTTGTTCTAAGTCCGCCAGGCTAGCTACCACCATCTTACCTAAGTCTGTCGCCATAACAACAATGTTATCAGCATTGTTGTGTTCCGGCAGTTAGAGGTAAGATAGCCAGTTCCTCCGTGGTTGAGGATTCCGGGTGAAGCTCGCTTCCACCTTCGGCCTGATCATCACTTACCATCAGGTGAGATACAGGCAAAGAGCTTCCTCGTTGTGGATAAAAAAAAATGAAAGTTACTGGTTCTAAGTCGCTCCTAAAAATTTGGATACTGATAACAAAATCCCAATATTATATGAGAAAGTAGCTCTGTCTGTTAGGTACTTATTAATGTGTCACTATCATGATGCACTGAAGTAACGAGAATTTAACTAAGTAATAAATAATTCTCAGTACCATTTATTACTTACATAATAGTAATGAATGGCGATCTGTCCGTCCTACCGTTAGCGTCTTGGGAACTAATTAGTAAAATTAATTAAAAGATTCAAATAAAGGTTAATGAAACCAGTTTGATTTGGTAATGTTTTGATGCGGATAACCTTTAAACTTAGTAACTCCCAGTCTTACTTTAAGACTGCATTTTAAAACAACGCTTAAAACTAGATTCAATTTCACTGCAGGAGCACGTCTCTAATTTACCAGAGGCAAGAGGATTTGTCCTACACTCCCCACGCTGGCCAGACGGGTTGGGGAGGCCTGATGCTCGCATGTTTGTCCCTTAGTCGCCTCTTACGACATCCACGGGAAGAGTGTATCCTATTCTCTTGGTCAATTCAATAACACCCGTATCCACAAACGATGCTTGCTTAAATGAAGCAGCAAATTGAACGCACAGCGTTAAACAGCGCTTGGCTGGCAGCCTCAATATGGTCTCGGTCAAGAGGGCGCGCAATCCGCAATCTTCATCGTGTTGGTTCCCGCTGAAAACCAGCTTCTTGACATGGCGCTTGTTATGTCGAGTATAGCTGAGCGGACGCCTCTTCAGCATAGCTTGTAGTTTAATGTTATATGTACTGTATTTTTATTTTATTTTCTATGCTGAATAAAGTATTCTCATTCTTATTCTATGTGATTGGTTCGTGTGAGAATCTGCGTCCACGCGCACTGCGAGACCTCATAGTAATGTTTGTGAATAAGTTCGTAAGAATCAAATCAAGAACAAACGTATGACAATAATTATACTTTACATTTTCCATAGAAATTATGAATTCTCGGTACAAAACGGAAGTCACGAGATCCAAGTAGGATTTGATTAAAAAATCAGAAAAAAAACAGATCGTGTAAAACAATGAACAATGAGTCGCACGGTAAAAAAAATAATTAGAGACACAATTATTTATGGATTGCGATGAGCGCGTGTTTGTGCACTTGAACTTGGATGTTGATTTTGTAGAGAATTACTGATAAAAACTCATTTACTTATGCAAATAGGCTTTTAAAAAGCACTTTTACAGGTCCCAGTATTAACCCTACCACTGCTTCGGGACAATAAATGGGCCAGTGCTGAGAAGAAGCAGCGCAAGAAACTCAGTCACTATAATTATTTATATGATCCCGACATCTATAGGTAGCAGGAACGCGCTGGATGCAGGCCGCTACCAACCGTGCAATGTGGAAATCATTGGGGAGGCCTATGTTCAGCAGTGGAAGTCCTGTGGCTGAAATGATGATGATAATACCTGGCAGATCCTGCAAAAAAACAGTTCCAACAAAAAACGGAATGTCTCTATGGTAAAAGGCCTTAAAAGGCAAACACACGTTGTGTCTCACTTGGTGGACCGACGATCTGATGAAGGTCGCGGGAGGTACCTGGATGCGGGCAGCGCGACCGGTCTTACAGGAAATCCTTGGGGGAGGCCTTTGTCCAGCAGTGGACGGAATTAGGCTGAAATTAGAAAGTAAGGGAACTCTATTAACATATTACAGTACCTAATAATTAGTGATTTCACACTAATAATAATAAGTATAACTCGGTTAGACGTGTGGAATGCATATTTTAAAATAATGACTCAATAACCAACTTATAATTATAATGCAACAAAATTATAATAATAAATTATATTAACATCAATAGACATCTACGAGGGATTCTACAATTTATTACAACAATTAAAACTGTATAAACATGTAATAATGTAGTAAACAATATAATTATACATAATACATCATGTTAACTAGCGTAGTTTTTTCCTTAATTAATATTAAATAGACAAAAAAAAATCTAGTAGTGTAATAGTAGGAACACCACCCCCACTCTTCCCGTGGATGTCGTAAGAGGCGACTAAGGGACAAACATGCGAGCATCAGGCCTCCCCAGCCCGTCTGGCCAGCGTGGGGAGTGTAGGACAAATCCTCTTGCCTCTGGTCAATTAGAGGGTCGTGTTCCTGCAAAGGAGACTCAATGACATGTTGATGAAGGCTAGAGCCGTAGAAAGTTCAGGGTTTACAATCTGCTTAATTCTAAGTCGATTGTTATAATACATCATACATAAATACATAGCAACATTTACAAGAGCAGCCGTAGACAAAGGCTAGTTAATTATGTTTTTTGTCTCATCTAATAACAATGATCTACATGATTGTCTTGTTTTTAAACTGGCTTCTATGTTAACATATTCACTATTCAGTGATACCACGATAAGGCATTGTAATGAGCAAAAATACAAATGCTGGAGTAAGGAAATAGCACACTTGTCAACCCGGAAACGGATCGTAACCGTATCAACTCGAGGCGGTCAGTATTCTTTGTGTGAAACTCCATACTGCAACGTAACCGCCTCGTCTCGCGGTTGACAGCGCGAAAGGCAATGACAGCTCGCGAAAGGCAATGACAGTTCGCGAAAGGCGATACGGTGTTGATCCCTTTCCGAGTTGATAAGTCTGCTATGACCTTTCAACAGGGTGAAGTCATTAAAAAGTTATGATAGTAACTTATTTGTAGCAAATAGGCTTTTTTATAGCTCTTTTACGCGTCCTAGAAAAAAATATAGCCTACTTAGGTACTGGCTTTTGCCCGCGGCTTCACACGCGTGAAATTTTGCTTGTCACAGATCGTCATAAAATATAGCCTATATGTTATTCTGGGTTATAAACAACAATGTAAAGTTTTACCAAAATCCGTTCAGTAGTTTTTGCGTGAAAGAGTAACAAACATGTTGACATCCAGACATTCATACTTTCGCATTTAGGAAAGTAGGACTGCTTCGGCGCGTTTAATACATCTGTCAAACTTTCAGGAATACTTCTTGAAAATTCGACATGTGTTTAAGAATAAGTTAATTATTGAGTTGGTTAACTGTAGCACGTAACTCCGTCACTGTCTGAGGTACGGGAGGGCGTTTTTGAGACGTCAAATCCGTTCTTAGTGAGCACCTACGTTCTAAAAGGAACCTCCATGCAGAATTTGAGACTCCTAGCCCTTGTAGTTTCTGAGATTTTGTGATGAGTGAGTGAGTCAGTCAATCAGTGACCTTTCGCTTTTATAGATATCGATTATGTCCTAGAAACTCTAGGTTTATTTGGTCTATTACTCTAACCTGCCTTTCCAGAGAGCTCTACATAACTAAAGTCCATAAGCCCAAAAACCAATTAACTTTGAAATCATAAAGCATCGAACCATTGCTTCATAATTAATTATCTCTTAATATAATAAAGAAATCCATAAATATTTGCCGTCTCCAATTTATATTGCGCAAAGTGTACAATTGATTCACGGACAGTAGCTCCACTTTTTAGTACAACGTCAAATACTTCGTGACACCCAAAGTAGCCAAAAAGTTCGCAACACGTCTTTGTTACAATGAGGGCTATCGTTTTAGCGCTCACCAGTTGGCGCCACTGTAGAGTAAGGTCCTGTCACTTGCTAGTAGCGAAGACAGTGGCACCAACTGGTGAGCGCTAAAGTGGTAGGAGGACTATCGCATTTGCACTCATCAAGATGGCGCCACTGTATGGTAAGGTCCTGTCAATCGCCAGGGGTGCCAACTGTTAAGTATAAAAACGATAGCCCTCATTGGAATAAGGTTGAGTTGTCAACTTTTTGACCACTTTGGGAGTCATTATCTACCAAAATGATAGGTATTTAATTACACATAATACAAAAAAGTATTTAAGTTTGTTTATATCTGTTGTCCATTTAACCATAGTATAAGTTTTGCTTAGGCTGAGTTGCACCGCCTAACTTTGACCGTAACTAAACGATAAACGGTGTATTTTGTATGGAGTTTCACAGATTTTTGACGTTTGTCAAAGTCAAAGTAAAATGGTACAACCCAGCCTTACTGCAAAGGTATTAATTAAAAACTTTATTGCACATATTATACTGAAATGAAAAGGCGAACTTAATGCCATATGGCCTTCTCTTCCAGTCAAAGTGCGAAGCAGATGTTTTTTCGTTTCTGAGCCCACTGTCTGTCTCTACATTAGTAAATATCATATTAAACAGATCGCCCTGAACGTCTGTGTTACGCAATTATTAATATGTACATATTGACGAATCATTTTAGCGAAAAAACATGACATTGGGTCGCGTAGATAAAATTTTAATTGATGATGTTTTAGTGACCGTACCTATTTGTAGCTTCTGAATTACGATCTTTTTTTGTTTTGTGTTTTTGACAAATCTTGCCTATCTTTTCAAAATAAAAGTAAACTAAGTTACTAATTGGGATATCAGCTATCTACCAGTGAAATTCCCGTCAAAGTCGGTCCAGCCGATTCGTAACAGACAAACGATTTCGAAAGTTGACTTAACTTCTAGTTTCTTACTCATTTAGGGTATTTTAGAAACTCATATTATTTTGACATTACTGATTGATTTTTGTACGAGTATGATGCCTATCACAGCCATTCAACGCTGTGCATTCGATTTGCTGCTTCACTTAAGCAAGCATTGTTTGTGCGGGCGTTATACTTTTATCGACGTACTCTTACTAAAGCTATCTGTTGACATATCTTTCTCTGTCATCGGTTTGTCAATATGACAGCTGTCAATTGACACAATGGACATTTTACAAAATGACGACCGCTGATTTGTAGTGTCGTAAGTTAAGTAAAGACGTATTGTGATTTTTCAGATCATATCAAGACATGTCTTGAGTGCGTATCAATAAAATGGATCTTGAGTTCAAAATGTTGTATTCTTTTCTCAGAACTGTCAAATATCTTGATCTGGTAGAACAAAAAATAATAAAGTCATTAATTTTCAATATAGGCTTCTTCGGGACAATAAATGACCCAGTGCTGAGAAGAAGCAGCGCAAGAAACTCAGTCACCTATAAAGGGTTAATAAGTAATTTTACTTTCGGGACTATTCCCACCTCTCGTTCCCACCTCTCGTTCCCATCTCTCGTTCCCACCGCTGCAACTCCTGTGTAGCCAGGATCTACAGCTTGACCGCCATTAAAAATCCAATCAGTAAAGGTCAAGTAATTTTATTTATTAAACATTTTTCTAACATCCAAACTACATGGATGTCGTAAGTGGCGACTAAGGGACAAATACGCGAGCATCAGGCCTCCCCAACCCGTCTGGCCAGCGTGGGGAGTGTAGACAAAACCCTGCATTTAAAAACATAACCCTCCTTCTGGCGCAGTTGGGTAAAAACTTAGTTTTGCCTAATTTATAATCTACAACAAATAATGAGGTGTCAACAAGAATTATTGCATAAAAATGTGTGTCGAATTAGTGACAAATAGAATTGGCGAGAATTAACAAACTAACATCTTAATCTGATGTTATGTTAAATAATACTAAGGCACATTAGTTATGTTGTCAGCTTATTCATAAACATTGTCCATATTGGGCAATATCAAGCCTTGAAGCATTATGCCCGCGAATTCGTACGCGTGAAAATAGTTTGAATAATATTTCCCGTTTGTCCAACATTTTTCTTTACTGCTCCGCCCCTATTGGCTGTAGGGTGATGTTATATAGCCTAAAGCCTTCCTCGATAAATGGGCTATCCAACACAAAAATATTTTTTCAAATCGGACCAATAGTTCCTGAGATTAGCGCGTTCTTACCATAATTAGTTGATTCAGCATCCTCATCAGGACTTTTAGTCTCCACTACAGGAGCACCACTCTCTCTAATTTACCAGTCGCTAAAGGACGTTACCTACAAAATTAAATATCCGTCCGTCTTTTCTTTAAGTTTTCTTTACCTTTGTTTGGTCACCTGTCATCCGTTTTGCTCTAAATAAGTCGAACCTTAACTTCGAACTCCTATGTTCTTCTGATTAATTTCGTTGCGGGTCTAATGACAGTTTAACTTTCCCCCGGGACAAGCTTGACCTTCACTGGTTGGGTTATTGGCGGTCAAGCTGTAGATCCTGGCTACACAGGAGTTGCAGCGGTGGGAACGAGAGGTGGGAATAGTCCTGTACCTACAAGTACAGAGAAATGTCCACTGCTGAACATTATATTTTCCTCTTGCTCAAAAGCAATTTTTGCATTTCCTTGTATATTATGAAATGTTATTAAGTATACATAATCCCGCAAATATGTGTGCTTAATATTCAAAGATTAGAAATTTGAAGCTCAAATCTGCATGGTTTCAACACCGTGAGTCAGAAATGCAAAGCCGCGGTTGGATGTTAGCGACGATTATCCAATTTAAGGATGCGTAATACTCGTAGGTTACATCGATGATTTTTGTTCGCTTTCGAGCATCATATTTATTTTATTTAATAGGACATCCAACTAGACATACCTACACTAAAACCATCTTAACAACATTTTGTTAACTTAATCAAGAGCTACCTTAATTATTATACGTATTATTTGTGATTTAAATCTACTTCTATCGTGAACTCTTAAAATCACAACTAATATCACCATAATCCTGATGTCAGAACTTAAGAGCAAATATGAGCATGAGCATTTTGCGTAAGTATATGCATATTGCATATGCCGTAGAAATAAATGATAGAGCCCTATGTTCTCGCTAGTAGAGCTGGTGCCCTTCTTTCAATTTTTTTTTTTTGCAAGCTTCCCAATTAACTACCATGTCTCCCCCTGCATTGCGACGAACTGCTTAATGTAGTTTCTATTTGTATATATTTAAGCGTAGCTTCCTCGCTTATAGTCCAGCCACAGCCTTACAGGGCTCGGCGTAATTTGTCCATACATCAGCAGGGACTTGACTGACAGATGACAGCGAGATATGCCTCGCAAAGGGCATTCAGTAAAAACTTGTTATTAAACGCAAACATTTGATAAATATCTTCAAACTATGTTTACATAAAATTATAATTAGCGGCTCCTTTGATATGTTTTAGCTAACTCTAGCTGTTCCCGTGACTTCGTACGCGTGAAGATTGTTTAAATATTTCTCCGGTTTTTGCAACATTTTTCATTCTTGTTTGGCTCATATTGGTCGTTGCTTGATATAATGTAGGATATAGCGTATAGCCTTCCTCAATAAATAGACTCTAATAGAAGGATTTTTCAAATCAAACCAGTACTTAGTTCAAGCAAATAACTCTTCAGCTTTATAATATTAAAAATATCTATAGATCAAAATCTAGTTCGAAACTAAACAGCATAACCTACATTAATTTCAGTCTGTCACAGAAATACCTTTATCGCACGCATGTCCCCCTTCCAAAATCTGGGATAAAAACTATCCTACGCAATATACGCGAATTTAGTGAATTTAGATGAAATCTAGTTTACTGATCTCATTCAATGGTTTTAACTTGAAAAAGTAACAGACAGACTCAATCATTTTCATATTAGAATATTATTAGTACGGATATTATTAGTATGAATAATAATCTTAACACTTCAACACGCAACAGTTAAGTTATGGTCGCCGAGTCGCAGGTTCGAAAGACAAACACGGTCCTTTAATCTGGATTATGCAAATTGAATAGGCGCCGATAGAAACTGACAGTTTTGTGAACATCCGTACCTACTAACCAATATTCAGTCAAAATTTCTTTATATGTATAGACTATTATATTATTATAGTGCTTACAAATTTCAAATATTTTGCTCTTAAGGACACACTACATGTCCCATAATCTTTTTTACCCTACCTTCGAGACCAACATTTGGCAAGTGCTGAGAAGAAGCGCCGCAACAAAGTCAGTCACCACTGTCTGCCGTATTATAATGCAAATGTCTGTCTTTTACCTTTCCAGGACCATTACCATTGAACGGATTTAGATGGAAGGCTTTTCTAGATATACTTTGAGACCTAAGCAAGGAATAATATAACTTAAAAAAAACCGACTTCAAATGCGTGAACACAAATAATACCTATTCAACAAAAAAATAATCGTTCAAATTGGTTCATAATCGGCGGAGATATTGCGTATAAAAAAGTTCATCCCCAATTTTCCACCCTTGGGGGTTGTTTTTTTATTATTAAATTTAAATGGGACCACCCTTGAGGTATCCCAACTAATATTATAAATGCGAAAGTAACTCTGTCTGTCTGTCTGTCTGTCTGTCTGTCTGTCTGTCTGTCTGTTACGCTTTCCCGCTTAAACCTCGCAACCGATTTTGATGAAATTTGGCATAGAGATAGTTTGAGTCCCGGGAAAGAACATAGGATAGTTTTTATCCCGGTTTTTGAAACAGGGACGCGCGCGATAACGTTTTTCTGTGACAGACAAAAATCCACGCGGGTGAAGCCGCGGGCGGAAAGCTAGTTACCTATACGCCGAAAAAATATTTGTTCAAATCGGTTCATAATTGGCGGAGCTATCGCGTAACAAACATAGAAAAAAAAACATACGGGTCGAATTGAGAACCTCCTTCTTTTTTTGAAGTCGGTTGAAAACGTAAGATAGTTTTATCCCAATTTTAGAAACAGGGACACGCGTGCGGTATAGACTCCCTGTTACAGAGCGAATCACATGATAATCTACACTAAAAGGAGATTTGTTTTTTTTTGTATTTAATAGGCTCCAAAACAACTGGGCCGAATTGAAAAATTCTTTCACCATGAGAATCCCACACTATTTTTGATGAACATAGATACAAAGTTCGCCGGGTCAGCTAGTTTACAATGAAATGTCCTATTAACTTTTTGACACAACAAAGCTTGAAAAGAAAACGTCACATTGCAAAAACCTTTTTTATCCCAAAGTTGATTGACTGTCAACGGCCACCCATCCACGATTAGCCAAGGCGTGCGTTGCTTAATCTGACAGTACTGTAAATCATATACAACATGTCGAAACAGCTCGTTTGCTGTATCATTAATAATGACAATTTACTGTCAATACATGTTTGTACCGTATTAATCATTATTAAAACAAGCTTTAGGATTTGCCACACTGGTTCTGCGGTCTGCGTTCTGCGGTCAAAGTGAACGCAGCCCGCATTGTCAGTACAAATCAAATCAAATCAAAAAGTTTATTCAGTACATAGGCCCTTTCCAAGGCGCTTATACACGTCCCAAATATAGCTTGCCCTACCACCACTTCGAGACAACATACGGGTTGGTGCTGAGAAGAAGTGGCGGTAGAAACTCAGTCACCTTTAGTACCAATTTTGAATTGATGCGATCTCACCGACCTCTGAAAATCACATGAGCAAAGTCGCGGGCAAAAGTTAAGACATACTTATATTATAAAGAGTAAAGATTTGATTGTTTGTTTGTGTTGAATAAGCTCCGAAACTACTAGGTCGATTTGAATAATTCTTTCACTATTAGAATCCTACATTATTTCTGATAAACATAGGCGGTACAAAGTTCGCCAGGTCAGCTAGTATATTGTAATATTGTTCATTGGATTAGCTAGTGCAGCGGTTCCCGAAAGGTGGTCCGCGGAACCCTGGGGTTCCGTGGAAAGGCCGCAAGGGTTCCGTAAAAAATATTATCCCACGTTTCGTGACCGACGTTGTTCGCTCGCACCGACTTGTTTACGCACAAGGGAGGGGCAGGGCGTGCGCGCGAAATAGTACAGGAGTTCCGCTAGGAAAAGTATAATCAATTAGGGTTCCTTGGCAAAAAAAAATGGAAAACCCTGAGCTAGTGTATTAAAATAACGAAGTGAGTTTGAACTTGCGGTGCAATCAACGTCAAATAGTTCGTGGCACGAACTATATCACACTGACTGTAGAGTGTAGGTACCTACCATAGTTGTCAATTCCACTCCAAGGGTCAGAAGCCATATTTAATGTCAAACATGGCTTATCAGTTATCACATAGCGAAACAGTGTTTATCTGGGACCACAGTTAAATATGCCTGACATTTAGTGTGGAAATGTGAAAGGTCTATATTTTACGACTATTGCTACCGACAGCTAGCTTATAGGTACGGGAGGGGTGACATTGACATATTACGTCACAGATGTTATAAAGATCTGTGGGTCTAGACTAAGTGCAAATTATAATCGCAAACCAGTCGAAAAGTGGTCGAAAAGCCCCTTTTTTGTGTGGAGTTTTGACGGATTCGATTTTCGACATTATGATGGCTCAGAATACAGAACAAACCAGAAGGAGTGTTCGATAACATTTCTACGCGGCAACTTGTGTCCAAAATACTTCCCCTCCCGCGCCCCTCTACCCCCTTTAGTGTTACTAGCGCCGTGTGACACCCCCATTTTTGGGGTAAAATTATGTAATTTTTTAAAGAGATGTTAAACAAGTAAAAAATAAGTAAGTGAATAATAAGTACACACGGCCACAGTGTTAACTATCCATTTCCGTTTTTGCTCTCGCTCTTATCAAATGGTGATTCTTTGCGATAGAACGAGACGACATGACTGGCCATAGGCATAGATAGTACCTACCTACCTATGAATTTAATTTTTACTCCGAAGTAACTAAGTGTAGATGATTATTTATTTCTATTAAATAGTGTAATATACTATATGTAGGTATAATATGTTATTTAAAAGTCAATTACAAAAGTCGAATATAAATTTTAGAATGCCAAGTAAAACAAAAAAGAAACTTAAGGTTCTTTATTATGTAAACATATCGACAACAAAACATTTGTTTACGGCGCAGTAGTGCTTTTAGTTTAACTTTTCTTGGAGTCAAAAACAGAATCCAAATCAAAAACATCACCAATACTTAAATTTGATTGCGAGGCAACTCTGGCTGTGTATCCTGAAAGAAAATCAGAGTAAGTATGTAAGCAATAATTAATTACTTAAAATTATTATTAAATATACAAATATTGCTGCTGCTGATCTGTTGATACCAATGCCTTACTTTTGAATAAATGGGAAAGTATGAAATTCACGATAGTAATTTATTATCTCCTCATTATTAGGGAGTAATATTATAAATTAATTCAATATATTGAAATCAAATCAAAATCAAAAATATTTATTCAGTTTAGACCACAAGTGGCACTTATAATTTAATTAATCAGGTTGTCATGTCATGGATGAAATTACACTAAAAACTAATTAAAACAAAAAGGATGGGGAAAATATTCCATTATTCTGTGGTAACGCTAACAAAATTAACGCGTGAATTTTTTATAGACAAATGTAATTCAATATAAAAAAGTAGGGTAAAATATTCCGTTGACCTGTGGCAACACTTACAAAATACAACCGTGATTTTTTTTGAAAATTATTATTTAATTAAAATGAATTGGAAATGTGCTACTTACGGATAAAACATGATCCCATGCACTTTCTTCGTAATTCCAGTAGCATTCTTACATGTTGGAACGGCACAAGACGGCATAATTTAATTATAAAGTGTCAATCTGACGGATATGTAAACAATGCGCGCGCCGGCCATTGACTAATTGCTCTAAAGTCAAATTAGTGCGATTTGGAGTAATTTATATGAATACACATTTACGCCCGTTGACGGTTTCTGGTTTGTTCCGTATTCTGAGTATTCTGGTGAGAAAAACAATCTGCTGTTCATTATATGATACTACATCATCATCATCAGCTCATTCAGTCTTCACTGCAGGAGCACGACTCTCTAATTTACCAGAGGCAAATGATGTTTTGGCCTTTACACCAACTAAGCTAAATATATTTTTATTGGAAACTTCGTACGCGTGAGAATAATATTTCCCGTTTTTGAAAATTTTGTTGGATTGGCCATTTTTCGAGGAAGGCTTTAGGATATCTTACTAATATTATTTAAGTTTGTATGGAAGTCTGGATGTCTGGATGTTCATCATCATCATCATCATCATCACACTCTTTCACGCAAAATGAAAAAAATCTTTCAGTAGTGAACGAATTTTGATTATACTTTACAGTATTATTGTTACAGTATTATTGTACCCAGAATAACATATAATATAATATAATATAATAGGAATATATTATAGGATATAATTTATGACGATATGTGACAAACTAAATTTCACACGGGTGAAGCCGCGAGCAAAAGCTAGTTTAACATCATTTTACGACCAATAGGAGCATGCCAATGGAAAATGTTGCAAAAAGGGCAAATTATTCAAACCATTTTCACGCGTACGAAGTCACAGCACAGCTTGTCAATAAGCTTCAACTGCTTCTGAGTTACGCTCTTTTCAACACTAGTGGAAACTACGCAACGCGTTGAATTATGTGGTGTTAAGTCGGATTGAAATGCAAATTATGGCTGTAGATTCGATATTTATTATGACATGAATAAAACAGACATTTAGTCGCCCTTTGCGGATGGTAATTGCATAAATAAATACCTTGTTTGGATGATATATAGGAGCATTTGCGTATGAGGGTCAATTTCCCAAACACATTTTTTGAGCGGCGTAGCTGAAAATCATATGTTTTTTATGACATAGAACTTTGATTTTTTTTTACACGAAAATATACATAGGTTCCATTTTGAGGACAACATTATTAATGAGTATTTTCTTTTACAAATTCGACAAAAAATAATTGAACTAAGCGTTTCTAATTTTGGTGCAGTGTCCACATCCTTAATTTCTTACAATATGTATTTTTTTAGCTGAAGATCAAAACAGAACTTAGGGAAAAAGTATATTTTTGGATTATACAATCTATCTATTATCTAAGATTACCAAATTAAGCAAGTTTCCCAAATAACTGTGATTAAGTCACGTCCTTAAGTTTTGTCCGCGAAAAATTTATGATTTTGGTGTCAATAATGAAATAGCTCGTCAGTTTCTTTAAAGATCAAACAGGATTTAAACACTCCCATCATTCGTTAGGTTTAGTACCGCCCCCGCGAGCAGTGACGGCAGACGGGTGCAAGACCTCTGCGTCTTCCCGCCAAAAACGTAAATGTGTTGTTTTTTTTTAAACGGACAACAATTCTGCAATTTTGGTGTCTTTTTGTATAAGATTTCTAAGCTATTCTTTTTAGTTGAATTCCTCGTATAATGTAAAGGAACTGTTTTCATACCATGTGTTAAAATGTTATTGTTATATTTAAAACAGATTTCATATAATTTAGCTTTTTCAACGAGAATCTAATTTTGGTGAGTCAATTTTGGTGTTTTTGGTGGTGCACCAAAGCATTTTTAACCGACTTAACTCCGTCAATTGTGAACCGATTTTCAAAATTCTTTTTTTGTTCTATAGGGTACACTTATGTGGTGGTCCCATTGTCACCAAGTCAGGATCTGATGATGGGATCCTAGGGAAATCGAGAGTAAACCTCAAATTTTGTAGGAATGCAATACGTTTTCTAAAGTTATTCAAGTAGTCATCATCTAATGTTGATGAGGTGATGATGGAAGGTAAAACTCCTTAACGCTTAGGAGTTGGAGGATAATTCTTTAAATATTTTAGGTAGGTATGTACATACAGTTGTATTATTTCAGGTATTTAAGATGAGCTGATGATGAAAGGTCAAACAACATAAGTTAGGAGTTAGATGATACTCAATACTCATTTGTTGATACATACATTGACACACGATACATTGATACTTTTTAGTTGCCGATATTTAAAGTAGGAAGCCTGTATTTTGCTAGGAAGATTATTTACACTTGGATTGTGATTAAGACTATAATTTTCCATTACAAAATGGAAAATTATAGTCTTAATCACATTAAACATAGGTATTGTCCCTCTTCAGTGACAATAACAAGGACTAATCAACTAAAAAGCATGAAAAAAAATAATTTTAACAAAAAAATTAAAACCGACGCCAACAATCACTTAAAAGTAGAAAATAAGTACGTCGTTATTTAATTATTAGGACAATATACCATGATTAATATTTTTGGAGTCGGTGCTGGTAAATTTAAAACCATTTCTTGAGCTTGGCACTAAGATATGACCGACTGACAGCATATTTTCTAATTTTGGTGCTTTAATATAAATTTTGGTGTTCTCTTAATTTTGGTGTAAGGAAAATCTAAAAAACTACTGGACAAAATTTTATGTCTTAATCATTTTAGAAACAGTATAAGTTTCCAAAAAATTTGATCTATAATTAAAGAATAAAAATACACAAATAACAATTTCCACCAAAATTAGGCAAAAATATGCACTTGTTGAAATTCACCCATGAATAGGAGATGGCTACTTGTTACATTATGCACATCCTTAAAATACATGGTCTTGCGTTTAATTCAGTCAGTGTATGGGAGCGGCACGGGACATTGACATATTACCTTTGACGTGACAGAGCATACCTGACATCTCGCTGACGTTTGACAGCTCAAAAACACGTTCCCGTGCGTGATCACAGGCGAATGGAAAACCTGTTTAAATTATAGTTCTTGCAACTCACGAAGGCGAGTGAGCTTTACTTGTGTGTGTACGTTAGGGTGTCCCTTATAAGGCCGAAAAAAAATTTTTTTTAGATATTGAAATGCATACCCCCTATTTCTTTTCGTACTACTCAGACACACTTAAATACAAAATTTCATCTTCCTACGTCAACATTAACCCGTGCCGACCGAGCTCTGAAGATTTTGAAAAATGCTGGTTTTACCCCTTTCGTTATGTAGCTAAATCAATTAAAATATTTATTTTTTATAAAATATTTATAAAAAGAAGATAACATTACAGATACGACAATATATTTTACTTTTGAGGGACCCTTTTTTACATTCTGGATATAGATTTCCATGCTCCTGAATATTGGCCTGATTTTTGCTATACTGTGCGTAGCAAAAAAAGCTTTTGCTCTTCCTTGCAGTGATCAAACCATGAAAATCTTGCATAAGCTTTATAGCTCCTTCAGCTGTATCATTAACTACCCTTAGAGAAAGCACTTTTTTGCCTTTAAATAGGCAACATCTTTATCTCGTATAGAAATGTGTCTCAGGGGGAAATTATTATCAATTTTAAATCAAAAAAATAAATTTATACTCTTGACAGACACAAAACCACTCAATGGTTTTCCAGCAACAATAAATAAAGCAGTATTATTATCAACTCATTAAAAACATGCTAAAAATTAGTACAAAGTTCTATTTTACCATAGAAATAATCATACCTTCTTCAGACGGAATGTATCTCTTCCCAGAATCATACATACTCTCTCTTTGTACTTTTACTACAATATTTTATTTCTTTTTAAATCCTCCTCACTGCGGCGCTTAAAATCTTGATTTTTTTAAAATAATTTTTCTTGCAACTCCCTCCAAGCATGGTGAAGATACACAAGTTTTTTTACACAGTAAGGCTCTGGTAGGATTTATAGCTTTTCCCAAAATATAATACACTCCCGAATGATGAGATTAGAGCTTTCAAGAACATTTAATTAACTTCGCAAAATATGTTAAAAAATACTGCAAAATTGGAAGATTAACGGTAACTTTGTGCCTATTATTTGATAAATTTACGTCCCCGACTAAGAAAATACTTTTTTTATTGCTTCTTAATTCCACAGCCATCTTTTAAATGTCAAACAATAGGTGTTAATCACGAGATTAATTGAGAACAAATGACAAACACCGCGAATACGCACCGCTACTGCCGCGCAACATGTTTCGATGCAAGTCGGCACGGGTTATCGTACTCCAAATAAGGTAAAAATTTATTTCCGAGTGTTTTAGAGGCAAACAAACAAAACTAAGACCTATGCGTTACAAATTTAAAACTTTGAAAAATAAGGGACACCCTAGTGTACGTGTACATGCAGATAACGATAGTGTAATGTCTATCAATACTTTTGAAAAACGAACAGTAGCGAGCCACCACACATGTAAAGCTCACTCGCCTTCGTGAATTGCAACAACTTTAATTAAATTATGCAACGCGAAACTTCATAATTGAATTATTCTTTATGTCTTTTTATTAATCCACATTTTCTTTTGTTCCAGAAACAATACTGTAACACGAGAACCGAAATCTGCTGCCGGATTGAAGTCTCCTCAGTTGGAGCTGGAAGCGTTCAAGGTTCGCTTGGTGTCGGTTCTGCCACCTTCCAAGGCTCGAATGGCCAGGGTTCTGGGCTATTCGTCAGTGGACAGTCAAGCCAAGCTGGCCAGAGCTTTGGTGCTGGGCAATCCGCTTTTGGGCAAGGCCAGGGCAGCGGCCAAAGTGGTTTTAACAGTCAAGGCAGCGGGCAAAGCGCTTTTAACAGTCAAGGCAGTTCGCAAAGTGCGTTTAGTGGTCAAGGCAGTGGCCAAAGTGGTTTTAACAGTCAAGGCAGCGGGCAAAGTGGTTTTAACAGTCAAGGCAGTGCTTTTAGTGGTCAAGGCAGTGCTTTTAGTGGTCAGGGCAGCGGACAAAGTGCTTTCAGTGGTCAAGGCAATGGAGGACAGAGTACTTTTAACGGTCAAGGAAGAAGTGAAAGTGCCTTCAGTCAAAGCAGCGGTCAAAGTGCTTTTAACAGTCAAGGCAGCGGTCAAAATGCTTTTAACCAAGGCAGCGGGCCTAGTGCTTTTAACAATCAAGCCAGGGGCGAAAGTTCTTTTAGCAGCCAAGGGAGGGGTGAAACTAGTTTTACCAGTCAAAGGGGTGAAAATTTTGGTAGTCAAACTGGACAAAATGCTTTCGGTGTTCAAGGAGGCAGTGCTTTGGGAAACCGAGGGAGCGGTAGTGCTTTTGAGAGAGGGCAAAGCTCGTTTGAAAGCAGCCAAAGCTCTTTCGGAAGTCAAGGACAGGGTGCTTTTGGGAATGGGCAAGGCTTTGGTTCTCGGGAAACGCAAACTTCTTCGTTTGGCGCAAATAACTTTGGATCTTCGACCTTTGGTGCTGGTGATAGAAGCGCGTTTGGGCAAGGAACGCAAACCAGACAGGGAGCTGGTTTCCAAGGGTCTAGCACGTTCGGTGCTGGGCAAGGAGTGTTGGCGACTGGGTCATTTGGGTCGAACTCAGGTTGGTATCTGGTCATTTAGTCTCCCGAAAAACGACCATTTCTGCTTTACCTAGGGCAAATGGATTCGGTCTACACTACCCATGATATCCAGACCAATTGATGAGGCCCGACGTTGTGGAGAGGATATCTTATCATACTGTATTTTCCATCGTAATAGGTAGGATGCAAAAAAGCTACAAGTACATGTCATAGGGAGAAGAAGGTGCTTAGTTAAAGGACTTAGCACATTTATCAACTCGGAAAGGGATCGAAACCGTATCAAGTCGAGGCGGTCAGTATTCTTTTAGTATGAAATTCCATACTGCAACGCACACTTATCCGCACCGTAAAGTATACGCCTCACCTCGCGGTTGACAGCGCGCGAAAGACGATGACAGCTCCCGAAAGGCAATACGGTGTTGATCCCTTTCCGAGTTGATAAGTCTGCTATGACCTACCCAGAAATACATCGTGCTATAAATGAAACACGGCAGTTTTTGGCTCTTGGATTATAGACACAGTCCAGTTCGATATGAGGCAATGCCTATACTTCCCAGTGGGTCACTACAAAGGATGAAGATTCTATAGGTCAATGCTTTTAACTGCTTAAAAAGCTTACTAATTTAACTTAATTCTTTTCCAAATTTTCTAACAATCAATTGGCAATAACAATAATTGGTGGTTTTAAAATTTAAGTAAGATTAGTAATATTCATTGAAGGAAGAATATTTTTTTATTGATTCTTGCAATCATTATGATGGAGGGAGAGCTGAGTTTCATGATTTCTTCAGTACAAGAGATCTTTTCAATTGGTTTTCAATTAAACTTACAATTGGCATAAGTTCCAAGTCGGATCCAAAGAGTATAACATAATGAATCAACAGCATATTTCTGAAAAACAGAAATTCAGAAATTTATTTTATTTTTGCAAGTAGGCTTTTAAAAGGCACTTACACGTCCCAGTATTAACCCTACCGTTACTTCGGGACAATAAGTGAGAAGAAACTCAGCCACTAAACTCAGTTAAGAACCCGTTTTTTTGACTGTTTGTTTGACTAACATTATTTTCAACAGGATCCTCAAGCTTTGGAGCCCAAGGCCAATCAGCGTTCGGTGCGACCAACAACAGAGGAACAAGCAAATTCGGTGTGTCCGGATCAGTCGGAACTGGACTTGCACCCCCTGCTAACAAAATCAACAACGTATATAAATCCACTAGCCAGTCCAACTTCGTCGAGACGGATTCCTTCTCAGCTGGCAGTGAGGTCGCTGGCGTGTTCCGACCTGGCGCAGGCCCTGGTCTGAAGCCTGGAATTCCTTACCTACCTCCAGTAGACACTGTGACCCAACCTTCCTTCATCAGCTCTACTTCTGTCCCTTTCACCACCACCCCTAAACCTTTCGTTCCGGTCCGCCCTCCAGTGACTCCCCCTAGGCCCTACCTTCCTCCTGTCACTGTAACTACCTCCACGTCTGCTCCAGGATATCTGCCTCCAGATGTAGTACCTGGTGAATCTAAAGATCCACCACCGTATTACGTCACAGGATCGCTTTTAAAGGAACCATTCTTAACCAGTAAGTTATTTTTTGTAATTTAAACTAAATCAAATCATTTATTTAGTCTTACGCCCGTATTCACAAACGATGCTTGCTTAAGTGGAGCAGCAAATCGAACGCATAGCGTTAAATAGAGCTCTGTGATTGGTTCGTGTGTCACCCTGTGCGTCCACGCGCACTGTGAGACCTCATAATAATGTTTGTGAATACGGGCGTTTGGCGTTTTCCAGTCCGCCTCCATGCGTAGAACAAATGCTATCTAGTTCTGCTCATCATCATCATCGTTTCAGCCATAGGACGTCCACTGCTGAACACAGGCCTCAATTATTTCCATGTTGATCTGCAGTACCTGTAATAGTATAATATTTATTATCTAATTTACCATCTTTCCACCAGCGCCGTCGCCCGCCATCCCAGACACCCCTTCAGGATGCGCTGCGGCTCTGAAGTGTACCCCCATTGAGTTCTGTACAGCTGAGGGAGTCATCTCCACCACCCCTGTTGTTCTGACCAGAGACCAGGAGGCGTACAGAGTGCCTTTGACGGTAAGTCTAAGTTTCTACTGATTAATTTCAGTCAATGACAGTTAATTCTCAGACAAACGACCTTCACTGGTTGGGTTTTTGTAGGTCAAGCTGTAGATCCTGGCTGCACAGGAGTTGCAGCGGTGGGAACGAGAGGTGGGAATAGTTCCATTTAAATTCGTTTCGCTCTTGTCAGAGCGGTCGTGGTCACGTTGAGGCATTCGCGTCGGTTGTAGAGGTGAATTCAGCTCTCCGCGCGATCTCTCGCCATCTCTATCTGTTGGCAGACTGCCTGGTGCAGTCATATATGTTGTTAGCCACTGCCGGATAATAGGCCAATGATAGGTCGCTCGACCTGTCATTGGCCTATGATCGCGCCGGCGATGGCGATCTGCACGTATTGGCTTAGTTACTTGATCCCGCAAAACTGAATTGCCATGAAAACGAGCCCTAAGTGAACGATACTCGTTATTCTTCCAACAGGACTGCAAAGACGTTGGAACCGGTACAATCGGCAAGTGCTGCAGAGACCCGCTCTACACCGATCCCTGGCCCACCAACCAGCTCGGCAAATGGGTGCCCGGCGTATTCGGTGGGAACGACGGGAAATATGTGCCCGACAGCAATCCTCAATCAAACAATCCTCGCGGGCAGGTCACTGGAAGACCGCCGGTCACTGGTTCAGTGATCCGAAACGAGTACAAGTAAGTAATACCTCAGTAAGGCTATTGACAATTTCATTCTTTTGGCGGAGTTTTGGGCTGACGCTATGTAGGTTTTTGTCGACAAGAAGAAGAAGTAATACCTCATTGTTTTATTAGTCACTAAAATCCGGTCGCGGAGCAGATAGAATTACGTCCAATGACCCCAAGCTACCTACTGCGGCCGCCCGCACAGTGTGTGTGTGAGCGCGACATCTATATAATTACACGAGACCGATAAGGATGCATAGCTTAGGGTCATTGGACGAAATTCTATCTGTTCGGCGACCGGACTTTTAGCTTCTTCGCCCGTGATAAATTTTATCTGTCACAGAAAAATTTTATCGCGCGCATCCCTATATTATAATACCTATTATCTTCTTAAAATCCGGAAAAATCGGAGAGTTCTTAAAGTATCCTGGCGATATTAGAAAACTAGTCTTAAAAATAACGTTACTAAGAAATTAACAAAAGAACTCTTTCACAGGCCCTCAACTCCTGGTCCCTATGGTCCCAACCAAGTGACCCCTGGATTCCCCTCAAGCACCGTATCGTCCTTCAAAGGACAGGGCTCAGTTACATCATTCGGGCAAGGACAGTACAGCCAAGGCGGTGTAGGACAGTACAGCAAAGGAGGTCAAGGTCAATACACTGTGGGAGGCCAAGGTCAATACACTGTGGGAGGCCAAGGTCAAGTCTCGCAAGGCGGCAAGACTCAGTTCGTCCAGAGAGAACAGACTCAGTTCGGCCAAGGCGGACAAGGTCAAGTTGGAATTGGAGGACAAGGTCAAGTCGGAATTGGAGGACAAGGTCAATTCGGGATTGGACAACAAGGACAGATTGGAATCCAACAAGGTGCGTAACTAACTATAATATTATCAGGTCGTTCAGTCTCCATTGCAGGAGCACGACCCTCTAATTTACCAGACGAAAATGGATGAATATTTTAATAACTTTTGACATAATATTATTTATTGACATTTGTTTTTTATTATTATTTTAAATTTTCTATTAACATATTGTACATCCGAAATGGATAACTGTTGAAGCCATTAAATTATTGTTACCACCTTTTGTACACAGTTTTGACAATAAAATTATGATTATGATTATGACTATGAGGATTTGGTCTACACTCCCCACGCTGGCCAGACGGGTTGAGGAGGCAACATACAGACCAAAAAAATATTTGGTAACTGAGTCAATACTTAAACTAAATCATAAATTGCTTAAACAAAATTCATCTCAAAGCAGATTATTTATTGCCATACTTCTGCATATGAAATATTAATTAACTTGTTGCAAATTGAATGCTAATACTTATCTAATATTTTACAAAATCATAGTTTTACTGCTCTTTAATGGCCAGCAATAATTATCGATGCATCTAAAATCAGATTTTATGACTAAAGTTATAAACAGAAGCTCTGATTTTGAGTTTTATCACACTAATGGATTTATAAATGATTAGCATACGAGATGGTGTAATGCTGATCACAGATATGTGTCAAGATGTGTACAAATGTAACACACAAGTATTACAGTTATCGCCAAATAGTTCGTAACACCCAAAGTAGCCAAAAAGTTCGCAACACGTCTTTGTTACAATTGGAATAAGGTTGTGTTGTCAACTTTTTGGCCACTTTGGGTATCAAATAGTTTGTGACACCCAAAGTGGCCAAAAATAAATGTTTTGCAAAGTTTGACACTTAGCAAATGCGAAATCCCATACAGATTTCACAAATTGGAACAGTTTTTGCAAAGATGGTTCACTTGGTTTTTCACAAATATTGACAAATGACTGGTCACAGTTTTGGCGCATCTTCACAAACATCTTGACAATCTGTGACTGGCATGTTATTCTGATCGAATTATACGTTTTATAGCTTCACCAATAAAATGGCATTCTTGAGACGCTGCCAAATAGGACGTAACTCGGGCATGTTACCCTTTTACAAATGAGCTGCAAATGCTGCAATTGAGTCATGCATTGTTACATTCATATGATCATAGACATGGTTATTATGACTCCCCACAGACAGACTAGAGCGCTTTCACATTATGGCGTTAGAAGCGCGACAGCAGCGCGGCAGCGGCGTTTCTATAATGTGAAGGCATCCGCTGTCACATAGTATGAAATATTCGGCAGCGCGTCTGTCACGCGTTTGAGGAGCTGCTAAATCGCCTTAATGTGAAAGCGCTCAATCGGCCAATGGTTTGGTCGGCTTCTAGTTTGTATGAAGAATCGGCCGATACAAATCGGCCATACATGTGAATTTTTTATACTTACTGATTAACAGTCCGACGGGGTGTCCTTAATAGGGTATTTGCATAGAGATATAGAGAGCCAACTAATGCGCTGAGTGGCGCATTAGAAATTGACACAAACAAAGTAATCAAAATATGTGCTCAATATCCACTGCGGCATCAGTACTCAACGTTCGAATAATATTTAGTACTACGCAAGCAATGTAAACTGTTTACATTATGACGTCTGCAGCAATGTGTTCTGTTTTTGGGCATATTGCTGCGACACCGGCCCCGCCCCCTTATCACATCTCCCTTTAGTTTCTGTGATCTGTTGGTATTTGATACCATTTACCAATAATAATATGTCCAAAACGCAACTCTTTAACAATCATTCTGGTCTTAAAATCCCATCTAATTACTTTTCAATCAACTGCAAATGCCATCGGCGATCGTCTCATCGGCCATTTCAAGTCAGGGGCCAGGCTCTCCTGAAAAATTATCCTAGGGCAAACTCCAATGGGCAAAATTCACCCAACCATAAAATTTCACAGGTGGTGGCCAGACGCAGACTGCACAAGGAACTCAATTCAGCACTAACACCCAATCGTTTGGCCAAAAGGGTCAGGGTCAAGTCGTGAGGCAAGGTCAAGGGTCATACGTTGAACAAGGACAAGGAAGTTTCGGAGTGGGAGGAAGAGGACAATACACTGTGGGAGGACAGGGTCAACTGGAGATTGGAGGAGGCGTAAGTATCGTTCGTTTCAGCCAAATGACGCCCAGTGTTGGACAAAGGCCTCCTCAAGGATTTCCACAGTGATTGGTTCTGCGCTGCCCGCATCCTGGTGCTTTCCGCGACCTTTATCTAATCGTCGGACCATCTAGTGAGAAACCTGCCACATCACGTCTTCCGGCTCTGAGGCATCAAAACACTTTTTTTTAATTCTAAATCTAGTGAAACGCAAAAGCATATTTTCTATGTACAGTTAAACAGTGAACTTTAAATAACTATTCAGTTAAATAAATACTTATTTATTTAACTGAATAGTTATTTACTTAGTAACTTTACTTAGTAATTAGACAGGCGTTATTCTGCCAAGAATTAAAAAGGAAAAGAAAGCTGGTTCCTAATTCCATTGATATGATATTATGAGATTTTATGGATATTTTTAACTAGAAGTTTCAAGGATATTTTCTCCTCAGGGTGCCCAAGGTCAGTTCACCCAAGTCCAAGGAGAAACCCAGAAGACATTCGGCCAAGGATCAGGATTCGGTATCGGTATCGGCCAAGGACAGACTGGTTTCGGCATCTCTACTGGTTTCGGCCAAGGGGTCATTCAGGGTCAAGGTGAATATGACAATAGTGTTTTTTATCTTTTAGTTTGCCAAGAAAAAAAATCTTTTAGTTTTAGACATTAAAACTATTAAATTTTTCAATATCCGTGCTTTTTGCCCTTGAGTTTCAAAGATGTAGTTCTTTACTGATTGATGTACGATGTGTGTACTGAGACATCTCGCGGACATTTTGAGAGAATTTAAAGTGATTTTGCAGTTTTGTGTCATTTGCCTGCACTCGTGCACGTTGACTAACATAATGGTAATCCACCATTTTTAACTTCCGCGTTCCATTTCAACTAAAATAGATAACCATGGGTCTCAACGCGATATTTTTATATGAATTACATAGTACGTATTATGTACTCACGGTGTTTCGGCTGCTATGCTGCAGCTGTGGTCACAAGCATATCATAGCAGCCGAAACGTCAAGCCGTGAGTATAATTAAGTAACTCATTTAAATATGTCGCTTTCAGACCCGTGTTTCTCTATTTTAGTAATCCACGATTATTTTAAAACAATAATAAACTAAGCAAAAGTTTAAAAAGTTAAAACAAAACTGCCAAATATTACGACTCTCTCACTGACAAACGATGCTTGCATAAGTGAAGCAGAAAATCGAACGCACAGCGTTGAATAAAACTCTGTGATTGGTTCGTGTCATTCGTGTGTCACCCTGTGCGTCCACGCGCACTGCTAGACCTCATAGTAATGTTTGTGAATACGGGCGTCTTTCCCCAAGAAGACATGAGTTGAAGCCAAGTTCTTCCTTCAATCAGGCCAAGGAGTCCGCCAAGGTTTCGGTTCAGCCATCCAGCAAGGTTTTGGCCAAGCGATCGTCCAAGGGGAAGGGGAAACAAGCGCTTCCGAAGGAGTGTACCGAGTGTTCTTGGGACGATACAGCGGCGGCAACGGACAGTGCGGACTTCTGAACGTAAGTCATCATCATCATCATCTGAAGGTCATAGCACACTTGTCAACCAGGAAAGGGATCAACACCGTATCGCCTTTCGCGCTCTGTTATTGCTGTCAATCGCAAGGCGAGGCGTTTACGTTAGGCCCAGAACAGACGGTGATACGCAACTGCAACGAAACTGCAACTGCTAGTTACTTTTGAGTTGCATCTCGAGACCACACATGTTTGAAAGTTTCAAACTGGTCGCGTCATGTGTGGTGTCTCAACGGGCGCTATGGCAGAAACTTAGACGCAACTCAAAAGTAACTAGCAGTTGCAGTTTCGTTGCAGTTGCGTTTCACCGTCTGTTCTGGGCCTTACGGTGCGGATAAGTGCGTTGCGGAGTTTCATACAAAGAAGACTGACCGCCTCGAATTGATACGGTTACGATCCATTTCCGGGTTGACAAGTGTGCTTTGTTCTTTATGGAAACTTTATCTCACCTTATTATAATTTAGCCGTAGATCTACGCGTGAATTTTTACGTTAAAATACATCCTTTAACTTTGTCATTACACAGCATAATCTAACTAATGTTAGTTAATAAAACAAAAACGTCACGTTCCATCTAATTCGATGGGTGCCTGGAACAAAGCCGCAATCGACAAAACACAATTTTACAGGAGAAGAGATTTAGTGTCAATTTTGAATAATTCTAAACTACGAGACGTATCAAAACGGTTTGTATATCAAACGATGCGTTATTTTTTCTGGAGTAACATTGAATGTGCATAAGGTTATAGTGCTTAGAATATACTTTAAAAAAGGTAGAAATACATATTGCCGCTTCATACATTGAAAGTCGGTTCCGTAAGAGTCCATTGTGGTTTTATTTCGGTAAAAAGTGTGCAATTAATCAAACAGCAATAGTGTATTGCAGCCTCGGGCGCTGATCTGAAGGATACAGTAATAGCCGTTTGCTTGTAGAAGATTTAAATAAAAGTTTTAACATTGTATATGGCACGATTATTCCGGTCAACAAATTTTAAATGGTGAATGGGAATAACGATTCAATATCCATAGTGCTTTTGGCGTATCAAAACGGTTTGTATATCAAACGATGCGTTATTTTTTCTGGAGTAACATTGAATGTGCATAAGGTTATAGTGCTTAGAATATACTTTAAAAAAGGTAGAAATACATATTGCCGCTTCATACATTGAAAGTCGGTTCCGTAAGAGTCCATTGTGGTTTTATTTCGGTAAAAAGTGTGCAATTAATCAAACAGCAATAGTGTATTGCAGCCTCGGGCGCTGATCTGAAGGATACAGTAATAGCCGTTTGCTTGTAGAAGATTTAAATAAAAGTTTTAACATTGTATATGGCACGATTATTCCGGTCAACAAATTTTAAATGGTGAATGGGAATAACGATTCAATATCCATAGTGCTTTTGGTAAATCAGGCAGTTTTAAAGATAAAATTCTGAAAAAAATTCAAAACGTGTATAGGGACCCGCAGTTTACTAAAATCACTTAATCGGAAAACTGCTGCTATGGCTATTGCGGCTTTGTTCCAGGCACCCATCGAATTAACTATAATAATTATACCAAATCTTGTTAGAACAGACTTTATACTTCCGTCACCTTGACATCTAGAGCGGCCATCTTGAATTTTTTAACATAATGAAAAATAGATCAACTAATTTAAGCAATAAAGTCCAAAATCCAGTCTGATCTCGTAAATGTCAGTTACACAGTCATAGAAATTGGAACACCTTGATATTTTTACAAAAAGTTTTCGTAACTCTATAGCCTAGGTTCATCATCATCATTTCAGCCACAGGATGTCCACTGCTGAACATAGGCCTCCCTCAATGACTTCCACCTCGCCCGGTTGGTAGCGGCCTGCATCCAGCGCCTTCCTGCTACCTTTATGAGGTCTTCGGTCCACCTTGTGGGCTTTATACCTCGACGACCTCATAAAGGTGACAGGAAGCCATGTTCATCAGGGATCATTTAAGATTCTAAAATGGTGAAGAATTTTTCAAATCGGTCCAGTAGTTTCGGAGCTTATTCAAACAAACAAAAATTAAAATATTTCCTTTTAACTAGGTGGAAAATACTAATCTTCCAAGGAAATCATATAAAATCATATTGAAAGATAGATTAATGGATAAAAACTTTATTCCAAATCTACACTTTGTCGGCCGTTTGGTGTAGTGGTTCAGAACGGACTACTATGCCGAGAGGTCCCGGGTTCGATTCCCGGCCGGGCAGAAATTGAAATGATGAATTTTAATTTCTGTGACGGGTCTGGGTGTTTTCTATGTATAATATGTATGTATTTACAAAAAAAAGTATATAAGTATGTTTATCCCGTCGTCTAGTACCCATAGTACAAGCTTTGCTTAGTTTGGGACTAGAGGCGCAGTGTAAAATGTCCAGTAATTATTTATTTTATTTATTTTATTTACACTAATATTATAAAGAGGAAAGATTTGATTGTTTGTATTGAATAAGCTCCGAAACTACTGGACCGATTTGAAAAATTCTTTCACCATTAGAGTCTTAAATTTGATGAACATGGTTTTATGAGATCGTCGAGGTATGAGGCCTATAAGGTGGACCAACGACCTCATAAATGTAGCAGGAAGGCGCTGGATGCAGGCCGCTACCAACCGGACGATGTGGAAATCATTGAGGGAGGCCTATGTTCAGCAGTGGACGTCCTGTGGCTGAAATGATGATGATAAACATAGGATATAGAGTTATGACAACTTTTACTGGCGGTACGAAGTTCGCCAGGTAAGCTAGTGTTTTCAAATCACAAAGGTTCAGTTGAAGATCGAGATGATAAATTATAAAAATATTTTATGTAACCCGCCTTTATTAAGCTATAAATTGGTGCGATCTCAAACGCAGCCAAACCGTATTAAAATTAATATATTCATAGAGTTATAAGTTACTAAAATGACCTTTTCAAAATGTTGCAACGAATTCTAACGCCATCGTGACTTATTAGATTCTCTCTGCTCTAAATACTAAAAAGCTGAAAAAATTGTTTTTGTTTGTTTGAACGCGCTAATCTCAGGAACTACTGGTCCCAATTGAAAAAAATATTTTTGTGTTGGATAGCCCATTTATTGAGAAAAGTTTTAGGCTATATAACATCACCCTACAGCAAATAGGGGCAAAACTGTAAAGAAAACTGTTGCAAAAACGGGAAATATTATTCAAACTATTTTCACGTATGAAATCGCGAGGACAGTTAGTTAATTAATAAAAATGTTTTACCTATTCTAAACACTACAACTGGTGTAGAATGTCACCTTTACCGAATCTGTAATTATTTTGTTAATAAAGTATACCTACAAAGTTACAATAACACTGATGATGCACCAATCTAAAATTAACTGAGCGCTAATCGATTGTGATAATCGAAATCGCGATCGATCAATCATCGATACAGTCCCATCACTATGCGAATGCGGGTCAAGTGATCTTAGGAATTTTGGACGTCACAGAGTTGCGACTGCGACAAGAATTTATTCATCTCTGCATAGTATAATAGTCGGTCTGTTTGTCTTTACATAAGCTTCATTATCAGGTCGTTTAGTCTCCACTGCAGGAGCACGTCTCTAATTTACCAGAGGCAAGAGGATTTGTCCTACACTCCCCACGCTGGCCAGACGGGTTTGAGAGGCTTGATGTTCGTATATTTGTCCCTTAGTCACTCTTACGACATCCTTTAATGAAATATTGTTGTCAATAGTGACTAAGTTTCTTGCGCTGCTTCTTCTCAACACTGGCCCATTTATTGTCCCGAAGCAGTGGTGGAAAAAGAGGCTAACAAAGGTGACTGAGTTTCTTCCGCCACTTCTTCTCAGCACCAGCCCATATGTTGTCCCGAAGTGGTGGTAGGGCAAGCTATATTTGGGACGTGTATAAGTGCCCTGGAAAGGGCCTATAGTACTGAATAAACTACTTATTTCATTTCATTTCAATTCACTGGGATGTGTAAAGGTGCTTTTTAAAAGCTTACAAAAATAAATGACTTTTATGAGTAGGTATCTCTATGGCGTCCATGTTTCGTTTATGGTGTTTGATAGTTTATAACACTTAGTTCATGGTTATTATGAAATTTCCAAAGAAAACTCGTTTTGTGTGTAATCAGACGACATATTTATGTTTGCCGGGTTCTATTTGAGCGAAAAATTTAACTTTTTTGTAGCGGATATATAATTTGGTGGACAAACCAACTAAAGACTACCGTAACACACGCGATCTGTTTTAAAACTTTAGTAAAATAGTTTTTTTGCGATCAGATAAGAGTTGCATAGAAAACTGTCATGAATATTACTTTATTTATTTACTAGCTTTCCGCCCGCGGCTTCGCCCGCGTGGAATTTTGTCTGTCACAGAAAAACTTTATCGCGCGCGTCCCTGTTTCAAAAACCGGGATAAAAACTATCCTATGTTCTTTCCCGGGACTCAAACTATCTCTATGCCAAATTTCATCAAAATCGGTTGCGAGGTTTAAGCGGGAAAGCGTAACAGACAGACAGACAGACAGAGTTACTTTCGCATTTATAATATTAGTTGGGATACTTCAATGCCAAAAATATTAACACTAGGCGAACTTAATGCCATAAGGCATTCTCATCCAGTTTACCTTTGGGTTATGCAGAAAAAATAGTTTGGCAGTATCTTTAGCTAGGTCCCCAATGTGTTGTCTGTTATTTAAAACTAGCAGTGCCCCGCGGTGTTGCCCGCAATAAAACGTAGCCTATGTGTTAATCAAGGGTGTCAGCTTACCCCAAACCAAATATTATTAAAATCGCTCCAGCCGTTTAGACGTGGAAAAGTAACAAACATACACGCTCACAAACTTTCGCCTTTATATTAGTGTGATTACATTTCACTTCTTCTTACGAGTACTTACATTAATAGGGGACTAACACCATTCCACAGCCATCAAATGAACCCTTTTTCACCAAAACTCTTGTCTCCAGGGTCAGAAGCCTTACGGAAACCGCAACGACCTGGAGGTAGATTTCGCCGAGATCCCATGGCAAGCTATGGTCCTTCTCCAGACGAACAGAAGCCTCCTCTGCGGTGGAGTCATCACCAGACCTGATGTAGTGGTTACTTCGGCTTCCTGTGTTGATGGGTGAGAAATACCTTCGTTTTAACTAATGATTAAAGGCACGGGACTATTCCCACCTCTCGTTCCCATAGTTGCAACTCCTGTGTAGCCAGGATCTACAGCTTGACCGCCAATTACCCAACCAGTGAAGGCCAAGTTTGTCACGGGGAAAGTTAAAAACTGTCATTGGATCCGGAAAGGAAATCCATCTAAAACCAACTCTCTCTTCCAGCCTCGACGCCAAGAACGTTCTGATCAAGGGAGGAGAATGGAAACTTGGCGTGGACGACGAGCCACTGCCATTCCAGATCGTCCAGGTCAAAACCATCGTCAAGCACCCGTACTACAAGATCGGCAGCCTGAAGAACGACGCCGCCATCTTGGTTCTCTCTGAGAACTTACGACTGGCCAAGAACATCCAGCCCATTTGCCTGCCCGAGTCGGGAGAGACTCTGGACGCTTTTTACAACGGAGCTGGGGAGTGCATCGTGACTGGTTGGGGCAAGCAGGTTCTGCAAGGTAAGCTTAGCAACTAAATTACAGGTTTAACGCATAGACCAGTAAATGCTTGAGGTATAGGAGGATTGACATCTGACAATAGTCTGAAGCAATCTGAAGTCTCGCTGACTTTTGACGACACCAAAACACCCTTCCGTGCTGCTTTTCTACCTCAGACAGACACTGACTCTTTTATTCATTAGAGACCAGTTACTAGGTAGTTACACTTTTTCAGGATTTGATCGGTCATTTACATTACATAGACATATCAGTCAATTGAAGTACTTTTGATGAGCTGATAAATTAATTGAAATACTTTATGACCAAATGCTGTTCCTCCACAAGTTAAATAAAAATTAGTGACGAAAGAAACCATCGTTTTATGGGTTAGATCAATAAATTATTTCGGAGAGTCATTCAGGTAGTCAATACTTTATTGCATTTCACAGTGTAGATTACGGTCTTAAGTCACCTTAACAAAATACCCTTAGGTACTTATTATTTATTTATTTATTTATTATTCATTATTGAGCAATTACATATTTTATCCAAATAGCGTCCTAAATCCTCTTTAGGTTTGTCTAGACTAGACATTATTGTTCTCTATACAAATAAAAACAAACGTTTTAGTATAAGCATTATGTCGCCAGAACAACAATGTTACCAGCTTTATAAGTTTCGTTCTAAATATCAACCCAAAACAACAATGTTTACAGCATTGTTGTGTGTCGGCAGTCAGATAGCCAGTTCCTCGAGGATTACAATGACATATGACAATAACTTTCCACACAGCTTGACCACAATCTATACCAATAATACACAATATTCTAGGTATATTTTACGAATACGAACCGGATCCATTGGGTAACCTCACCCCGGGGTCCAAGTAATCAATTTTAGCAGTTTTATAACACTGTGACATAAGAAACGAAAATGCGGACTTATTTTGTGAGCGCACGATACATTTCGACCGATTTTTTACGTGGTTTGTTTTGGTATAATATTGATGTTACAAGATGTGTGACATAAAATATTAAACACATGCAAAGAGGGGCTCTTTAATTTTTATTTATATTGATTTTTTGATATTCATAAGTGACAAATCTTAGTCAAATTGAAATATAGACATTTCATTTTATGGATGCTTGGGTACGCCACCGTTTCGTGTAGATTTATTTAAAAAGAAACTCATTTAGATCCTCCTCCTTTTTTGGAAGTCGGTCAAAAAGTAGGTTGTCCAAATAACTATTTATTTGAAACTTTAGTACACGTTTGTAATGAAGATACATAAGAGTTTAATGCCATAGAGAATTTGCACTCAGTTAATCTTTGTGCCAAACTGAATCTAAAGCATCTTATGTGCAATAGCACATAGAATCAGAATACTTACAGATGTTTATTAGAAGATTATAAAGTTCAAAATGGGATTTTTTTCTATAAGTAATAAAAAACTACTTTTAAATAATCTCCATTCTCGTGTATTCAGTATTCCAAACTTGCAATTAAAAAAAATACCAACCGAATTGAGAACCTTCTCATTTTGTTGAAGTCGGTTAGTAAAAAAATAAAACCAAAACCAAATAAAACCAATGTCGCATTCGATAAATCTCGTGCGACTCCATAATACCGGCTTGTTTATGAAGATATTATTTAATGCGTTATCTTGTTTATTTATTTAGATTACCTACTTAACTTTACCAATATGTCAACCTAATCTTTTGACGTGTACCGCATTCCTTAAGTAAAAGGGTCTGTAATACTTGGCGGGAAAGTCAAGCGGCATGTTTACCCGGTTTCCACCAAAGCGGAGCAGAGCGGAGAAATGTCGGACCGTCAAATGTTAGCGGAGAAGTGTCGGACCGTCAAATGTTAGCGGAGAAGTGTCGGACTGTCAAATGTTAGCGGAGAAGTGTCGGACCGTCAAATGTTAGCGGAGAAGTGTCGGACCGTCAAATTTTTCTATACAATTTGACAGCTGTGCGGAGCGGAGAAGAGAAGTGGAAATAATGATTGGTGGTAACCGACGTCGTATGCGTGGTTTAGATGTAGCAATAAAACTTTTTTGTCATCTGTCATCCGCTTTGCAATGGAAGGAAGTCGAACCTTAACTTTGAACTCCTCTTGTTCTTCTGAATAATTTCGTTGCGGGTCCAATGACAGTTTAACTTTCCCCCGGGACGAACTTGACCTTCGTTGGTTTTTTTTGGCGGTCAAGCTGTAGATCCTGGCTACACAGGAGTTGCAGCGGTGGGAACGAGAGGTGGGAATAGTCCCATTAGCAATAAAAATTGCAGAAGTTGACTTCCGCAAGCTGTTTACCACTGTACATATATGCTGTGGCAAGCCAACTTTTGCAAGGTTTACACAGTGGTGACAGCTTGCGGAAGTCCCATGTAACCCCCATGAAAACAAAATTCCTGTTGTGTGGTAAGGTAGGGGGTCACTTAAAAATTAGGGATTGATGGTGAAAAAGGGCATAAACCTCGCTTTACTTTTTGAGAGTTTTGACAGCTCATAAAAGTCATCGATTTTCGCAAATAGGCTTCTAAAAAGCGCTTTTGACTTTCGAAAAGTATGTCAAATTGACTAGGGTGTCCTATATTTGGCAAATGTAGACACTTGGCCTGCAATGTCCCATCTCAAGTGGCAAGTAAACAAAAGTAATGTAAGAAAAGACTTCACAAAGGTCGCCAGAACCCGCTTTTCGTTTTTACCACCATAGTGTTAAAATTTGGCAAACATAACCTCAAAATTCACACACCAAAACCCTACCTTAACTTTATCAAAACAAGGCTGAAAATCGTTTAGCAAATTCCCAAACTAAAATTGCTCAGGCGCATGCAAAAATTACAATTTTGCGTTGTTATTTTAAGAAACCGTATTACAAAGGGTGTGAGTTGAAAATTTGAGTTTTCAGATGTAAGAGTTAAGTTTGTCGATATTTAATATACCGTTCGTGGAATATGGGCTTTTACATAACGATTTTTGGTTTATGTAAAGTCCTATTTTATGTATTCATGAGTTAAATAGGTGACATGGTAAGACGCCTGTATTCACAAACGATGCTTGCTTAAGTGAAGCAGCAAATCGTTGAAGCGTTGAATAGAGCTCTGTGATTGGTTCGTGTGTCACCCACGCGCACTGTAAAACCTCATAGCAATGTTTGTGAAACCGAGCATTAGGGACGTACGAACTGAAATCGCTGTTGGGATTTCGGTAGCTTGACGGATTAGCAAGCTGAAGTAGCAATGGTCAGGGCACTAGTACGCAGAACTGACGGCCGATGGGGCAGCAAAGTTCTAGAGTGGAGGCCGCGTACCGGAAAACGTAGTGGGCATCGTAAAGGTAGCAAGAAGGCGCTGGACGCAGGCCGCTACCAACCGGGCAACATAAAAAGCACTGGGGAGGCCTATGTTCAGCAGTGGACGTCCTATGGCTGAGATGATGATGATTCCGGTCAAAAATTGCGTGTTTCCCAAAAATTCCTTACCAATATTGCCTTACGACCTGACGATCCGTATGTCACTAGACGAAAATCAACTTACGGCGAAAAGGCGAGAGAGAGCGCGAATGTCGGGAGCTTTGTGGGTCAGTGTCAAGTGGTAGCGTGCGCAAAAAATTGGGAATTTTTTGAGAAAAATAATTTTTGAGATTTTTTTGTTTTTTCGAGGAAGCCTTACAATTTCGTGCAAGTGCAAGTTATCGTGCGCAAAAAATAGTATTTTTTGTGAAAAAGTATTTTGGTTTTTTTTTGAGGCAGTTTTATAAATTCGCCCAGTGCCCAGATTTTTTGATATATTTTTTTCATACCTACATTTTCACATTATTTTGTGTGGTAGATATGGGAGTAAAAATCATTAGACAGGGATATTCCCAAAGGCCCAGATTGTTCTTATTTTTCCCATCGGGTCCATGAAAAGATGGAATGAATTTTGAGTATCTTAACTATGTCAGAATATTAAGCTTGTTAAAAAAATAATAGGAAGAAGCTCATTTTGTTTCTTTATTCATGGCTAGATGGATCTTAGTCTAAAATAATTAAACTTTTAATAAAAATAAATCATGTTTAATTTTGCTTTCCAACATAAAATTCTTGTTATTTTTTGAGAAGATAGATAATATGAAATGCTGTTCACTATATTTTTAGGACATTTGATATGTCGTGTGGGTTGTAACAGACAGTGGTGTCGAATTTTACGAGCCAATTAACGTCTATTTTTATTGAAAGTATAGTTTTTTCTACCTATAAAACCATAAATATAAATAGTTTGTGGCACCTTTATAGGGGACAAAAATTATTAATTTGAGAGAATCGTCAGGTCATCTAATCTCCACTGCAGGAGCACGTCTCTAATTGACCAGAGGCAAGAGGATTTGTCCTACACTCCCCACGCTGGCCAGACGGGTTGGGGAGGCCTGATGCTCGCATGTTTGTCCCTTAGTCGCCTCTTACGACATCCACGGGAAGAGTTGGGAGTGGTCTGCTCTGTTTTATTTTGTCTACAATCCTATTTTGTTTTATCTAAAAGTTTGTTCCTAAAGTCTGCCGTAGTTAAAGCCATAAAAAGTTTGATTAGTTAATCCCAGAAAAGTACCTGGATGCGGGCAGCGTAGGACCGGTCTTTGGAAATCCTTGGGGGAGGCCTTTGTCCAGCAGACGTCATTTGGCTGAAAGAAACAAAACGGAATCCTAGAAAAGACATTGACTAAGTGATAAATTAATGAATTAATGACTAATGAACTTTGAAGAACCGCCGAAAGAGCATTCCGTGGCCTGTTCCATCTTGTGTTGACTTTGACATACAAATCAAATATAAATAAGCTGTGACCGTGAACCTTTGCTTGCCAACTTAACATATAGCATAATAAAATAGAATCAGTAGGCGTAGAGATAAATAGCATCAAGAAAGGCAACGCGGATGTGGATTTTGAATCATTTTGGATCACATCAATATATTCAATACTCACAGCCTACAAGTTATGCTTGAGAAATAAACTCTTCCCAAAATAATCTGAATAGCACAAAAAATAGCTACAAATCGATCTGGAGCACCTTTTTTTTATGTATGGCAATGCAAGCATTTGACCGCAATCGCACCTGGTGTTAAGTGAGATGCAGTCAAGGATGGTAAACATAATTATGTGCCCTGTAAGTGCCTATTCACTCTCGCATTCAAAACGTCAGCTTTCAAATTCAAATTCAAATATTTTATTCAGTACAGAGGCCCTTTCCAGGGCACTTATACACGTCCCAAATATAGCTTGCCCTACCACCACTTCGAGACAACATATTATGGGCTGGTGCTGAGAAGAAGTGGCGGAAGAAACTCAGTCACCTTTGTCAGTCTCAATTTGATCCGCATCAAAATTGATCCATTTTTCTCCAAGTTAATACAATGCTACAGACACAAAATTGATAACACTCTGTGTTGTTAATAAAGACAAAAGCTTTCAAGCTTTCGTCTCATCATAAATTACTTACTATTTCGATGAGCTTTCTTTCTTTAGAGTCCCAAGAAAATGTACCTTTCCCCCAGAACTAATTCAGCCTTTGTAAGTCAAGATCCTGGCTACACAGGATTGCAATGGGATCTCAAATAGAACATCGTTTCAGCCAAATGACGTCCACTGCTAGACAAAGGCCTCCCCTTTCCATAACGACCGGTCTTGCATCCTGGTACTACTATAAACCACGTATACTCTCGGCTCACTTAAGGGACTCTTATCTTAGGTTTAAATAAGACGTCAATATGTAGGTGACAATTTATTGCTTGACACAGGTTGTTAATTGTTCTCAAAGGTTCTTAATGAGCTACCTACACTTACGTACCTACTGTGTAAGGTAAATAGATCCTTCTTAATGTACTTCTACTATGCCCTGTGAAACCGTCGGAATCACATTGATTTCTAATTATATATTCAGAAAAATACAATATCATTACATCAATATTATCGTACTAACAAGGTCACAATTAAAATGCATAATTAATTGAACTTCTACAGTCTTCCTTGGACTTTAACAGTTATTTTTGGAGGAACTATAAATTATAATGTGAGACGCTCTTGGTGGACTGACGATCTTGAAGGTCGCGGGAAGTGCCTGGATGCAGGCAGCGCAGGACCGGTCCTCGTAGNCTTAGTATCGTCACCGTCGTGGCAGAATTAAATAACTGACAAAACCAAAGTTGCGAGATATTCACGTTTTTGTGTTTTTTTTCGTTAAAAATGGGGATAACTTTTAAGGGTAAAAATATTTTACTGTCGGTCTTTTGATATTTTATACAGCAAATTTACCTTTATTAATTCAATATTGTTCGATGATGTTACTTTGTATTATTTTAAATAAAAAAAATAAAAATGTAATTATTTAGTTTTGCCACAACCGTATTTTACAACTAAGTTGCAGTTATTTAGTTTTTGTATGTCACTTATTTAGTTTTGCTACAACCAAGGTATTACAAAAACGAATATTTCCATTGAATAAGTACACTTGTTTAATTTTGCCACACTTTCATTGACCTAAATGTTGATTTATTCATTTTATTTTATTTATTTTGTTAATGCGATTTTAGTCAAAATCTGTAAAATTGTTAAATAATACTAGAATATACCCACTTATTTAATACTTATAAATGTTTAACAAATTGCAATGGTAACCATCAACATCAGATTTTTATAACATTCAAATTAAATTGAAAGAACCAACATCCAAATGAATATCAAAATTAAAATAATCCAAAAACAATAAAACTGTAATAGGGATCTCTCCCTAAGGATCCATAGGGATCCTTTACCCTCAACGTCATGGCAGAACGACGTTCAATGTCACTGCAGATCTCCGTTGACGCTAAGGCACATCGGCAGCTCAATAGACAGATATGGAAGTTCTTGCGACATGATGTTCGTAACTTTAATACAAATAGTATTAAAGAGGCGATAGAGCGGAACCAGGCTCGAAAGTGTTCGAAAGAGACAACTCTAGGTATTGGGCGAAGCTAACTGACGAAGCTGAAGACTGCGGAAGGTAGTGTAACGTCAACAAAAGCCGAGATTCTGGGTGAGATTGAAAAGTTTTATGGACAGCTATATACCTCGACGAAGATATTGTGGATATCAGCATTATCAGCCGATACGAAATTAGGATGGCTCTCAAACACCTAAAGAACAACAAGGCGCCGGGTAATGACGGAATAACCTCGGAGCTTCTGAACGCGGATGGAACACCGATACTGAAGTCAAGTCCTTCAGAGACTATTTAACTTCGTCTAACTCCAGGGAATAACGCCAGAGGCATGGAACAGAAGCGTGGTGGTACTCTTCTTCAAGAAAGGGGATAAAACCTTGATGAAGAATTACTTGACCCATCTCGCTTCTGAGTCATGTCTACAAGCTGTTTTCGAAAGTTATCACGAATGATCTCGCGCGTAGTTTCGATGACTTCCAGCCTCCCGAACAAGCCGGTTTCTGAAAAGTATCGGTACATATCGAGGTGCTGTGTTGTACAGAAACGCCACCATGTTGGTCCGAGTATAGGAGTGGAGTACGAGGGCGATTCCTCTGCAGCGAGACATGAGGGAGATGTTATATCTCCGGACCTCCGAAACTATTCACTGCTGCATTGGAAGACGCTTTTAAACTCCTTGAATAGAAAGGATTCGGCATAAACATCAACGACGAGTACATCACTCACCTTCGGTTTGCCGAAGATATTGTGTGGTCATGGAAAAATCACTGGAAGACCTCGGCACAATGCTCGAAGACCTTAATCTTCCAAAAGGTAGGCCTTCGGGTGAACGACATGGAAAAACGAAGCTTTTGTCGAATGTCTATGTTGCGCCCAACCTAGTTTCGGTTAGGAGCTCAAATCTGGAGATTGTTGACAAGTATGTCTACCTCGGACCAACGTTTCAGCTAGGTAGAGAAAGAGGTCGAATCCAACTCGGCTGGGCAGCATTCGGGAAACTAAATATCTCAGTGCCTATAAAGACGAAAATCTACAATCTGTATGTGTTACCACTGATGATATACGGCTCGGGAACGCGGCCTCTTACTATAGGCCTTATAAATAAGCTCAAAGTTGAACAGCGTGATTTGAAGAGGGCTATGCTCGGTTTTTCTGTACAAGAGACAAGGCACATAGTACGCAGAACTGACAGACGATGGGGCAGCAAGGTTTTGAAGTGGAGGGCACGTACCGGAAAGCACAAAGTGGACTTCATAAAGTTAGCAGGAAAGCACTGGATGCAGATCGTTACCAGCCGGTCATAATTATTGGAAATCATTGGGGGAGGCCTCGGCAGTAGACGTCCTAATAGCTGAATGATGATGATGATGAAGGTAACTATCCAGATTCAACATCTGAGTAATGAACATTGAAATTAAAAGTAACATTTAAAGTAATGTTATAAAAATTTAATAAATCAAAAACACAATTGTACGCGTATTTTGAAGCAATGTTTCGGATCGAGTTGTAGCAGAATTAAATAAAGTCACTTATTGACTTCTTAGTACAAGTATTTTGAAGCAATGTTTCGCAGTGAGTTGTGGCAGAATTAAATAAAGTCACTTATTCAGTTTTTCCACGTAAATTCTACAACAAACAGAGTTGTAATTTATGGTCAATAGTTTCACTAAACTGAAGATATCTTTGGAAATATCATAGATATTGCCACGAGAGTAAGACTAAAATATAGGTAACACTTTCTACTATACAAAAAGTGGAAAAAGTGGTTTTTGCCAAAAGTGTCAGTTATTTAATTCTGCCACGACGGTGACGGTATNAAGGTAAGTTTAGCAACTAAATTACAGGTTTAACGCATAGACCAGTAAATGCCTGAGGTATAGGAGGATTGACATCTGACAATAGTCTGAAGCAATCTGAAGTCTCGCTGACTTTTGACGACACCAAAATACCATTCCGTGCTCTTCTACCTCAGACAGACACTGAATCTTTTATACATTAGAACAGTTACTAGGTACCTAGTTATACTTTTTCAGGATTTGATCGGTCATTTACATTACATAGACCTATCAGTCAATTGAAGTACTTTTGATGAGCTGACAAATTAATTGAAATACTTTATGACCAAATGCTGTTCTTCCACAAGTTAAATAAAAATTAGTGACGAAAGAAACCATCGTTTTATGGGTTAGATCAATAAATTATTTCGGAGAGTCATTCAGGTAGTCAATACTTTATTGCATTTCACAGTGTAGATTACCAGTCTTAAGTCACCTTAACAAAAATACCCTTATTATGTCGCCAGAACAACAATGTTACCAGCTTTATAAGCTTCGTTCTAAATATCAACCCATAACAACAATGTTTGTTTTGGCAGTCAGATAGCCAGTTCCTCGAGGATTACATATGACAATAACTTTCCACACAGCTTGACCACAATCTATACCAATAATACACAATATTCTAGGTATATTTTACGAATACGAACCGGATCCATTGGGTAACCTCACCCCGGGGTCCAAGTAATCAATTTTAGCAGTTTTATAACACTGTGACATAAGAAACGAAAATGCGGACTTATTTTGTGAGCGCGCGATACATTTCGACCGATTTTTTACGTGGTTTGTTTTGGTATAATATTGATGTTACAAGATGTGACATACAAAAGATTAAGACGTGAATAGATCTTTAATTTTTATTTATTTAAATTTTTTGATATTTATAAGTGACAAATCATAGTCAAATTTAAATTTCATTTCATTTTATGTAGGCCACCGTCTTGTGTAGATCTATTTAAAAATAAAATCATTTAGAACCTCCTCCTTTTTGGAAGTCGGTTAAAAAGTAGGTTGTCCAAATAACTATTTATTTGAAACTTTAGTACACGTTTGTAATGAAGATACATCAGAGTTTAATGCCATAGGGCATTTTCTCTCTGTTAATCTTTATGACAAAATGAAATTAGAACAGCTTATGTGCTATTCTGATGTTTATTAGAAGATTATAAAATGGGAAAATTTTCTAAAAGTAATAAAAAAACACTTAAATAATCTCCATTCCCATGTGTTCAGTATTCCAAACTTAGTACTAAAATTACTAAATCCCTAAAATCAAAAATAGAACCAGAACCGAAAAAAACAATGTCGCATTCGACAAATATCGTACGACTCCATAATACCGGCTTGTTTATGAAGATATTATTTAATGCGTTATCTTTTCGTTTATTTATTTAGATTACTTAACTTTACCAATATGTCAACCTAATCTTTTGACGTATACCGCATTCCTTAAGTAAAAGGGTCTGTAATACTTGGCGGGAAAGTCAAGCGGCATGCTTACCCGGTTTCCACCAAAGCGGAGCAGAGCGGAGAAGTGTCGGACCGTCAAATGTTAGCGGAGTAGTGTCGGACCGTCAAATGTTAGCGGAGTAGTGTCGGACCGTCAAATGTTAGCGGAGTAGTGTCGGACCGTCAAATGTTAGCGGAGTAGTGTCGGACCGTCAAATGTTAGCGGAGAAGTGTCGGACCATCAAATGTTAGCGGAGAAGTGTCGGACCGCAAATGTTAGCGGAGAAGTGTCGGACCGTCAAATGTTAGCGGAGAAGTGTCGGACCGTCAAATGTTAACGGAGAAGTGTAGGACCGTCAAATTTTTCCATAGAATTTGACAGCTGTGCGGAGCGGAGAAGAGAAGTGGAAATAATGATCTGATTGGTTATTTAAAACACTTTTCCGCTCTACTCCGCTCCGCTATGCCCCTATTGGTGAAAACCGACGTCATTCCCATATGCGAGGTTTGGACTAGCAATAAAACTTTTTTGTCACCTGTCATCCGCTTTGCAATGGAGGGAAGTCGAACCTTAACTTTGAACTCCTCTTGTTCTTCTGAATAAATTCGTTGCGGGTCCAATGACAGTTTAACTTTCCCCCGGGACGAACTTGACCTTCATTGGTTTTTATTGGCGGTCAAGCTGTAGATCCTAGCTACACAGGAGTTGCAGCGGTGGGAACGAGAGGTGGGAATAGTCCCATTAGCAATAAAAATTGCAGAAGTTGACTTCCGCAAGCTGTTTACCACTGTGTATAGCTGTGGCAAGCCAACTTCTGCAAGATTTACACAGTGGTGACAGCTTGCGGAAGTCGACTTCTGCAAGTTTTATTGCTAGTCTAATGCCCGTTTGCACCATCAATCCCTAATTTTTAAGTTACCCCCCATGAAAACAAAATTCCTGTTGTGTGGTAAGGTAGGGGTCACTTAAAAATTAGGGATTGATGGTGAAAAAGGGCATAAACCTCGCTTTACTTTTTGAGAGTTTTGACAGCTCATAAAAGTCATCGATTTTCGCAAATAGGCTTCTAAAAGCGCTTTTGACTTTCGAAAAGTATGTGAAATCGACTAGGGTGTCCTATATTTGGCAAATGTAGACACTTGGCCTGCAATGTCCCATCTCAAGTGGCAAGTAAACAAAAATTATGTAAGAAAAGACTTCACAAAGGTCGCCAGAACCCGCTTTTCGTTTTTACCACCATAGTGTTAAAATTTGGCAAACATAACCTCAAAATTCACACACCAAAACCCTACCTTAACTCTATCATAACAAAGTCGAAAATCGCTTAGCAAATTCCCAAACTGAAATTGCTCAGGCGCATGCAAAAATTACAATTTTGAGTTGTTATTTTAAGAAACCGTATTACAAAGGGTGTGAGTTGAAAATTTACGTTTTCAGATGTATGGATTAAGTTTGTCGATATTTAATATACCGTTCGTGGAATATGGGTTTTTACATAACGATTTTTAGTGTATGTAAAGTCCTATTTTATGTATTCACTAGCTTTTGCCCTCGGCTTCACCCGCGTGAAATTTAGTATCACAGATCGGCATAAATTACTATATGTTAATCTGGGTTACAAACAATAATACTGTAAAGTTTCAACAAAATCCGTTCAGTAGTTTTTGTGTGAAAGACTAACAAACATCCAGACATCCAAACTTTCGCATTTATGATATTAGTACATCCTACTAAATAGGTGACATGGTAAGATACACCTGTATTCACAAACGATGCTTGCTTAAGTGAAGCAGCAAATCGTTGAAGCGTTGAATAGAGCTCTATGATTGGTTCGTGTGTCACCCTGTGCGTCCACGCGCACTGTGAGACCTCATAGTAATGTTTGTGAATACGAGCATTAGGGACGTACGAACTGAAATCGCTGTTGGGATTCCGGTAGCCCGACGGATTAATAAGCTGAAGTAGCAATGGATAGGGCACATAGTACACAGAACTGACGGCCGATGGGGCAGCAAAGTTCTGGGGTCGAGGCCGCGTACCGAAAAACGTAGTGGGCATCGTAAAGGTAGCAAGAAGGCGCTGGACGCAGGCCGCTACCAACCGGGCAACATGGAAAGCATTGGGGAGGCCTATGTTCAGCAGTGGACGTCCTATGGCTGAGATGATGATGATGATGACGATTCCGATCAAAAATTGCATGTTTCCCAAAAATTCCTTACCAATATTACCTTATGTCTGACGATCCGTATGTCACTAGACGAAAATCAACTTACGGCGAAAAGGCGAGAGAGAGCGCGAATGTCGGGAGCTTTGTGGGTCAGTGTCAAGTGGTAGCGTGCGCAAAAAAATTGGGAATTTTTTGAGATTTTTTTGTTTTTTCGCCTTACAATTTCGTGCAAGTGCAAGTTATCGTGCGCAAAAAATGGTTATTTTTTTTTTGAGAAAAGTATTTTTTGGGATTTTTTTAGGGAGTTTTATAAATTCGCCCACTGTGTGCCCAGATGTCAAGTTATATTTTTAACACATTTTTTTTTTCAAACCTATATTATTATTTTCACATTATTTTGTGTGGTAGATATGGGAGTAAAAATCATTAGATAGGGTTATTCCCAAAGGTCCAGATTGTTCTTATTTTCCCACCGGGTCCATGAAAAGACGGAATGAATTTTGAGTATCTTGACGATGTCAGAATATTAAGCTTGTTAAAAAAATAATAGGAAGAAGTTCATTTTGTTTCTGTATTCATGGCTAGATGGATCTTAGTCTAAAAGAATTAATCTTTTAATAAAAAGAAATCGTGTTTAATTTTGCTTTCCAACATAAAATTCTTAGTATTTTTTGACAGGATACATATGAAATGCTGCTCAATATCTTTTATAGGACATTCGATATGTCGTGTGGGCTGTAACAGACAGTGGTGTCGGATTTTACGAGCCAATTAACGTCTTTTTTTATTATAAAAGTATAGTTTTTTCTGACTATAAAACCATGTTAAATCTTTTGTGGCACCTACGTAGGGGAATTGAAGAGAACCGTCAGGTCATTTAGTCTCCACTGCTGGAACACGACCCTCTAATTGACCAGAGGCAAGAGGATTTGTCCTACACTCCCCACGCTGGCCAGACGGGTTGGGGAGGCCTGATGCTCGCGTATTTGTCCCTTAGTCGCCTCTTACGACATCCACGGGAAGAGTGGGAGTGGTCTGCTCTGTCTTATTTTGTCTACAATCCTATTTTGTTTCATCTAAAAGTTTGTTCCTAAAGTCTGCCGTAGATAAAGCCATAAAAAGTTTGATTAATTAATCCCAGAAAAGTACCTGGATGCGGGCAGCGTAGGACCGGTCTTTGGAAATCCTTGGGGGAGGCCTTTGTCCAGCAGACGTCATTTGACTGAAAGAAACAAAACGGAATCCTAGAAAAGACATTGACTAAGTGATAAATTAATGAATTAATGACTAATGAACTTTGAAGAACCGCCGAAAGAGCATTCCGTGGCCTGTTCCATCTTGTGTTGACTTTGACATACAAATCAAATATAAATAAGCTGTGACCGTGAACCTTTGCTTGCCAACTTAACATATAGCATAATAAAATATAATCAGTAGGCGTAGAGACAAATAGCATCAAGAAAGGCAACGCGGATGTGTTTTTTTAATCATTTTGGATCATATCGATGTATAAATCGATACTCACAGATTACAAGTTAAGCTCGAGTAATAAATTTTTCCCAAAATAATCTAAATAGCACAAAAAATAGCTACAAATCGATCTGGAGCACCTTTTTTATGTATGGCAAGGCAAGCATTTGACCGCCATATCACCTGGTGTTAAGTGAGATGCATAACATCTGCCCTGTAAGTGCCTATTCACTCTCGCATTCAAAACGTCAGCTTTCAAATTCACATTCAAATATTTTATTCAGTACATAGGCCCTTTCCAGGGCACTTATACACGTCCCAAATATAGCTTGCCCTACCACCACTTCGGGACAACATATGGGATGGTGCTGAGAAGAAGTGGCTGAAGAAACTCAGTCACCTTTGTCAGTCTCAATTTGATCCGCATCAAAATTGATCCATTTTTCTCCAAGTTACTACAATGCTACAGACACAAAATTGACAACCCTCTGTGTTGTTAATAAGGCCAGTAGCTTTCAAGCTTTCGTCTTATCATAGATGACATACTATTTCGATAAGCTTTCTTTCTTTAAAGTCCCAAGAAAATGCACCTTTCCCCCAGAACTAATTCAACCTTTGAAAGTCAAGATCCTGGCTACACAGAATTGCAATCTCAAATAGAATCTGATTCAGTCAAATGACGTCCACTGCTGGACAAAGGCCTCCCCCAAGGATTTCTATAACGACCGGTCTTGCATCCAGGTACTTACCCAACTAAAGTTCTTATGAGCCTACCTTCACTTACATACTTTGTAAGGTAAATAAGTCCTTCTTAATGTACTTCTACTAATACGTCGCAATCACATTGATTTCTAATTAAATATTCAGAAACATACAATATCATTACATCAATATTATCGTACTAACAAGGTCGTAATTAAAATGCATAATTAATTGAACTTCTACAATCTTCCTTGGACTTTAACAGTTATTTTTGGAGGAACTATAAATTATAATGTCAGACGCTCTTGGTGGACCGACGATCTTGAAGGTCACGGGAAGCGCCTGGATGCGGGAAGCGCAGGACCGGTCCTCGTGGAAATACTTAATCCATCGGTACAGTTACGTGTGGTGACGGCAGAGTAATACATTTGTCACCAACCCCTNCTGGATGCAGGCAGCGCAGGACCGGTCCTCGTAGAAATACTTAATCCATCGGTACAGTTACGTGTGGTGACGGCAGAGTATAATACATTTGTCACCAACCCCTACTCTTCCCACGGGTGTCGTAAGGGGCGACTTAGGGACTACACATCAAACAGAGAACGGCAGCAGCGCTCTCTGAAACACATAAATCTTTTAAACTGCGATCTCCAACCCGCCTGCCAAGCGTGGAGATTATGGCAAAACCCTCCACTATAGTGGAGGAGGCTCATAGTTTAGCAGTGGACTGTAAAGGGCTGTTGATGATGATGATGAGAGTTGAATCAAACAATATAGTACCTACACACGAGTATATCTGAACCACTGCGCCTAATTTAGAAAATAACTTAGTTTTAACACAGTAAAATAAAAACTTATAATTCTCTTTTCATATTGACTAATTCTTATCACTGAAACATAGTCGTGCCTTCTAAACGAAACAAAACAAAAATTTCCATCAACTCGCAAATCATAGAAAGAAAACACACATTGGTTTTTCCAAATCCGTTTACGGATTCACTAACTTTAACTTTTGACTAATAACAACAATCTATTGTTCTGACAAATCCTATTATGATGGCTCATAGTTAGATTCCGGTTTAACTACCACACCTACTGTAATAGGTACCTCTCGGTAAATCATCAAAAATTTACATGACAGCATAGAAAAATTGAGTGGCAATGACGTCACTTGTGAACTACTATGGACTTCGGGTTTTCTTCTTGTTTTAGTTAATTAAACAAGATTAATTAATACAACTGAGTTTCTTCCGCCACTTCTTTTCCTAAGTGACCTGAAAAGGGCCTTTTTAACAAAGAATTTGAATATGAATTATATACTTACAAGCAAAAGTATGGAATCACGCCGTTGTGTTTGGTTTCGAGCCATCTTAAGAACTGAATGAATATGTATGTATCTGTAGTATCAATTTAAAGTATAAAACATTGCCTTTAAAATGGTATAATTTTTATTTATCTTCTATTAGTAATTTAGTTCTTACGGTCGCTTGGAACAAGTAGGATGATTCAAATATTTTTGCTCGCGAGTGTAGTTGTTGCAATGAAGGCGAGTGGGCTTTACATGTGTGGTGGCTCGCTACTGTTCGTTTTCAAAAGTTTTGATAGACATTACACTATCGTTATGTGCATGTACACGTACACACACAAGTAAACCTCACTCGCTCTCGTGAATTGCAAAAACTAAGTAAACTTAAAAAAATAACCAAAGGGTGTAGAAATGCTTGTTTATTTCGTTTTTTTTTTGTATTCATGAGCCAGTAATCAATGTACAACATACATAAGTTCTAAGATGCAATTTTTTTCTAATATAACATGTTTTTATCGTGTTTTTTCTCTTTTAAGTCTTTTACTTACAATTTTCATGATCTTGTGCATTCAAAACTTTTATAACTTAGTTATTATCGTATAACAAACGAAACAATACATCTATCTACCTTTAAAACAGCAAAACGGAAATCCTGTTCTCAAACATTGCTCCAAAAATATCTACTTCAAAACTGTAACAAAAACACTAATTACTAATCTAAAATTATAGCAAACAGTCCAAATTCTGTATCAGATTATTTTTTGTTTTGATTCCAAATAAAGTTGAAACCAATAATTAATATTCATAGAGCGGTTTTTCACAGCTATTTAAGAATTTATTAACAAAATACATCCTGTTGTTGACCCAAAAACGTTTCCGTATAGTTACTAAAATGCTAAAATCATTTAAATAAAACATTTGTCAATCTATAAATGCGAAATACCACTCACTGATTAGTCACAAAATCTTAAAAACTATAACACCTGTAAACTTTTAATTTGACAGGTAAGTTCCTTATAGGGTGTAGATATCCGCTGAGAACGGATTTTACGAAACTCCACCCCTAAGGGGGTAATTCAGGATCCACGCGTACCAAGTCGCGGCCGGTAGTAATTGATAATATAATTGACATAGGGACAAGAACAATGGAAAAAGGAAAGTTATATTAGGACGTGTGTAAGTGCCCTAAAAAGGACCTACAAACTTTTAAAGAATTGAATTAGAAAGGACCACGTACCAGTTAAAAGGACATCACTCAAAATACAACTAACTAGGCTTGTAAAAACAAAAAAAGAAGGAATACATCCTTATAAACAAAACAAAATTATGGCACCAAGTTGATCTCTACTCAAAATGAGGTCATAAACACTTTTACACACATACATACATACATGCTTATACTTTTTCTTATATAGTCTCTCAATTTTTGTGTTCTTTTTTCCTGAATTCTTCTTCTTCCTCGGTCCCTCACTAATGAGGATCGCGACCACAGATAGTGTTCCTCCACAGACTGCGGTCATAAGCTGTGTGGACCGCACGATGCAAACTTCCGCCCACCGTCTTCCTCAAGTTTTCTGAATTACACTAAGCCAAAAAATTGGGAACTTTCCGAGAAAAAACAATTTTTACATTTATCTTATTTTTTTTTTCTTATTCGAACAAATGCTACATTTTCTTTTTTTCTCAAACAAGAATTAAAATAATGAAACCTTATCATCTAAGGGCCTTTTCCTCATCTATTAACAACAAAAAAACTTACAGACATTTTTCTGCTCATACACAATAGTAATTTATTCATTCAAAACGTTTGTATGTAAATTCCAGTATTGGCGGCAGCGAGCAACCTTGGTGAGGTACAATGTCATGTCATTATTTAGCATAATACCTTGGGAATGCCCAGTTTTTTTATTGACATTATCAGAGATGAAGATAACCCATGATTAGGTGAGATTAAAAAAAATGGGCGAACGAAAAAGAATGGAGAAATTAGAAACAGAAATATTTCTCCTTCATTTTCAAAGTCTCATGTAATTTTTTTAAATAATAACGTTCATAGCTACGGGACTATTCCCTCCTCTCGTTTCCACTGCTGCAACTCCTGTGTAGCCAGGATCTACAGCTTACCGCCAATAAAACCCAAGCAGTGAAGGTCAAGTTTGTCCCGGGGGAAAGTTAAACTGTCATACTTTGACCCGCAACGAAAGGAGTTTAGTGTAGCACTGATTTTGGGTCATCCTTATTCTAATTAGCAGTTAATCAATTCACATCTAGTTATTTAATCAATACACATACACGCTCTCCCTAGAATTCGTAATTATTCAGAAACTAGACTGAGGGGTGGCTACACATTTTCACTTTGAGCTCTTATTTTGCGTAGTCTTGAAAAATGTTAGTTAGGTTAGGTTAGGTTAGGCGTGTTTATTTATTGTAGAGATAACAATATTTAGACTTTCTGTAAATTATTTTAGAATAGTATTAAAAAAAAACATACCAACTGGATTGAGAACCTCTTTTTGTTGAAGTCGGTTAAAAAGGACAAAACTTTAGCTAACAATACTCTAAAAAACCATAATTACATTGATAAAATGTCTGTAAGAGTCGACCGTCTTTGAAAAAAAAATGCAATAAATGAAAATGGTCCCAGATCCGTCTATATTAACCTGTGTTTTGTTGGAAAATAGCATTTATTACAACAAATATAAGGTACTAGTGTTCATTTTGATGCGCCGTGGTCTAAAAACCTGACAAATCAGTATTTCATCATTCGAAAAAAAGACTTGATAACCTTTTTCGAATCACGTGAAATGATCACGTTTTCTTTGCCATTTTATAGTTTTTATATATGAATTCAAATTACGACTGAGATAAGAAAAATGCTTTTAATCAGGTTGCATTTGGTATAAATTTTATCATCTATTTACTTTTTTAATATTTTCCGAGTGCATGCTTTTGTTTTTTTTTTAAATATCACGTGTTTGCATTGAGGACAGACGGTTATTTTTTTGTTACTTACGTTTCTAACGTTTTGGTTTTGTTTCGTTCTTTTTTATTAAGATACGATATCGAAAAACTATCACTTATTATAGGTACGAAAGTCAAAAATTGTAATGGAATAATAATTTAGGTGGCCTCATCATTAAGAAGCAATATATCTTTCAGATAGAGACAGCTGTTATTGTTATACAAATATAGATTAAATAATATTATTTTAAATACTTACATAACTGCCTAAAGTGTGCGTGTATACACGCACACTGTATGCAGCATTTTCCGATATTCAATTTATTTAGTACGATTATTTTTTAAACATTTTTCTTTAAGTACGAGTTAGCCTATAATGTACCATTATAAATAAAATTTTAAATATTTTTTATAAATTTTCTCCGCCATTTTTGCCGACCGTACTTGTCCCACCGGTTTGCCATCCGATGACCGGCGCGCGCGCATTGTGTAACTCGCTAACTTCGGAATCTGGGTGCACAGGCTTAATGAAATACCTAATAGACTATAAATAAACTTAAAAACCCATGTACAGTACAATAAATTAAAAGCGACTTGAAAAAAACATGGATTTTGATTCGATTTGATAAGGGACGAATATGCGAACAATTACCCACCCGACGACCTCATAAAGGTAGCAGGAAGGCGCTGGATGCAGGCCGCTACCAACCGGGCGATGTGGAAATCATTGGGCGAGGCCTATGTTGAGCAGTGGACATCCTATGGCTGAAATGATGATGATGATGCGAATAAAATGGCTGACACAGACGTTCATATCATAAGTAGTTCACCAGACTTATTTTACCACTCTTTCAGTGGATCGTAAGAGGCGACTAAGGGACAAATATGCGAACATCAGGCCTCCCCAACCCGTCTGGCCAGCGTGGGGAGTGCAGGACAAATCCTCGCTCCTGCAGTGGAGACTAAATGACCTGATGATGTTCATAACTAATTAGTACTCCTTGGTGCACTCAGTTTACGTTCTTCCGTAAATATTGGACAAGCACGCCCTGTTATACACGAGTACAAGCTCACAATGTCCGAACCACGACCTTAAGATGGGTTCTAAATTATTAATGTAAACAGCGGAGTCAATATTACATTACACCGTAGGAATGCGACCTCCAAAGCTATACCAATAGTTTTGGGTTGGATAATTCAGAAAGATACGCGTTTTCACATAGTTTTTTTATGTCATAGTCTCTACTTCAGGAGCACAACTGTCTAATTTACCAGAGGCAAATAGATTTGTCCTACACATCCCCACGCTGGCCAGACGGGTTGGGGAGGCCTAATGTTCGCATATGTGTCCCTGGGACTTTTCCCACCTCTCGTTCCCACCGCTGCAACTCCTGTGTAGCCAGGATCTACAGCTTGACCGCCAACAACCCAACCAGTGAAGGCAGAGTCGGGAGAAAGTTAACCTGTCATTGGACCTGCAACGAAATTAATCAGAAGACTTATAAAAGGATTTCGAAGTTAAGGATCGTCTTCCTATAGGTATAAAGGTTTACCAATGGTCTAATATAATGTCTAAAATCAAAATTGCAAATGCTTTAACCCAAATATGTTTTATTATGCATCCAATTTCGAAATATTTCGCTCGATGCGAAAATGTCACTTGCCAATTACTATTTGCGCTGTTAGTGCCTAATTTGGGTACAAATAGCTCTTATTTCTACACAAGATGAGTATATTGAATAAGTAATAAATACTGAGAGTAAACGCATGTGAAAACACTTTGGAATGTTAAGCAAGAAAGCTGGCATTTGGATATTCTTTTAGTACTTAATGAGTACTAAAGTTTAAGACTTAAGTAGATAAGCCGTATTCACAAACATTACTATGAGGTCTCAAAGTGCGCGTGGACGCACAGGGTGACACACGAAACAATCACAGAGCTCTATGCAACGCTGTGCGTTCGATTTGCTGATTTAAATAAGCAAGCATCGTTTGTTAATACGGGCGATAGTCAGCGTCAAATAGTTCGTGACACCCAAAGTGGCCAAAAAGTTGACAAAACTACCTTATTCCAATGAGGGCTATCGTTTTAGCGCTCACCAGTTAGCGCCACTGTAGAGTAAGGTCCTGTCACTTGCTAGTAGCGAAGACAGTGGCACCAACTGGTGAGCGCTAAAGTGGTAGGAGGACTATCGCATTTGCACTCATCAAGATGGCGCCACTGTAGAGTAAGGTCCTGTCAATCGCCAGGGGTGCCAAGTGTTAAGTATAAAAACGATAGCCCTCATTGTAGCAAAAACGTGTTGCGAACTTTTTGGCTACTTTGACTGTGAAAAATACTAGACAAGTTTTAAACAAAATGCGCACGTAAACAACACCTACACACATTAGAAACTTCCATTTCTGATGAAGAAACATTGGTACAAATTTCGACTGGTCTAAAAAGTATGAAATATTTTTGTAAACTGTGTTTGAGTTTCTTGCTGCTTCTTTTTAGCACTGGCCCACATTATTGTCCTAGAGCAGTGGTAGGGTTAAATGGGACGTGTCAAACTGCATAAAATGAATTACTATTTTTATTTGACTGCAAACTATGTAAGAGCCATTTCACACACCTTTTTACAAGATGGCTTTTTTGGAGATATTTCTTCCTAAGGCTGCCAAATCTTTCTTAAACTAATAGTTATTAAAGCCTGCCAGAAAATGCAGTGTCAGTTAAATAATTGCCTCATCGATGCAGACCGCATTCTACCCAATTGTCATAATAATGCTAAACAAAAATAAATTGGCAATGTTTTACCGCCAAATTGGACGACCTACAATTCGAATGTACCTACACGTGAATGCAAATTGTATGCAAATAGAAAATATTCGGTCTTTATTATACACATCCATTAATTTAAAATTCTATACTTATAATAAATCTGTAGAGAGGTCAATTCTGTACATGAAATATATTTTCAAAATAACTATCAGGGGGTGATTAGTGATCGATACTGATGCCAAAAATGCAATCAGTAAAATTTTTGTCTGTCTGTCTGTCTGTCTGTCTGTCTGTCTGTCTGTATGTTCCTTATAGAAACAAAAACTACTTAGGGGGCGCTGTTTAATTTTTCATACAAAATTTTTCGATGACACTTTGAATACGCAACGAAACGAACTCGAAAGTTTTTCCTACTAGAGGTACAGTACCTCTAGTAGGAACGTTGGTACTGAGGAACGTTGGTCCGACGAACCCCACCATCGCTAGTGGTGAATTCACTAGTAACTAGTGGCGGATTTACAGATTTACCACCCTTAGGCTGGGGGGAAGTGTTAGATCTTATTTTACTGGCCTGGCGTATCCGAAATTCGTACTTTGTGTGTAAAAAATAATTATGAACTAAATCTGCCGCCCCAGGCTTCAGCCTACTCAACCTGCTGGTAAATCCGCCACTGCTCGTAAGACAGATACCCGTAGCTTAGTTCGATGAGTTAGAATACTGTATTAGAAATTACCTACTATATTAATATGCTACCTACGAGCAAATTTGACCAGTGGGCTGAGTGTGAGTTTACATCAAAAGCGCTCACTAGTGAGCGTGTTTAAAAAATGTATGAAAATTTTAGTTTTTGAACGTTTCCCGCTAGGGGCGCAGTACAAACCGTCATACATTTAATGTCATTTTTTGACGCGCTCACGTGAGCGCGTTTGATGAAAACTCACACTAGGCCCTCAGAGTAGTTCATTTAGATTTTAAAACACAAAGCTAAGCCTCTCTCTCTTTCTCTTTCAGCCCACTTAGCTGGCAGCATCATGCACAGTCTCAACGTATCGCTGCTCAACCCCGGAGAATGCCAGGCCAAGCTGTCGTCCGACTACCCTCACCTACTGGAACAGTATGACCAGGACAGCTGCGCGTGCGGACAGCCGCTGAACCCTGTCAACAATATCTGCAAGGTATGGAGAAGTCAACATGGAAAGCATTGGGGGAGGCCTATGTTCAGGAGTGGACGTCCTATGGCTGAAATTATGATGATGATGATGGAGAAGTCAAATTCGTAAACAGTAAATAGCAAGCATTGGTTTCAATGCTTGCTTTTTTAAATTTTTTTATGCATCATGTTGGTTATCCAGCTTGTAAATTATTATTTTACTAACTTTTATTCTTCAATACGAATCAAACGAGCCCAAATTCGATGGGGTTGTGTCGTTTTATTGCGAAGTTTCTATGGCCACCTTCCGACTCCATCACCAGATCAGCTCCTATTGTTGTCATCATAATTTCACTGTCACGCGATTTACATGACGTGCATTGCAAAATTACAGCTCAATAGAAAACCGGGAAGAAACACGTACATCATAATTTCCACCAGACTAGTAAAAATTTTCTCTAGATAATAATAATAATAGCGTTCTTAATAATTTGTGCCTAATGGATTTTATTTATTTTACTTTCAGGTTGACATCGGAAGTGCTCTGGCTTGCACCACGGACAACTCGCACTATGTACTGAGAGGATTGTACTCATGGGACTCAGGTTGGCACTTATTTTCATGACAGTAAGGACATAGCACACTTATCAACCTGGAAAGGGATCGTAACCGTACCAACTCGTCAGTAATCTTTGTAAGAAACTCCATACTGCAACGCACACTCCACAACGTATAGTTCCAAAATACTGGACTGTCCTGTCGATGACATTGACAGTGGGGCGCCACCGTCAATACCGGATCGCTGGTTCAGATTTTTGCCATGTTGGAAACCATATAGTTGAACGATGGTAGCGCCCCCCTGTCATTGAGTTTGGTGGGACAGTTCAGCGTGGGTCATCTATAACGTAAACGCCTCGCCTCGCGGTTGACAGCAGCTCGCGAAAGGCGTTACAGTGTTGATGATCCCTTGCAAAGTCGATAAGTCTGCTATGACCGTAAAAGATAATCATCCATTCTTAAATAAAAAGTGCTTAAATAATAATAATAATGCTTTGTTAATCTAATGACGAACTTCAAAGGAGTGCCATAAAATATAATTGCTTTGACATTTGACATGTAAATTTATCAACAAGCCTGCCTTTGTATTGTCAGATAAATTAAAAAACGTGACAGAAGATTGTATCTTTTGAACATTGGATCCGGATTCAAAATGTATTTTCTATTTTAATGCCAAAGTATAAGACTAAGTCTAAGTATAAAAAACAAAAGCTAGCCCAAAAAAAGTAAGAGCACCTGCTAATGATGTCACGTTTTCCAAGGTTTGTGTGGAGATTATACTTTTAATGATAGACGAGAGTATGTAAGAGTTGTAAGCTCACAACGTATTTTCTAACAAAGCAGCAACAGCCACAGCTTGTGATCCAATAATAGTTATCCACCCACCCAATTGAAATCAAAATTACAGTGCAATAACCTCCTAACCCTTAATTTTCAATTTGCAGGCTGTCAGACCGGCAACCAAATCGCTGCATTCTACAAATTCGACCTCGAATGGTACGAATGGGCGATCGGCCTGATCGAAAGCACCCGCTTCGCGAAATTCGCCATCGGCTCCAAAGTTACCCAGAACCGCTTCTCCAGTCAAATCAAGGGCAGCAGCAGCCAGTTCGGAGGCAGCAGCCAATACAACAGTGGTGTTAAAGGAGTCACGTCAAGCGGAATCAAGGGTGGTGTTAAAGGTGCCGGTTTCCAGGAACAAACTGGTGGATTGATTGCTGGAGCATTCCAAGGATCTTCGGCCACCGCCTCAGCGACCACCGGATCANTTAAAGCTTAGTTACAACAGGATATTGCAAAATTCCAACGGGAACGGGAGTTAGCGGGAAAAAACATTTGTATGAAAAAATCTAAACCGCGTAAGATAGATGAAGGGGGTAAAACGGGATCAACGCGTACGAAGTCGCGGGCGGCCGCTAGTCGAATAATAAGTGCTTATTGGACTTAATATTTTATTTTTAATGTCTCTACATTTCTTTTCTTTTTGTTAGGGTACCACTAGCGCCATCTCTTGTTGGAATCTAAAATTATTAGTTCAACTACTCGCTACTAGATGGCGTTAATTGGTCAAGTGTTATTTTTAACTCAATTAAAATTGAAATGTATCAATTTACGACACTAATACCATTTAAATGTTATTTAACATCATCAATCATAAATATTCATTAGTATAACATAAAACTGTCAAAAGTAGATTAGAATTGGCGAGGTTACGGATTCAATAAATTTTGCAACGCCATTTTTAATATTGGCCTCGCAATAAAAGGTCATAAGTTGGAATATTTTAATTCATTTTGTTATACAACTAGATTAATAGATATAGTCATCTTTTTTGCCTTCCCATCGTTTGAATTTTGAATAAATTTGCTATTAAATAATATTACTCTATTACCATTTTAATCGACCAATAGATCACGAAAGCACTACAACGACCACACCCATTTATTTTTGATATAATAATAATATTTATTTCCTACTTTTTGTTTACTTGACCTTTTATCACAAAATATTTGAATGAGAGAATTTCGTTCTTCACAGCTCATAAAAAGTACGTCAATTGATTGAAAGATAAATGACTCGAGAACTGAGGAACGTTGGTCCGAACCCCACCATCGCTAGTGGTGAATTCACTCGTAACTAGAGGCGGATTTACAGATTTACCACCCTTAGGCTGGGGGGGAGTGTTAGATCTTATTTTACTGGCCTGGCGTATCCGAAATTCGTACTTTGTGTGTAAAAAATAATTATGAACTAAATCTGCCGCCCTAGGCTTCAGCCTACTCAGCCTGCTGGTAAATCCGCCACTGCTCGTAAGACAGATACTCGTAGCTTAGTTCGATGAGTTAACGGTAATACCGCATTAGAAATTACCTACTATACTAATACAGGGTGTTGATTTCAATCATCGCCATATTTATTTAGGTGATCTATTATGACTTATATTAATTTAAACGCATTATACATAAAAAAAATTACCAACGAAAGTGGAATTTTTAGCGAATATTTTCCGTGCGTCATCAACTGTATTGTGGCTCGCAATACTGCACCATACGTTTACACTACAGCTACGCGGATCGCTCGCTTATCATGTTAGATAACCTACGAAGGAAGCCACGGTAAAGTATGTAGTCTAAATAGGTATTTTTCTTTGACGAACTAAAGTTGAAGTTCGTTTTAAATTTTTTTCGAAGTCAATTTTTTTACTGATTCGTGATCAGAATAAGCTACTTAATCAAATCCCTAAAAATGGCGAGGATTGAAATCAGCACCCTGTATACTACGAGCAAATCTGACCAGAGCAGTTCATGTAGATTTTAAAACATAAAGCTAAGCCCGTCTCTCTTTCTCTTCCAGCCCACTTAGCTGGCAGCATCATGCACAGCCTCAACGTGTCGCTGCTCAACCCCGGAGAATGCCAGGCCAAGCTGTCGTCCGACTACCCTCACTTACTGGAACAGTATGACCAGGACAGCTGCGCGTGCGGACAGCCGTTGAACCCTGTCAACAATATCTGCAAGGTATGGAGAAGTCAAATTTGTAAACAGTAAATTAATTTTTTTTAATGCATCATGTTGGTTAGTCAGCTAATAAATTATTATTAATTTTAACTTTTATTCTTCAATACGAATCAAACGAGCCCAAGTTCATTGGGGTTGTGTCGTTTTATTGCGGAATTCCTATGGCCACTCGATTCAGTCGGAAGTTGATGGAGTCGGAAGCGACTTCATCAACAGATCAGCTCCTATTATTGTCATTATAATATTTCACTGTCACGCGATTTACATGACGTGCATGCAAAATGCAGCTCAATAGAAAACCGGGAAGAATTACGCACCTCTATAATTTCCATCAGACTAGTTATTTATTTATTTATTTGATCACCAACAAGGTTACATTATAGCGTTCACAAAAGTAACATAAAATAAAGACACTTGTTAAATGCAAACTTAATTAAAGGAGAAAACAACATGCTTTAGAGACTAAAGCAACAGCAATTAGGGGTTAAATAACTGAAAATATTTAATATGGTGTAAAGAAGTCCTTATGCTTGTTCAAATCGGTGAGATTTGTCCAACCATGTGGACTTGTATTTACGTAAACTAAAGAAAAAGTTCTAATAAAAATGTTCTCCAGATAATAATAGCGTTCTTAATTTTGTGCCTAATGGATTTTATTTATTTTACTTACAGGTTGACATCGGAAGTGCGTTGGCTTGCACCACGGACAACTCGCACTACGTACTGAGGGGATTGTACTCATGGGACTCAGGTTAGCACTTATTTTGTTTAAAAAGGACGTAGCACACTTATCAACCTGGAAAGGGATCGTAACCGTACCAACTCGTCAGTAATCTTTGTAAGAAACTCCATACTGCAACGCACACTCCACAACGTAACGTAAACGCCTCGCCTCGCGGTTGACAGCAGCTCGCGAAAGGCGTTACAGTGTTGATGATCCCTTGCAAAGTCGATAAGTCTGCTATTATGACCGTAAAAGATAATCTTCCATTCTTAAATAAAAAGTGCTTAAATAATAATAATGCTTTGTTAATCTAATGACGAACTTCAAAGGAGTGCCATAAAATATAATTGCTTTGACATTTGACATGTAAATTTATCAACAAGCCTGCCTTTGTATTGTCAGATAAATTAAAAAACGTGACAGAAGATTGTATCTTTTGAACATTGGATCCGGATTCAAAATGTATTTTCTATTTTAATGCCAAAGTATAAGACTAAGACTAAGTATAAAAAACAAAGGCTAGACCAAAAAAAGTAAGAGCACCTGCTAATGATGTCACGTTTTCCAAGATTTGTGTGGAGATTATACTTTTAATGATAGACGAGAGATATGTAAGAGTTGTAAGCTCACAACGTACCTATTTTCTAACATATCAGCAACAGCCACAGCTTGTGATCTAATAATAGTTATCCACCCACCCAATTGAAATCAAAATTACAGTGCAAGAACCTCCTAACCCTTTATTTTCAATTTGCAGGCTGTCAAACCGGCAACCAAATCGCTGCATTCTACAAATTCGACCTCGAATGGTACGAATGGGCGATCGGCCTGATCGAGAGCACCCGCTTCGCGAAATTCGCCATCGGCTTTAAAGTAACCCAGAACCGCTTCTCCAGTCAAATCAAGGGCAGCAGCAGCCAGTTCGGAGGCAACAGCCAATACAACAGCGGTGTTAAGGGAGTCACATCAAGCGGGATCAAGGGTGGCGTTAAAGGTGCCGGTTTCCAGGAACAAACTGGTGGATTGATCGCTGGAGCATTCCAAGGATCGTCAGCCACCGCCTCAGCGACCACCGGCTCATCAGGAACAGGTTTCGGATCTGGAATATCCGGATCAGGATTCGGCAACGGAGCCGGTTTCGGATCCGGCGCAGGCTTCGAAGGCTCAGCCATTAAAGGCGGATTCGGCACAGGCCAGTTCGGCTTCAGCCAGTTCGGCTCCANTGAAACTTGTGTGCAAATCTTTGGTCTTCTAAGTCAGCGCCATCTAGTTTGTCTATAAAGTGTTACTAAAGCATGCTTTAATAATACTTCAGCTATTCACCGCTAGATGGTGTTAAATAGGATAGAACTATTATTACTTCTTGCCGCTAGATGGTGCTAGTAATAATTTAATCTTGTATTTGTCTAAAAATTTTCATACGCATGGTTCCCAAATATTTGGTGGCCTTCATTTTTGGTTAAATATTAATTATAACAGATTGATGATTAATGTATGTGCAGTTTCCTGGAAAGATGAGCGGCCTTCACTCACACGTCAGAGTTTAATATTATTTATTATTATTCCATTAATATAGAAAACTGCTAATTTGGTTACATATTTTTACCCGGTCTATGTGATTCATATTACATTCCACGTAATACTGAATAACTGCGTATTCTATAACCTTAGTTTTTAGACATTCCTAGGTCGATGACCAGTAATAGGTATTTTTTACAATATTGTATAATATAGTGCTTGGGTTTTTGAATTACTTAGTAGAATTTTATTTGTTATTCTAAAACTAGCTGACCCCTGTACCGCCTATCTATACAGGGTGTTAGGTAAATGGGTATATGAGCCGACACTAGCCCATGTTAACATGGGCATATAAATGGTATGGTGAAGTCAGAAATTTGATATCATCATTTTATTTTTTTAAATTTTCATACAAAATACATTTTATAAAATCCGATTTATATGAAAATTAAAATGAAGATATCAATTTTCTGACTTCACCATACCATTTATATGCCCATGTTAACATGGGCTAGTGTCGGCTCATATACCCATTTACCTAACACCCTGTATAGATAGGCGGTACAGGGGTCAGCTAGTTTTAGAATAACAAATAAAATTCTACTAAGTAATTCAAAAACCCAAGCACTATATTATACAATATTGTAAAAAATACCTATTACTGGTCATCGACCTAGGAATGTCTAAAAACTAAGGTTATAGAATACGCAGTTATTCAGTATTACGTGGAATGTAATATGAATCACATAGACCGGGTAAAAATATGTAACCAAATTAGCAGTTTTCTATATTAATGGAATAATAATAAATAATATTAAACTCTGACGTGTGAGTGAAGGCCGCTCATCTTTCCAGGAAACTGCACATACATTAATCATCAATCTGTTATAATTAATATTTAACCAAAAATGAAGGCCACCAAATATTTGGGAACCATGCGTATGAAAATTTTTAGACAAATACAAGATTAAATTATTACTAGCACCATCTAGCGGCAAGAAGTAATAATAGTTCTATCCTATTTAACACCATCTAGCGGTGAATAGCTGAAGTATTATTAAAGCATGCTTTAGTAACACTTTATAGACAAACTAGATGGCGCTGACTTAGAAGACCAAAGATTTGCAGACAAGTTTGAAACAATTATTGACTTCTTACTTTATGTTACTTTGAATAAGTTTTAATTATCAACGAAAGCCAAGCTTTAATAAATCTACATCAATTTTAAAAACATACTACGTCAGCTGCTATGTCTGTCACTCAAAATCCTCTGTCAAGATTTTTATGCGTTTCTTCTATAATTCAACTCTTTTGTGACCGTAAAAACTCAAAATGAAGAGGCACAACAACACATTCAACCCTAAAGCCAAGATCCACATCTATACTCCATCATCTAGCAGTGATGATCAGTGGGGGAGCCTGCAGACTGATCAGGAGCATGCGAGGATCCGTTCCAACATGTCTCCGCTCACTTCTGATACGTCCACTTCTGTGTCTTTCACTTCGCTGTCTTCTTCTATAACCAGGTGAGAAGAAACGTACCTTCCAAGCTACACAAACTCTTTGGTACCCACTGCACAAGCACATCATCAACATTTCAGCCATAGGACCTCTGTCGTCCACTACTGAACATATTTAGGCCTCCCCCAATGATTTCCGCAATGACCGGTTGGTGGTGGCCTGCATCCAGCGCCTTCCTCTGACCCTACCTTTATGAGGTACCCTCAATTATAACCAGAAGCAAGTGGAGGATTTGGCCTCAGTCTCTTCTACCCTCATACCTTCTCTAATATCATAATGTAAAGTAACTCTGTCTCCTACTTTTTCACGCCTAGCTAACAACGCTAACACTCAGGGAGTCAGGGGCGTAGTTAAGTAAGTACCTACTTACCGCATCCGTGTCAATGATACGGGGCCCCTGAAATACAGTGGATTCTTTTTGGATAGGAAGAGTAGGCTCGGCTTTTAATTAAAAGGGTCACCTTGATCCAATGACCTTTTTAGATGGGGCCCCTAACAAATTTTGACACAGGGCCTGTCTACGCCTACGCCACTGAACTTCTTGGTATAAAGTGGATTGGGCCCTGGAAACAGGCAAGCTGTATATTTAGATCAGATAGGAGCTATTGAAACGCCCAAGTTCTTCAGGATACCTAGTTATATTACAAAAATGGCTCTTTACATTGCAAAGGTCGGTAGCGGAATGAGACTGACAGTTGGTTTCAATAATTAACTATGCAAACTACTTAAGCTAATTTATAGTTGATGTTACACGGAGGAAGAATTGTGGTAAAAGTTTGCGTAGGCGTTACGCGCCGAAACACAATAATTTTTTGTCATAATAACGAAAATTAAAGGGGATGAAATAGGGGATGAAAGTTTATAATGGAGAATCCGTAATTTAATACCATCGTTTTCGACGGGAGAATCAAGATATTCTTCGTATTTCCTTCTCAGATTCCGAACTGACTTCGACGAGTTAAAATGCAAGATGAGGATATTCGGGGAATCCCTGAATTTATGCCGTTGCATCGCCAGCGACTTCAAGAACAAGCTGCTAGCTATGGAACGAAGATTGGAGTACCTGGAGAGACGGCAGAAGATGGAGCGGGTAGGTCTGAAGGTTATATTGTTTCGAGTTATATTGTTACCCTTTTATCTTTCTTTCTAAACAGTTCCTCCCCAGTGATAGAGCCCATAAGCAAATTACTTAAGCAATTGCATAGAGCAGGGTTTCCTAAACTATGGGTCGCAAACCAGTGGTGGATCGCAAACGAACATTGAGTGGGCCCTGCCTATAGAACGATACACCACGCTACCGATCCAACCGCTGGGCAGCGGAAGAAATTTCCTATAGATGGGTCCCGAGTTTAGGAACTTGCATTAGATGAGTCGTAGCCCAGACAACTTTGGGAACCACTGGCTTAGGTAATCACGTTTTGGGAGGCACCAAAAGCAGCGACAAAAAATTACTATTACATTAAAAATATACGCGAATTTAATTCAAAAACGCTTAGATTTTTACCAGAATTTTAGCACAGATGTTCCTCCCGCCACTTTGGGGAAAATCTTTAAAATCCCGCCTAAAACTTGACCTTCATTTGTTTATTTTATTGGCGGTCAAGCTGTAGATCCTGGCTACACAGGAGTTGCAGCGGTGGGAATAGTCGTGTACCTACCTAGTTATTTCCCAATAACTTTCTTTGTCTTCTTTGTAAAGATTAGTTTAAGTCTTTTTAGCCAGGTCAGGTGGGTTCGATTGAATAGAATAAGTAGAAACAACCATACTCTTCCCATGGATGTCATGACCTAATTATCGTAGTTTTGTTTGTACTTTATACTCTGCTTTGCTCTGGATGGATTTCTCAGCTTCCATCATCTCCTATTAGTGTTTTGAATATTTATGTTGCTGGTCCAATTACTGTTTTCTTTCGTCTGGAAAAACTTGGTTTAGAAGTAACATCAGATCGGTAGGTAGAGTTTCAACTAGACCTACTTACATTTGAAATGTTAACAGTCTATCATCCGATCTTCACATTAAGTAACAATTTATTGTTAGGGGCAATGTCCTTGATAAATATAACAATAATAATATTATCTTTGATTGTAGAACTAAATAAATAAGTATGTTAGAACAATCGTTCTAGGAACTGATAAAATGGATCTGTTATTGCAAATGAAAATAATAATTATAATATTAACGGACTCTTACAAATTGTCATTTGATTGAAAAAAACCGGCCAAGTGCGAGTCGGGCTCGCGCACAAAGGGTTCCGTAGCAGCAAATATAATAAACTTATTATGTCAATTTAATCAACCTATCTCAAAAACTATAAGAGATACTTTGATCAAACCAAAAATCGTTGAAAGAGTTAATTAGCATGCATCACCTCTATTTTTTTTAGAATTTTATACCCCGTAGTTATAAAAATAGAGGGGGGGGGACATACTTTTTACGACTTTGAGAGCTGATATCTCAAAAACCGTTCACTTTAAGAAAAATGTTTTTTAGAAAACTTTATATCATTTTAAAAGACCTTTCCATTGATACCCCACACGGGTATGTACATCGAAAAAAAATTTTCATCCCTCAGTTACATGTATGGGGGGCCCCACCCCCAATTCTTTTTTTTACTATTTAGTGTCATAATTTTGTAGCGGTTCATACAACACATATTCCCATCAAATTTCATCACTGTAGTACTTATAGTTTCCGAGTAAATCGGCTGTGACAGACGGACAGACGGACAGACGGACAGACGGACAGACGGACAGGCTAACTCCCGTTCCCGTGGGAATTTTGCAATATCCTGTTGTAACTAAGCTTTGAGTTTACTAAGGTACCTGCATGCCAAATTTCAAGCGTCTAACTTAAGCGGTTTAGATTTTTCATACAAATGTTTTTTCCCGCTAACTCCCGTTCCCGTGGGAATTTTGCAATATCCTGTTGTAACTAAGCTTTAAGTTTACTAAGGTACCTGCATGCCAAATTTCAAGCGTCTAACTTAAGCAGTTTAGATTTTTCATACAAAAGGATTTTCCCGCTAATTTCCGTGCCCGTGGGAATTCCTAAGTATCCTATAACCTGCCCAGGAGTACGAAGAATAATTGTACCAAGTTTCGTTAAAATCCGTCAAGTAGTTTTTGTTTCTATAAGGAACATACAGACAGACAGACAGACAGACAGACAAAAATTTTACTGATTGCATTTTTGGCATCAGTATCGATCACTAATCACCCCCTGATAGTTATTTTGAAAATATATTTCATGTACAGAATTGACCTCTCTACAGATTTATTATAAGTTGTATAGATTTGTAATAAATTCCAAGCCAAAACTTCTCTAAAATATTTAGACCTGTATAATTAAATTAAGTCTAGATTTCTTTTAAGATAGACGCGATGTCATGTAATTTTGTATGACACGTGAAAAAACTGTGTTAATTTACAAGTAAGTAGGTAATCAGGCCAATTTATTACGTACAATAAAAATTTAGAATTTAATCTTAATGGGGCTTAGTAAGATGCATTATTTTTTGTAATATCTAATCCATTCTTGAGCTGTACTTGATAAAATACTACCACTTACTTACCAAACATACGGATACAGCACCGAGAATTGGTTTGGTTTTTTTGCTCCAACCAAAAAGACAGAATGTCGTCTTCTGTCTAGAATTATATTAATACTACTTTTACGGCTAATTTAAAAGCCGACTGATGGGGTAGCAAGGTTCTGGAGTAGAGGCAGCGTAAGACATCCATCCACAAGGTGGACCGACGACCTCATAAAAGTAGCAGGAAGACGCTGGATGCAGGCCAACCGGCCATTGTGGAAATCATTGGAGGAGGCTTATGTCTCTAGCCTCTAGCAGTGGACTCTATTTAATAATGATGATGACACGAACCTATGAAACTTAAATGGACAATTCCTCAATACACGGGTTATTGTCCTTGATAATTTTATCAACAATTACTTAACCATGTACATTTTATCACCTTTAGCTATGCAATTGTACAATTAACTTTATAGTCAGCAGATATGAGGCTATAAATCGATAAAATTTAGATTGGAATGCATTTACATAACGATAATTTCTGTTTCTAGACCTATGTAAGTAGTCAGTTACAAAAGTTGTTAAGATCTGTAGTTACACCTAAGTAAACGGGTCACTATTCCCACCTTTTTCCCACCGCTGCAACTCCTGTGTAGCCAGGATCTACAGCTTGACCGCCAATAAAAACCCAACCAGTGAAGATCAGATTTGTCCCGGGGGAAAGTTAAACTGCCATTCATTTGGTGGACCCGCAACGAAATTAATCAGAAGAACATAGGCTAAGGCTATACTTATTAATTAAGAAAATATATGCACCACGACTGTCGTACGCTGTTTATTAGCTATCTGTCAGTAAATACGAAAGCCCTCTATAATGGGATAAAGTTTCAACATAATATATTATGTTGACAATAGAAAGTTAAAACGCATTACTTTCATCGCTACAAGCGTATCCATTATTACACTACCTACATACTTAATACAAGGATGTCATACAAAATATTGTTGATCTTGTATACTCAACTATAACACATGTAAAGGTTTATCATGAGGAAAATACAACGAAAGATAATAATCAACATAAATAACACATGTAAGTAACGTGTACATATTTTTATCTTAAATCAAGATAAATGTGTTTAGTTTTGATAAAATACAGTAGCGAAATTTTCCGAGCGACTTTGGCTTTGTAAAAATATCATAGGAAAGCGCTCTAGTTATTTATTTTAACCAACTTTTAAAAATAGAGTTCAATATACATTGATTGATGCACCATTTATTTTGCATTTTAATGATTAAAATAATTAATGATTTTCAACCGACTTCAAAAAAAAAGAGGAGGTTCTCAATTCGACCCGTATGTTTTTTTTTTTCTATGTTTGTTACGCGATAACTCCGCCAATTATGAACCGATTTGAACAAATCTTTTTTCGGCGTATAGGTAAGTAATACCTCAAGGGTGGTCCCATTTAAATTTAATAATAGAAAAAACAACCCCCAAGGGTGGAAAATTGGGGATGAACTTTTTTATACGCAATATCTCCGCCGATTATAAATTATATTATATTATAAATCAATTTGAACGATTATTTTTTTGTTGAATAGGTATTATCAAAAGGGTGGTTTCATGCGAATTTGAAGAAAATATTTCACCCCCAAGGGTGGAAAATTGGGGATGAACTTTTTTATACGCAATATTTTTAATTTTTTTTTGTGTTCACGCATTTGAAGTCGGTTTTATTTTAAAAAAAAGTTAATTATGTAAAGTAATACCACAGATAGCCCTGTGACGCACCTTTAAACGTTTTTTAAAGTTTTTGACATTTATAAACAATACTTAATAGGTGGCGCTGTTAGTGTTGCTATAAAATTGCATTCTGGATTTATACACTTTTTATGCTCTACAATAAACAAATTAAAATCATACTAAAATTGTATTATATTTTTATTCAAACATACTAGTTTAAGTATAATAATAGCAAAAAATAATATTAATAAATGTTTGCGAAGGTCATAAACATAAATAAAATGAGTTTTCGGCAACGAAAATTTGGATTAAGGATAAATTATTTTACGGAAGAAAGACCTTGTGTTAAGAAGACCCGAAGTTTATTTTTAGGTGACACCAAATAATTTTGGAGGTTTTATAAAGTAATTCATTGAACTGTGAATGAAAAATTTTGGGTTTCATCAAATTAACTCTACTATTCCCATAAATACTGGTTTGGTTATGAAAACTTGTAAAAAATTTGGAGGGAAATTTTTGATAGTGATGAAAAAATTGACTATCTCAAAAAATGACTGAAAGTCATTACAGGTACGACGAGACACGAGTCTTAATAATAAAGTATCTACATACTTTAAAAGAAGAAACGTGACCAATCTCTTCAGAATGGGATTACTTTATCATTCACGTCAGACTATTATGTTGTTTTTGTAAAATCAGACCTATTAAAAGGAAATAAGGTGCCATGCAATATTTAACTTGATGTACCTAGGTACTTACAAGTGGTTTTGTGCACGTTTTTTGTGTTGTCTGGTTTCTTTAGCTCTTGTTTTTTTACTCTGATATAGTGGTAATGATCTTGCCACTACAGGTTTAGCGATTAACTCAGTCAGTGCTTGAGGTATGGGAGCGGCACGGGAGGGGTGATATTGACATACTATGACGTGACAGAGCATACCAATCTGAAGGAGAGCTGACGTCTTACTGACGTTTAACGTCTCAAAAACACCCATCGCGTGCCGTTGCTTTAAGAAATTAATGAAGAAGAATGATATCCTAATGAAGGCTTATATTGTAACTTGAGTGGGAAAGAAAAAACTGGAATTAAATGTAAAATACAGTGTAGTTTTATCTGTTTTTTCCTTTTTTTTCAGAGTGAGAGCAACTATTCGGCCATCATACAGAAGAACAAGCTTCTGTCGCACAAGACGTTGCAAGATGCGAAAGTAAGTTGTATGTATTCCTAATTTCCTTGTATTTTTCATATCTAAGTGATCTAACTTGAAATAATTAGGAAAATACAGTGTCCTACTTAGCAGGGTGATTCTTCTCCAGTCCATTGACTGGAAAAGTCAATTGTAATAGATTAGGCGACTAATAAGTATAGGAAATTAATTTGTCTTTACCATCATTATGGACTGCTGGACGCAGCTTAAAACTGGATTCTGTAAACCGCAGGTCACGTTTATTTTGACGATCGATTATTTACCAACAATATAGCGTTGTGGTCACCGGCTATTTGTTTGTCGGCAAAGCAGGTTTTGTTAATTAACGTGAGATATCAACACAGAACAACTAATAAAACCTACCCATTAGCTTTGTAAACATTTATACATAATATAATATCGCTTTACACAGTTATGACTTAATATCGACTGTCGATGTAGGTAATCTACCTTCTGAATGATAGATTTCATGCAGATAAGAGTTTTTATGTTTTTTATTGTGAAATGTGCGATAGAGACATTCAATGAGATACCAAAATGCTCGCGGATGCAGTAGCAAAAATGAACCATAAATAAATAAAAATGTGTATTGGTATTTGTATGTTATTTAATGTAATTTTGTAATGAAATAAAATATTTTGTATTTTTGTATTTTTGTATTTGTATTTGGTACTGCCGACTGCCAATCAGACTATAAAATTTTTCTTGCAAATAATTGACGTTATTACAACTGCATAAAATGCCAGAATTTAACTCGAAATGCCGTCATTTGTACATAGAAAATATAAACAGTGGATAAATCAAACGGTTGAAGCAGCATTTCTAAAACAAAGGCGTTAAAAATCTAGTTTATAACGTCGTCTGCGTCATCACTGCTGTGGAAGATTTAACTCATTACGCCAACATTACTAATTAACTTTAATGAAGAGCCATTTCTGTATCTAGAAAATAGAACCGTAATTTTCCGGTCACGATCTCTTAAAAGAACTACGTAGACTTCTAGAGTTGGAGTTGAAAGGATGCTAGGATTTTCCTTAGATTTAAATTGCCCTCATGATTGTAGAGCACCATAAACAAAGTCTTAATTAGTTAGGCAAGTTTTGGAAGATGCCATGGCAAAGAAAAATCGCAGAATACGATGTAAAGTCTACCTAACCTTCTTTATTGGCTTCTACGACAAGTTATTTGAAGTCAAAACTTACTATACCTGATTTATAACCTAATGAATGTCTCAAAACTATAAAAGAACTGCGTAGTTCGCTAAGCTAATTCTGAGTCGTACTAAATCGGCAGTCTGCATGCGACGCTAAGTTGAAAAAATATTATTTAAAAGCTGTATTTACTCAGACTTAGGTATTATGTTTTGGTATAATTATTGCCTTTAGATTATTATATACTTATCGCACTCGTCATTTAGTTGGTACTGTTGTCTCATTACATTTTATGCACATGACGTATTCTCATATCAGATTTTATCTCAACGTTGAAAAGATACAATTGTGATTCCAGTGAAACCTTCATTCAGAGAAAACATGATCTAGCCATTTTAATCTGTCATTACCAGTAATAATTATGAACTTTAGTACGCACACACAAACTGATAAGCCAGACAATGTTTTATTGAAAGGATTATACCTACCTAGTTGTATCTTGATTATGTTGACAAGATTTACACATTGGCTTTGAAACTACCGACTAATCAGTCGTTTAGCAAGGATTATTAAGGCATTTTGCGATGTTTACATCACTTCACAATTTAAGATTGCTTATCATGAAACAATTAAATGCCATTGAAGATATAAAAATTAAAGCCTAAGGCACGCAGCGTAATTGTAGCGCAAAGTGTGCGCAGCGATATTATTATGTTTATGTCACCGGAAAATAACAAGAACCGCAAATTTATAAATTTCCTAGGAAATTGATAAACTTCCGTAGAATTTTAAATTAGAGATGTATTATTTTACGCCACATTTTCGCAAATTGATAGCAACGTCTCGTGGTAAATTGATAAACTTACGGAAACCTATCCATAAATTAAAATCCATAGCAATTTCCTTCTTGTCTCACTATAAACAACAGCATTTCTTTTACAACCAAAGTGAAAAATTATAAAGTTCGTTAAAACCTTTGTCTGTCTTATAGGTTTTTATTATTATAACGCAATAAAGTAAAAGTGAAATTAATTGAAACAACTGCTTCAATGAAATATGAATAATATTGAAACAAGTGTGAGGATTTCCCTTTACGATTCACTCCGAGAAAGAAAAGTCACGGAAATAACAAAGAAAGTGAGTTTTAACTGTTTTATGTGACAAAAATATCAGAAACAACTAGTTACCGTGACCTAAATTATATTTTTGTTTATTAAAATTTGTGTTATAGTTAGCGATGTTTAGTGAGTGAAAAACGCTAACTAGTGTATTATGGTTTCAGTTAAAAGTAAAATTACACCTGAATTACGTACCTCTGTCTAAAATCCTACTAATCCTTAATATTTTGCATTTATTAATGCGAACTAGAGTTTTAGTTTTTAATTTGGGACCTAATTAATTCATTATTGAAGTATTTATTTTGCAGAATTTTAAGGATGATTCTTGGGTTTTACTTAAAATAAGTAATGAACAATGAAATAAGTATCTATGTTTTTTTTATTAATTTGTTATCTTTTCAACGATGTGTAAGAATGACTGACGACATCACATCAGACTATCCATTTTTATTACAAACTAGCTGACCCGGCGAACTTCGTACCGCCTTAGCGTAGAGATTTTCTTTATATTTTTTCCGTAAAAACCTTGTACAGAGTATTAGAAAACTACAAAAAAAAAATCAGCCAAATCGGTCAAGCCGTTTTCATGTTATGTCGTGACAACGGAAAACGGGTTTCATTTTTATATAATAATATATAGAATTACAAAATAGGTCATAATTACTAAGTAATAGGATACTCAATACTCAATCATTTATTTCATACCACGGTGTTTACTTTGATGAACTGTCTGTACCTATAGAGAAATATCAAACTATTATTTACCCACTCATTTGATCAGACTTTAACAACCACTCGAAGTAAAGACAGGCTGACAGAAAATCAATACGTGCAGTAACTACGACTCAATACAGCCAACAGACGCGTAGGTGGATTTATTGACTCTTCTTTTGTACTGGAAATCCTTGAGAAGGCTTATTTTTAGCGATATGGATCCAGTGTTCATTCGATATTCAAAACAAGTACATAACTACATAGTTGTTGCAGATCAAATTTTACTGTCGTATTTTTTTCTTAGACGATGATACATTAATCTATACTAACTAATTATTATAAACTAGCTTTCCGCCCGCGGCTTCGCCCGCGTGGAATTTTGTCTGTCACAGAAAAACTTTATCGCGCGCGTCCCTGTTTCAAAAACCGGGATAAAAACTATCCTATGTTCTTTCCCGGGACTCAAACTATCTCTATGCCAAATTTCATCAAAATCGGTTGCGAGGTTTAAGCGGGAAAGCGTAACAGACAGACAGACAGACAGACAGACAGACAGAGTTACTTTCGCATTTATAATATTAGTTGGGATGGGAAAGTAACTCTGTCTGTCTGTCTGTCTCGCTTTCACGCCTAAACCACTGAACCGATTTTGATAAAATTTGGCATAGAGATAGTTTGAGTCCCGAGAAAGGACATAGGATAGTTTTTATCCCGGTTTTTGAAACATTGACGCCGCGATAAAGTTTTTCTGTGACAGACAAAGCTAGTGGTTTATACGTAGCTAGTGGGTTATAGAAAATTTTAATTGCATTTCTGTTAGAGCCATTAGGGAAATAATGTAGATATACTAGAGGCTCTAATGTTATGTTAAGAAACTTACAAAAGAAAGTATTTGTCATACATCATTTTAAACAATTGATCTCCATGCATACCTACTACCTAACTAATGCCTGTTCAATCAGAACAAATGATCTGACTGAAAATGGATAGGTTAGGTAGGTACCTACCTACCTTCCTCCCATAGTAAACAAACATTGAGTTCGGAAAAACCTTTCCTAAAAAATCCATTAGGGGATTCCCCCTTCACGGATTGTAACAAGTTTATTAAAACAATTAAGTTAATAAATAAGCAAATTGTCTATTGTTATGTGCCTTAAAAAATCATAAGTTATGGTCAAAACGGGAATATTCTTTGAATTTCCCTAATGGGTAACTGCACCCTTTCCCAAAGCTAACAAAAAACATGTAAATCGGTAAATTGACACCACCAATGATTTGACGAAGGGAGACACATGACATAGGTTCTCTATGACGTCACTTGATCGCTCGATGACATAGTTATTGATTCCAAAGTAACTAAAATCGGACTTTACAGTTAGGTGATTGAAAATTAATTGAGTTTCTAGGTCGAGTCTCTTAAAATAATTGGATAAAGGTGTTAACCATTTACCTATAAACATCAATTATTGCCTACATAAAGTAATATTTTCCACGTAAGTTATCTATGAATGGATTATTCTTTATTGTATCTTAATATTATGAATGAGTAGCACCTTTACATGGTTGTGTCCAGTAGTAATACAGAATAGATCTATAGTCTATCCAATATAGCTTGATTAGAATGACGGCTGTCAAACGAATGTGACTAGTGATGGGTATGTTTCATACGGTTCGCATAGATGTATCGATAAGTTTTCGAAAAAATGATATAAAAAAATGCACCCAATTTTTCTTCATATCTTTATTAATAAAAATGACAATTATGATTTAAATTTAAAGACAGTAAAATTTAAAAATCATGTCAAGGGTGTACAACCTAAGTCGTAGTCATTATCATCAGTGTTCTTCAGTGGTTTTTTCCTCTCGCTAGAGGGCGGTGGGCATCTCTTCTAGAGCAACGGTGCTATGAATACCNCTGGAAGTGACATAAGATTCCACGCGTAAGTGTTTATTTCGTGATTTCCGACATTGGATCATTGTAAACATTTTTCACATTTTTTACAGTAATTTCTTCCTAAAACGTTTTACCAGTAATTACACTTATCATTTTTAATGATACCTATGTCAAGAAATAAAGATTTTACATTGGTTTCATTGAATTTGAGCAATTTTATATTTTTTGTTTATTTAGAAAGAGCGAGTCTGCCCACAGAGAGCGAGATAGTGATACTTAGTTTGTGCTTCAAGTAGGTATTCGGAGTGTGGCCTCCATTTTTATCTGTAGCTTCATGATTGACACCACCAATGATTTGACGAAGGGAGACACATGACATAGGTTCTCTATGACGTCTCGGTGACGTAGTTATTTATTCCAAAGTAAGTAAAATCTGACTTTACAGTTAGGTGATTGAAAATTAATTGAGTTTCTAGGTCGAGTCTCTTAAAATAATTGGATAAAGGTGTTAACCACTTACCTATTAACATCAATTCTTGCCTACATAAAGTAATATTTTCCACGTAAATTCTATGAATGGATTATTCTTTATTGTATCTTATGAATGAGTAGTTTAACCTTTACATGGTTATGTCCAGTAGTAATACAGAATAAATCTAGGTACCTAGACCTACATTGTTTCAAATAGCGGATGTTATACTGAATTGAATTAAATATTCAATAGACTTAGGAAGATAATGCTATTATCAAAACTATGAGAGCCATAGGCCAATGTTTACATTTTGTTTGAGTCAAATGTTGTAAACAGAAGTAGAAATACCTTTCAACAGTAAACACAAAACAAACCTTTAAGCGAATGACTAACATTGTTTACTAAACCCTTATTTTTTTCCACGTCAACACTCGTCACAACAATATTCCTCAATAATAATGATTCACAAATAAATTATAATGCAATGTTTACAATTTCACGATAGCTGTTATCTATCATTAAGTATTAAAACGCCTTTTTAAGTAGGTCATTCATTGACTATGCGCTTAGCATNCTTAGCAGACACGTCACTCTTCTAACTTTAGCAGGATAACATGACGTTACAGACTGGCAAGGGCTGCAGTCGTCTACCTTCGTTAACGATCGGAGCATTCCGGATTGTGCGTCTCACTCGCACTTACAGAATTCACGATCATACCACCCTATCGAATTTCTGCTCGCACAGATACCTGGCATATCGCTCGCGTCGCGCCAGTACATATTTTTAACTCACAAAGTGTACACGTATCATACGCGATTAAACGCCGCTGTATTTTTATAACTGAACGCAAAAAATAAACATCTCGTTTGATTGATAAGAAATCGGATTTTGGTGTTGAAATGGCTAAGGTAAATACTAATTTACTTGCAGTGGCGTAAACTGTACATATTCCTTGTGTACGACGATTATTTTCTTTTTGCTTTGCGAATATCGTACCACCCGGTGACGTGCAGTGGAGATAACTAACTATAAAATATAATGTTTAGTTGAATCAGCATTCAGAATAATCAGATTCTGTTTTTGAGTTTGCACTTTAATTACTCGTGCGCTTCTTGTATTATTAATGCAAGAGGAAAGTTTCACTAAATTATAATAGGAAAATGTAAATATTATAGTTATTATTTTTTTCTAAACTCGATACTCAATATTCATACCTCAATACTCAAACATAAACAATTCGATGTCGAATCAATTATGCAAAAATTCTAGTTATTTGTTTAATAACTGTGAAGAATATGCATGAAGTTTGAAATAATTTTATTCCTCTATTTTAATACAAACTACAATTAATTGACCTTACTCTACGTCCGGTTAGATAACAGTGTTTTTACACAAAGTGTACAATTTCATAACTGTGACGAATTAGGAATTTATTCGGGCAACATTGATTGTCAAAATCAATATCCCGTGAAAAAAAAACAAGTGTCAAACGTCAGTGTCGGGAAATTACGTGCTGAGGAAAAATCCGGTGTTTTCTTCAATTTTAATGTCTTTCTCTATCAAAAACCTATTGATACAAGCGAGGAATAGCTACAAGAGGTTCGTCGAAATGAACAAAAACAGTTACTGGGTACGTTTCCACTAATTAAGTCACATTAATCGAACCGCCAATTTCGTAACCATACGGGTCATTTGCCTTTGTTTTAAGCGTAAATTTCGTATTGTAATAATTAAAAAACTTATTACAATCCTTTCTAATAGCTTTCTAATTACCATTATAACATTTCAAGCCGCTAAATGGCTAAAAAGCATCAGTGATAACGTAGTGAAAAATTCCCTATCTCATCTCATAATTTAGGTTTTTCTTCACTTAATAACCTTGTATTTCAGATTTCAGTGACGTAGTATTCATCTTGCTTCCTTAACGGTCTGTTTTCCTTAGTTTTTGTGCGGTTTCGTCTCAATAAATTCGTTCATGAATGAACTTAATATAATGTTTCAACATTACCTTTCCTTATTATATTCAAAACTAGCTGTTCCCGCGACTTCGTACGCGTGAAAAAAAGTTTAAATAACATTTCCCGTTTTTGCAACATTTTTCTTTACTGTTCTGCCCCTATTGGCTGTAGGGTGATGTTATATGATAGTGTTTCCTTATTTTAATCAAAGTTACAGAAAATTTTGTGTATTTTTATTGGTTTCATATAAGAAATATCTAATCAGACAGCTTGTATACTTGTAAAACATAAACTTACATGAGTTATTTAGTAGATATTGGCTTCTTTTGTAAGTAATTTTGCTAAATTGTAAAACTTTTTATCAGTGTAAGATTTGATCTAACAGTCATAGTGTACTATTTTTGAAACATATCAATAGCTGATTGACTTTGAAAATCTTTTAAAGAAAAGATTTTAAAGAATTCCATAATAATTTTCTGCCTTCTCTTTCTACCTGTTCTAAACAACTGTCCTATAGGTTGTCTGGAAGAAATTACTTTATAGTGATAAAATAACTTAGATCTAGATCTGTCTTTTGAAAGAAAGAAATAAATTTTTTGGTACTAATAGAATGATACAAATCAACATTAAGAGCTTAATGCTCTTCATGTTGATTTGTATGTGTATTTCTTTCTTTTCTTGCATTGTGTGGTGTACATTTATTATTTATTTTATTTATTTAATGTTCTGTCAATCTAGGGTAAACTGCCAGTCATTGGACACTTAAGAAAGTTATTGGACAGTTATTTACTGAATTAAAAATAGCATTTCTATTTCAACAACTGAGAGATTCTGACTGATGGAGATAAAAGGGTGTTTTTTTAAAGGAATATTCATTGTATTTGAAGGAATATTCATTTTAAGAAAATTCAAGGGTTGTTTTGTCCAATGACTGGCAGCGTCCAATGACTGTCGGTTTACCCTATGTATCTTTTGTTTACTTATTTCTTATTCAGGAAAAATGCTAATTGTATTGTACATTTGCATAAAGTATTACAGTATTTTTACACCACAATATTCCTATATTAAGGTTGAGTTGCACCACCTAACTTTGACGATAACCGGTATTTTTTGTATGGAATTTGACAGATTTTTTACGTTTGTCAAAGTTAAAGTTGTGTAAATGGTGAAACCCAGCCTTAGTATTGTGAAGACAAAACATGCAAATGTAAATACATACTATAATTCTCAATCACGCTGATTCGTGCAATCTACATTTGCAATCAGATGTGACACTCAATTTAAAACACAATAAAATCACTGACATGCATCTAGACGTTGTTAATTAACAATCAACGAAGCTGCATAATTAAACACAGATTGAATATGTCACCGCAATTGGTGTTTAACAACGTCTGATATATTAACGTTGAGTTTTAATGGTGAATTGTGCGTAGTACCAGGCATGTTCATCTCCGCGAGTTTACATCGAAAACAAAACACGTACGATGGCCCCCTACAGGAGTACTATTCGACAAGGCCTCACATACGAGAGAACATTGACTCACGCACGCGTATTCTTGTGTATGATGGAAGTAGGGTCGCCAGGCGTCCGGCTTTAGCCGGACATGTTTGGCTTTTTAGGGGCTTGTCCGGCCTGTCCGGCTTTTGTTAGCTTATGTGGCTGCCGCGCCAGTCGAAACTCGAGCCACAGAATAATGTTCATTCAAAGATGATAGTACCCACTCATGAGCTATGACGCTTATTGCACCCCCCCCCATGACATGGTAGCTATTGAAAAGGCTTGTCCGGCTTTTAGGGTTAAATGTCCGGCCAAATGAAGCACAGAGTCCGGCTTTTGTGTTTTTGGACCTGGCAACCCTAGATGGAAGAAAATAAAGAAAATGGTGTACTCAATACAGTGCAGTATTTAACTGCCTAAATAATAATAAAAACACTGAATGTACTTTTTTAAGTTGCCTAAAGACACTGAGAGGTAAATAAGTAGTTATTCATGATAATTCATGCTAAATCATGTATTTCCGTATTTTTTCCGCCATTTTCTGCAGGTTGGCACCTCACATCACATCATTTTACAGAAGTCAGCCCTATAGCTTCGGCGCAGTACCGATCACTGACGTTTGTCAACAAAATGGTGCTTGACTCTTGAGACAAGCTAAATTACACCATATTGTTAATGACATTGAGTATACATTTTTTTAAATACCTTCGCGAAGTAAAACATCTGTACGTAGTACTTATTATTATTCTGTGGTAGTACGCCTCATGTTTAATTGATCACATGCAACTAATTTTGCGATTGTTGGACGAGGAAAATGTGGTTTAAAAATGCAAAGTAAATTCCTTTTTGTGGCCAGAGTCCATTCAATCTAGTTATTTGCTTCTTGTGTTCATTGATTACTAGCTTTCCGCCCGCGGGTTCGCCCGCGTGGAATATTGTCTGTCACAGAAAAACTTTATCGCGCGCGTCCCTGTTTCAAAAACCGGGATAAAAACTATCCTATGTCTTTTCCCGGGACTCGACTAAGTATCTCTTTGCCAAATTTCATCAAAATCGGTTCAGTGGTTTACTCGTGAAAGAGAGACAGACAGACAGAGTTACTTTCTCATTTATAATATTAGTATAGATTGAATTTAACAACTTAGGTTTGAATTTAAAACTTGTGTGGCTTAATTACTATGAGTTAAGGTTAAGTGTGCAGTGTGCTTGCTAGCAAGAATGTGAAAAAATTCTATGAAGATTTTAGTTCATGAAATGAAATAATTTGAAATGTATGGAGTTTGACAGACTTGAAGTTTGTTAAAGTTACTGTAAAATGGCGTAACCCAGGGTTTTTCTATTTGTACGTAATTTGTCGATGTATCGAAATGATAACAATCCCCCACTGAAAACGAATGCCATATTGTCTAGGCACATCTATAACTTAATGATAACTTGATAAATACCTACTTTATATGTTTAAGAGATACAGAAGCACTTGGTTTACATAAACTGATCAGAGATACAATCAAATTGTTTATTTTACAAAGTTATCTTAAACTTACATAATGTGAATGACCTGTACAATAACACGTGTCTAAAATAATAATAATAATATGTTGGTTTTGATAGGGTTACTAATATTACAATGTATCTTCAACCCTGAAAAAGTATTATCCTATAGGATGTCGGTAATTTTTCCAACAATTAATTACTTCTTTAAAATTATATATCTCTGTAAATAAACTCAATTTCGTTTTCATGCACTTGCCCCTAAAATCTAACTAGCTAAAGTCATAAAGCTACATCAAAATCCGTCCAGCAAACATCTATGCTCACAAAATTTCGAGAGTAATTATGACTTGTAGTAGAGATTAAAGATTAAAACATTTAAAAACACAATATTATGTTTAAAAAGAACATCATGACTGGTCTGTAAAACTGTAAATTTTTGATTTAGGGCTGTTTTTTCAACCGTCAGGTATCTTTTATCTGAAGAATAAACTTGTCATTTTGACATAATTCCCATACTGATAATGTCAATGTGCCAAACTTATTCTTCAGATAAAAGATATCTGACGATATAAAAATCAGCCCTTAATAAAATAGTGACGTCATCATTATTGCCATACAAAGGACCTATCTTTTGGAGACTCTCATTTCGACAGCACATAAAAACTGTGTCAATCGACTGATGGCTCATTAGGGTGGGGTTAAATAGAGACACAAGCTGATAACTGATACCTTATCAATAGTCAACACACCCCTAACCTTGCATGTTGTTCAGATTAAAACAAAATACTTGTTGTTGATAAGATAGCAATTTAGGCAGTAATATACAACCTGTGTCGCAATTACTATTATCATAATAAGCTTTAGTAAATATGTATTGCTGACGTCATTAAAAAGGCTTTGATACACAGCCGGGGAAGCGAGACGTAGCGATACATGTAGTCAGCAGTCCCAAACTTTTATAGATAGAAAGCCTATTTTATTTGTCTCAAAACAATCTACATGTCGGCCGTTTGGTGTAGTGGTTCGAAACGGACTACTATTCCGGAGGTAGCGGGTTCGATTCCCGCACAGTACAAACATTTGTGTGCATGAACATATTTGTTTGTATTGGACTGGGTGTTTTCTATGTATAATAAGTATGTATTTACAAAAAAAAAGTATTTAAGTATGTTTATATCCGTTGTCTAGTACCCTTAGTACAAGCTTTGCTTAGTTTGGGACTAGAAGCGCAGTGTAAATGTCCAAGGATATTTATTTATTATTTATTTATTATATGTATAAAAGCGAAAGGTCACTGACTCACTCACTCATTCATCACGAAATCTCAGAAACTACAAGTGCTAGGAGTCTTAAATTTTGCATGGGGGTTCCTTTTAGAACGTAGGTGCTCACTAAGACGGGATTTTGCAAAATTCAACCCCTAAGGGGGTAGGGCGGCCGCGAGTACATAACAAAGTCCCATACATACTTTTCTAGCATTGATCAGAAACATAGTCTAGAGCATTGGTTCCCAAAGTAGGGGGCGCTTGCCACCTATGTACTTAAGTAAATAACCTGCGTTCGCTGAGAGAATGCATTCCAGACTGCTCGATACGACCAATAAATAATCTTGACTGGAGGAGGGGGCGCGGAATTTTAGTATGGTCGAAAGGGGGCGCTTCTTAATTAAGTTTGGGAACCAATGGTCAAGAGACTTGAAGATAAATATATCACACGTGACAACAAAACAGATAAATACATNTTTATAGGTCCATGGTCTCAGTAAAATCTTTCATGAATGAACTTTTAATGTTTAAACTTTACCTATCCTTATATTCGGAAACTAGCTGTTCCCGCGACTTCGTACGCGTGAAAATAGTTTGAATAATATTTTCCGTTTTTGCAACATTTTTCTTTACTGCTCTGCCCCTATTGGCTGTAGGGTGATGTTATATGATAGTGTTTCCTTATTTTAATCAAAGTTACAGATAATTTTATGTATTTTTATTGGTTTCATGTAAGAAATATCTAATCAGCCAGCTTGTACACTTGTAAAACATAAACTTACATGAGTTCTTTAGTAGATATTGAACTAATTTTGCAAGTCATTTGATAAATTGAAAAATCTTTTTCAGTGTAAGATTGATCTAACAGACATAGTTTACTATTTTTAAACTTATCAATAGCTGATTGACTTTGAAAATATTTCCCTTATCTCTTTAAAGATTTCAAAGAATTCCATAATAATTATCTGCCTTCTCTTTCTACCTGTTCTAAACAACTGTCCTATAGGTTGTCTGGAAGAAATTACTTTACAGTGATAAAATAACTTAGATCTAGATCTGTTTTTTAAAAGAAAGTAAGAACTTTTTTGGTACTAATAGAATGATACAAATCAACATTAAGAGCATTAATATGTGTATTTCTTTTCTTGCATTGTGTGGTGTACATTTATTATTTATTTTATTTATTTAATGTTCTATCAATCTAGGGTAAACTGCCAGTCATTGGACACTTAAGAAAGTTATTGGACAGTTATTTACTGAATTAAAAATAGCATTTCTATTTCAACAACTGAGAGATTCTGACTGATGGAGATAAAAGGGTGTTTTTTTAAAGGAATATTCATTGTATTTGAAGGAATATTCATTTTAAGAAAATTCAAGGGTTGTTTTGTCCAATGACTGGCAGCGTCCAATGACTGTCGGTTTACCCTATGTATCTTTTGTTTACTTTTTTCTTATTCAGAAAAAATGCTAATTGTATTGTACATTTGCATAAAGTATTACAGTATTTTTACACCACAATATTCCTATATTAAGGTTGAGTTGCACCACCTAACTTTGACGATAACCGGTATTTTTTGTATGGAATTTGACAGATTTTTTACGTTTGTCAAAGTTAAAGTTGTGTAAATGGTGAAACCCAGCCTTAGTATTGTGAAGACAAAACATGCACATGTAAATACATACTATAATTCTCAATCACGCTGATTCGTGCAATCTACATTTGCAATCAGATGTGACACTCCATTTAAAACACAATAAAATCACTGACATGCATCTATTTTTTTTTTTATTTATTATTATAGCTTTGTATTCCACATTTTTACAGTTTGATTCAATTAATCTATATCTCTTGTTTGTGGCCCCACTTGGGTAAAAGCCTCCTCCATCTTTTTCCACCTTACATGACATGACACTGACATGCATCTAGACGTTGTTAATTAACAATCAACGAAGCTGCATAATTAAACACAGATTGAATATGTCACCGCAATTGGTGTTTAACAACGTCTGATATATTAACGTTGCGTTTTAATGGTGAATTGTGCGTAGTACCAGGCCTGTTCATCTCCGCGAGTTTACATCGAAAACAAAACACGCACGATGGCCCCCTACAGGATACTATTCGACAAGGCCTCACATACGAGCGAGCATTGACTCACGCGTATTCTTGTGTATGATGGAAAAAAATAAAGAAAGGTGTACTAAATAGCAGTATTTAACTGCCTAAATAATAATAAAAACACAGAATGTACTTTTTAAGTTGCCTGAAGACACTGAGAGGTAAATAAGTAGTTATTCGTTACTTATTTACTTCTTGTGTTGAATTTAACAATTTAGGTTTGAATTTGAAACTTCTGTGCTTTATTACCATGAGTTTAAGTTTGGTGTGCTCCCTAGCAAGTACGTCAAAAAATTCAATGAAGATGAAATGAAAGAATTTCAAATTTTGTATGGAGTTTTACAGACTTTTAAAGTTTGATAAAGTTAATGTAAGATGGTGCAACTAGGGTTGCCAGGCGTCCGGCTTTAGCCGGACATATTTGGCTTTTTAGGGACTTGTCCGGCCTGTCCGGCTTTTGTTAGGCTTTTTATTTGGTTGCCGCGGCAGGCGAAAGTCGAGCCACAGAATCATATATGTGCACGCATCAGGATGTTGGTTAGCAACCGATGATGATAGTACTCACTCATGAGCTGACACTAATGTCCGGCTTGTAATTTTGGGACCTGGCAACCCTAGGTGCAACCCAGGGCTATTCTATTTGTACGTAATTTGTCGACGTATCGAAATGATGACGATCCCCCATCGAAAACGAATGCCATATTGTCTAAGCACATCCTTAACTTAATGATAACTTGATAAATACCCACTTTATATGTATAAGGCCCAAAACAGACGGTGAAACGCAACTGCAACGAAACTGCAACTGCTAGTTACTTTTGAGTTGCATCTAAGTTTCTGCCATAGCGTCCGTTGAGAGACCACACATGACGCGACCAGTTTGAAACTTTCAGTTTCAGTTTAATTCATCAGAAAATTGCAGTTTCGTTGCTGTTGCGTTTCACCGTCTGTTCTGGGCCTAAGAGATAGAGAAGCACTTGGTTTACATAAACTGATCAGAGATACAATCAAATTGTTTATTTTACTAAGTTATCTTTAACTTACATAATGTGAATGACCTGTACAATAACACGTGTCTAAAATAATAATAATATGTTGGTTTTGATAGGGTTTCTAATATTACAATACAATGCATCTTCAACCCTCGAAAATTATAATCCTACAGGATGTCAGTAATTTTTCCAACAATTACTTCTTTAAAATTATATATCTCTGTAAATAAACTCAATTTCGTTTTCATGCACTTGCCCCTGAAATGTAACTAGCTAAAGTCATAAAGCTGCATCAAAATCCGTCCAGCAAACATATATCCTCACAAAATTTCGAGAGTAATTATGACTTGTAGTAGAGATTAAAGATTAAAACATTTAAAAACACAATATTATGTTTAAAAAGAACATCATGACTGGTCTGTAAAACTGTAAATTTTTGATTTAGGGCTGTTTTTTCAACCGTCAGGTATCTTTTATCTAAAGAATAAACTTGTCATTTTGACATAATTCCCATACTGATAATGTCAATGTGCCAAACTTATTCTTCAGATAAAAGATACCTGACGATTGAAATATCAGCCCTTAGTAAAATAGTGACGTCATCATATATTGCCATACAAAGGACCTATCTCTTGGAGAGTCCCATTTTGACAGCACATAAAAACTATGTCAATCGACTGATGGCCCATTAGGGTGGGGTCAAATGGAGATACTAACTGATAACTGATATACTTTATCAATAGTCAACACACCCCTAACCTTGCATGTTGTTCAGATTAAAACAAAATACTTGTCGTTGATAAGATAGCAATTTAGGCAGTAATATACAACCTGTGTCGCAATTACTATTATCATAATAAGCTTTAGTAAATATGTATTGCTGACGTCATTAAAAAGGCTTTGATACACAGCCGGGGAAGCGAGACGTAGCGATACATGTAGTCAACAATCCCAAACTTTTATAGATAGAAAGTATTTATTTGTCTCAAAACAATCTACATATCTATAAAAGCGAAAGATCACTGACTCACTCACTCATTCATCACGAAATCTTAGAAACTACAAGTGCTAGGAGTCTCAAATTTTGCATGGGGGTTCCTTTTAGAACGTAGGTGCTCACTAAGACGGGATTTTGCAAAATTCAACCCCTAAGGGGGTAAAACGGGATCCACGCGTACGAAGTCGCGCCCGGCCGCAAGTACATAATAAAGTCCCATACACACTTTTCTGGCATTGATCAGAAACATAGTCTAGAGCATTGGTTCCCATAGTAGGGGGGGCGCTCCCTAGAGGAGGCGCAAAGACCTTTAAAGGGGGGCGCGGGCTATCTATGTACTTAAGCAAAAAAACGTACGTTCGCTGAGAGAATGCATTCCAGACTGCTCGATACGACCAATAAATAAATCTTGACTGGAGGAGGGGGGCGCGGAATTTTAGTATGGTCGAAAGGGGGCGCGTCTTAATTAAGTTTGGGAACCAATGGTCAAGAGACTTGAAGATAAATATATCACACGTGACAACAAAACAGATAAATACAAAATAAAAATACACCGAGCGACCTTTTGTTACACGTGACCAAACTGATAAATTATTTTAATTTATCAGTGTACCTACCATCAGTTTACGTTAGGTGTGCTCGCTATCGACTGCGTAAAAAAATGACATTTAAATGTATGACATATTGTGCAGCGCCCCTAGTGGCTACTTTCAAGAAATAAGATCTTCATAGAATTTTTTTACGTATTCGCTAGCGAGCTCACCTAACGTAAACTCATGGTAGGCACACAGTACTACATGATCCGTGATGCGTTTCCATACAATTTCATACAACAGCAGTCATCTAGAAATTCTCTTTTGTCAGTTATTGTTCGGAGCGATAGGAATCACTAAGCTAGGAAAACAGGAATAATTGCCTTTCGAAAACATACGGTATTTTTTTCAAGTAATTTCTTACTTGTTCGAAATTCTCTTAAAAATCCATCAATAGGCCTCCCCAACCCGTCTGGCCAGCGTGGGGAGTGTAGGACAAATCCTCTTGCCTCTGGTCAATTAGAGACGTGCTCCTGCAGTGGAGACTAAACGACCTGATGATGACCTGAGTTTTTTCCGCCATTTCTTCTCAACCGATATGTTGTTCCGAAGTGGTGGTAGGGCAAGCTATATTTGGGACGTGTATAAGTGCCCTGGAAAGGGCCTACATACTAATTATAAAGAATTTGAATCTGATGATGATGATGACCCTCAACTAAATCACCTGATGATGATAATAAGTACCATTATGGCGAGAATGGGCCTATCCCCCATTTTTGCTTCTAAAGCCTGGTCCGTGAGCACGTAGAATATTGTCCAATGACCCCAAGCTACCCATCCTTATCGCTCGCGCGTAATTATGTTGCTGTCGCGCTCGCACACTCACTGCGGGCGCCCGTCGCACGCGCGAGCGATAAGGATGGGTAGCTTGGGGTCATTGGACAAAATTCTACGTGCTCACGGACCAGGCTTTAGTAAACAAGAAGGTCGAGTGGAGAGTGAATAGGTACTTACAGGGCAGATATGTACCATTCTAGACTGCATCCCACTTCTGCACTGCATCCACCAGGTGGGATTGCGGTCAAATACCTGGCTTGATGCATAAAAAATGAGGAAGAACGAGTGGAGAATGACGATGACCATCTCTTTCTTGCAGAAACTGCAAATGTGTGGGACTGAGGAGGAGATGCGGGAAGTCGCAGCCAGGATCTGCAGGAACTACCTCCACGGGGCCTGGAAGAGTGTGGACGCAGCTCAGCTGGACTTCAGAAGGATCAGGTGAGTGTTGTGTATAAAGGAATTGAAAAGGGATGATATTTTCCAGCTTTATTCGTATAAACACAAGAAAAGGAAAAGTCTACGCTCCGTCTAAAATCCAAATTTTGTCGCTCACCGTTACGTCTTTCTATCCCTCTCACTCATTCATTCCCTTTCACTCAGTTCCTTGCGCTCCGTTTTACCAGAGCTAGAGTAAATACAAATGAGTAGGTCATCTTCATAGAAACGCCCGAGCGCGGTTTGTATGAGAGCGCGCCAATACGTATGCGGCGCGCACGCACACACTGACAAAATTTAGCGTGGATTAGCGGTGAGGTGCGCGAAGATGACCTACTCATTTGTATTTACTCTGGTTTTACTCTCCCACATTCAATTTTTTTAAAACCTGTAATTTCGTAAGATTCCTAGAAAATACAAAACGATACTGATGGGGTAGAAAAATTCTCGAGTGGCGACCACGGTCCAGAAGACGTAGCGTGGGCAGGCCTCCCATTAAGTGAATCGGTGAAGTGTGTGGATGCAGGCAACTTAGGGCCGGTCCTTGTAGAAATCCTTGGGAAGCCTTTGTCCAGCAGTGGACATCATTTGGCTGAAACGAACACTATCCCCCTATTGTTAAAGTCGATTAAAATGTAGCCTATGTTACTCGGGCCATCATAACGAATCCATTTGACACCTTATTCGTCAAAATTGGATGAATCAGCCCAGCTAGTCGAGCAGTCTTGATGTATGCTGAGCTGAGCGGGTGCCTTTTTGTCAGAGGGGCACAAGCAGTTATCTGTCCACTTATGTATCGCTCTCTGTATGTATCTATGTATTGCCTTCTTTCAAATAAAAAGTTTTCTATTCTAATTGTTTAAGCGTTACAGAAAAACTTACATAACCCTTCTTAACTTCGCGTAGTCGGTTAAAAAAGATCCACATTGCACCCGTGCGATGCCAAGAAGGTCGCTTATTTCAAATGATAAACTCTAAAAAACACATAATTCAAATGTACGTTACATACTCATTATTTATGATAGAGATACGTTTGATAATAATATGTCTTATCAATATGACGTGTATATCTAACTGGAAAAAACCAGAACTTGTTGATGATATAATTAATAGTTGTGCACTCATTTCTTACCTATCTTTTAATTATTAGTAATCTTTAGATTATTTGTCACTAATTACAAGGTTTGTAAGTAAAGATTAGCATGAATCAAAGTATTATTCATTGATGAATGTATGCCAAACCAACACTAGCTTAAGCGCGCGTTGAAATTTTATCTCTCAAAGGAAAAACTTTATCGCGCGTTCCTGTTTCAAAAACCGGAACAAAAACTAACCTATTTCCTTTCCCGGGACTCGAACTATCTTTATACCAAACATCAATACCAATGTAACCCTTAGTATAGATCATTTCATCCACGAAGACGCCCCCCCCCCACATTTGGTCTCGGTCGCGCGGGGTGCGTGTTTGATCCGAGCAATCTGAGCGGCATTATTGTAGTGTGCGTGTGCACTCATGGTTAATTTAGCGTATACCGATAACACTCAAACATTAGCGGAACAATGGTGGGGCGCGTCTTCGTGGATGAAATAGGCTATACCTGCTTTTTGGCTACCATAACCCATCACTCATCAAAATTCTTCTATTTTGGACATGTGTAATTGATCATAATAAAACAATACAGGTTGTTGGCAAGATGAAAATGTCATCATCAATATAAAACAATTTATTAGGTGTTTAGAACGTACTTGTCCAAGTACTTTCCAAAGTATTCACTCCAGGAATAAAAGTATCTTTCATCATTAATTCATCATCATCAAATTCAAGTCAAGTCAAATTAATATGACGGCCTTCTGGCTCGAGACTATTCCCACCTCTCGTTCCCACCGCTGCAACTCCTGTGTAGCCAGGATCTACAGCTTGACCGCCAATAACACAACCAGTGAAGGTCAAGTTTGTCTCGGGGACAGTTAAATTATTTACTCGCAACGAAATTAATCAGAAGAACATAAGATTTTTATTGGCGGTCAAGCTGTAGATCCTGGCTACACAGGAGTTGCAGCGGTGGGAACGAGAGGTGGGAATAGTCCCGTATAAACTCCAGCTTCCGTTGTAGATTAATATCCCGAATTTTAAAAAAAACTTGACGACTGTAGAGTAGGGCCACCCCGTTCTTCCCATGGATGTCGTAAGGGGCGACTAAGGGACAAATATGCGAGCATCAGGCCTCCCCAGCCCGTCTGGCCAGCGTGGGGAGTGTAGGACAAATCCTCTTGCCTCTGGTCAATTAGAGGCGTGCTCCTGCAGTGGAGACTAAATGACCTGATGATGATGATCCATTGAATAATCTACCTTATTCGGTTGCAAAAAAATCTAAATTAGATTTTAGAAGGAATCGGGAACTACCTAATAACAGTGTTATGAAATATGTACCCCTATAAGTGCGATTCTAGCGCAGCCTTCAAGGGCTTATGACGTCATACACAGGGTTACATTAAATATTCCGTAAGACGTCAGCAGAAATAATGTGGTACAAATGGAACTTTAATAACACTTTTATAGCACTTGTCGCGCCATTCAGCCTTCATGGAAAAACAGACAATAATAGGCTAGTTTCTTTAAAAAAATTTTTAGTCCGTCATGTTTAATATCAAAAAATATTGGACACATAATATATTTTTATTTGTCAATCTAACAAATAATTACATAGTTATGGTGCGTTGAAGTTCCGCGCGACGTCACAAAGTGCGGCACTTTTAAGCACTCATTGACGTCACGGGCCTCTTCTGTTGAACTTTGGCGCGCTTTATCTCTTTAAATTTTCATTAACTTTTTCAAAGGAAAAAGTGAAAAATACGTGTAGAGTATTTTTTGATAAGTTAACTGACGGACTAATTAAAACCTTTGCTTTTTGACCCAGGAAACATCCCTATTATGAAGAAAAAATTACCAATTTTGTTTTAATTTGACATTTTAACAGACTAGTAACACTTTTTTCATAATAAGCTGTAGATCCTGGCTAACCAGGAGTTGCAGTGGTGGGAACTAGAGGTGGGATTAATCCGCAACCTTCACTTTGGGTTCCATTGTCAGCTAAGCTGTAGATCCTGGCTACACAACGGGATTATTCCCACCTCTCGTTCCCACCGCTGCAACTCCTGTGTAGCCAGGATCTACAGCTTGACCGCCAATAAAAACCCAACCAGTGAAGGTCTGGCTACTAAATCCTGGCTATCCAGTAGTTATTGATAAACATTCAGTAATAGACTATAAGACTTTAAAATGTACTTGTAATACCAAAACAGCTCGTGTCCGTGCAAAAAATGTAAATAAACACACCAGCGACCTTGGCCAGTACATATTGTTGGTGTTTTTTGTTCAAGTGTGCGAGCCACTAGTGGCAGCGATTTTAGGAGCAGGTAACATTTTTTTAGTAAAGCTACTGCTCTATTTGAATAGAGTTTTTTTATGCAGGACAAGGCAGGTATTTGACCAGTCCTTTTTTTAAATGCATGAAGTTACATACCCATGACTGATGGGACGGCTAGTACTTTATGTGTGGCTCTCCCCGCCAGAATTCTCAGAACAGCATGTACATTTTGATCCTTGATTCCCTTTGTACGACTTCTTAGCCAGATTTCGTAGCCAGCTAGAAAATGGTTCAAAGGGAAATGATCCTAAGCTAAAATTATACTTGTTAGGAGCCTTATCCAATGGTCGGTTGGTAGTCCGACATTGACACTGTTGGTTATTCATCATCATCATCATCATTTCAGCCACAGGACGTCCACTGCTGAACATAGGCCTCCCCCAATGACTTCCACATCGCCCGGTTGGTAGTGGTCGCATCCAGCGCCTTCCTGCTACCTTTATGAAGTCGTCGGTCCATCTACTATTGTCGTCTTTCATTTTACTTAAACCACACGTAAAATAATTCTCATTATAACCTAATTCCACAAAAACCATCGTCTGAAACACCACCTATTGTAATGGCAAGAAATTGCAAGATTTACTAAAAAACCTGTTTGAAAGAGATCCTATAAAATTGCACTTTTTTGCTCAAACATCGGAAAAAATGGAGATTGTGTAGCTTTTTGTAACGTGATTGTTCATTGGTATATTAGTTTTCTGGAAAGTTCTTTAGTTTGTATGTGATTGGTTTGTCCTTTAATTTGTTAATTTCCTTGATTTTTTCGACCACCATTGTCACTTGCCCGTATTCAAAAACATTACTATGAGGTCTCACAGTGCGCGTGGACGCACAGGGTGACACACGAACCAATCACAGAGCTCTATTCAACGCTGTGCGTTCGATTTACTGCTTCACTTAAGTAAGCATCGTTTGTGAATACGAGCGTCTGTCTCTCTTCTCACTCGTGACGATGTGAAATGACGTCCACTGCTGGACAAAGGCCTCCCCCAAGGATTTCCATAAAAGTCTTGCGCTACCCGCATCCAGATGCTTCCCGCGACCTTCACCAGACTGTCACTTCAGAATGGGAGACAAAACATTCTGTAAAATCAATAGCTGTGTGACTTGTTCAGTAAAAAAATTAGAGAGATTCGTCGAATAAGAGAAAATACATAGAAATGGTACTTTAAACTCAATTATCAATTGTAATTATCGTTCAATGGGGCATATCGTGATTGTTTACAAACACATGCTTATTGCGTTGGGTGATCGCGTTAAAACGATTATCTTGGCATGGTACGCGTCTAGGCGCTAGGTGCACTCGTCTGGTAAACATAGACGTGATGTATGTGTATATTTTATGTAGTTATCAGCTGTTGCTTGGTTCATGTTCATGATAGGTCTTCGTTGTCATGCTGGTAGGGCAATAAAATTATGTAAAAGATCTTTATGAGCAAGATGAGCATGTGATGATTTGTAAATGATTCCTCTTAACTAAATTAAAGCCAGTTCTTCTATGGTTGAGGATTCCGGGTGAAGCTCGCTTCCTTCGGCCTGATTATCACTTTCCATCAGCTGAGAAGAACCAATGTCAGTAATTTATGTTGGAAGGAAGCCTTTGGGACACCACAAAACTTATTTCAGTCAGAAAATTATACTTATATCACTACTAGCTTTCCGCCCGCGGCTTCGCCCGCGTGGAATTTTGCCTGTCACAGAAAAACTTTATCACGCGCGTCCCTGTTTCAAAAACCGGAATAAAAACTATCCTATGTCCTTTCCCGGGACTCAAACTATCTCTATGCCAAATCGGTTCAGTGGTTAAGGCGTGAAAGCGAGACAGACAGACAGAGTTACTTTCGCATCTATACTAATATTATAAAGCTGAAGTTGTGGAACATGACGCTCAACCACCATAAGGAAGCTATGGTGTTAATACATCTATTTACATAATTTTGGTTTGTCTATAANGTCTTGATCTATGCTGAGCTGAACGGGTGCCTTTTTGTCAGAGGGGCACATGCAGTTATCTGTCCACTTATGAATCGCTCTCTGTATGTATCTAATGTATCTATGTATTGCCTTCTTTCAAATAAAAAGTTTTCTATTCTAATTGTTTAAGCGTTACAGAAAAACTTACATAACCCTTCTTAACTTCGCGTAGTCGGTTAAAAAATATCTACAATGCACCCGTGCGATGCCAAGAAGGTCGCTAGTTTCTAATGATAAACTCTAAAAAACACATCATTCAAATGTACGTTACATACTCATTATTTATGATAGAGATATGTTTGATAATAATATGTCTTATCAATATGACGTGTATATCTAACTGGAAAAAACCAGAACGTGTTGATGATATAATTAATAGTTGTGCACTCAATTCTTTCCTATCTTTTAATTATTAATAATCTTTGGATTATTTATTACTCACTAATTACAAGGTTTGTAAGTAAAGATTAGCATGAGTCAACGTATTATTCATTGATGAATTTATACTAAACCAACATTAGCTTATGCGCGATTTGAAAATTTGTCTCTCAGAAAAACTTTATCGCACGCGTCGCTATTTTAAAAACCGGGATAAAAACTATCCTATGTCCTTTCCCGGGACTCGAACTATCTTTATACCAAACATCAATACCAATGTAACCCTTGGTATAGATCGTTTCATCCACAAAGACGCGCCAAGTTTGATCCGAGCAATCCGAGCGTCATTATTCTAGTGTGTGTGTGTGGGCACTCATGGATAATTTAGTGTGTACCGATAGCACTTAAACATTAGCGGAGGAATGGTGGGGCGCGTCTTCGTGGATGAAACGATCTATACCTGCTTTTTTGCTGCTATAACCCATCACTCATCCAAATTCTTCTATTTTGGACATGTGTAATTGATCATAATAAAACAATACGAGTTGTTGGCAAGATGAAAATGTCATCATTAATATAAAACAATTTATTAGGCGTTTAGAACGTACTTGTCCAAGTACTTGCCAAAGTATTCACTCCAGGAATAAATGCATCTTTCATCATGAATTCATCATCATCATATTAATTTGACTTGACGGCCTTCTGGCTCGAAACTATTCCCACCTCTCGTTCCCACCGCTGCAACTCCTGTGTAGCCAGGATCTACAGCTTGACCGCCAATAACCCAACCAGTGAAGGTCAAGTTCGTCCCGGGGGAAAGTTAAACTGTCATTGGACCCGCAACGAAATTGAATCAGAAGAACATAGGAAGAGTTGGGTTTTTATTGGCGGTCAAGCTGTAGATCCTGGCTACACAGGAGTTGCAGCGGTGGGAACGAGAGGTGGGAATAGTCCCGTACAAATTCAAGCTTTAGTTGTAGGTTAGAATCTGGAATTTAAAACCTTGACGGCAAAGTAGAATCAACTCACTCTCTCCGTGGATGTTGTAAGAGGCGACTAAAGGACAAATATGCGAACACCAGGCCTCCCCAACCCGTCTGGCCAGCGTGGGGAGTGTAGGACAAATCCTCTTGCCTCTGGTCAATTAGAGAGGCGTGATCCTGCAGTGGAGACTAAATGACCTGATGATGATGATCTATTAAATAATCTACCTTATTCGGTTGCAAAAAAATCTAAATTAGATTTTAGAAGGAATCGTGAACTACCTATCGTGCTATGAAATATGTACCCCTATAAGTGCGATTCTAGCGCAGCCTTCAAGGGCTTATGACGTCATACACAGGGTTACATTAAATATTCCGTAAGACGTCAGCAGAAATAATGTGGTACAAATGGAACTTTAATAACACTTTTATAGCACTTGTCGCGCCATTCAGCCTTCATGGAAAAACAGACAATAACAGGCTAGTTTCTTTAAAAATTTTTTATTCCGTCATGTTTAATATCAAAAAATATTGGACACATATATTTTTATTTGTCAATCTAACAAATAATTACATAGTTATGGTGCGTTGAAGTTCCGCGCGACGTCACAAAGTGCGGCACTTTTAAGCACTCATTGACGTCACGGGCCTCTTCTGTTGAACTTTGGCGCGCTTTATCTCTTTAAATTTTCATTAACTTTTTCAAAGGAAAAAGTGAAAAATACGTGTAGAGTATTTTTTGATAAGTTAACTGACGGACTAATTAAAACCTTTGCTTTTTGACCCAGGAAACATCCCTATTATGAAGAAAAAATTACCAATTTTGTTTTAATTTGACATTTTTACAGACTAGTAACACTTTTTTCATAATAAGCTGTAGATCCTAGCTAACCAGGAGTTGCAGTGGTGGGAAATAGAGGTGGGATTAGTCAGCAACCTTCACTTTGGTTTCCATTGTCAGCTAAGCTGTAGATCCTGACTACACAACGGGATTATTCCCACCTCTCGTTCCCACCGCTGCAACTCCTGTGTAGCCAGGATCTACAGCTTGACCGCCAATAAAAACCCAACCAGTGAAGGTCTGGCTACTAAATCCTGGCTATCCAGTAGTTATTGATAAACATTCAGTAATAGACTATCAGACTTCAAAATGTACATAATAATAAAACAGCTCGTGTCCGTGCAAAAAATGTAAATAAACACACCAGCGACCTTGGCCAGTACATATTGTTGGTGTTTTTTGTTCAAGTGTGCGAGCCACTAGTGGCAGCGATTTTAGGAGCAGGTAACATTTTTTTAGTAAAGCTACTGCTCTATTTGAATAGAGTTTTTTTATGCAGGACAAGGCAGGTATTTGACCAGTCCTTTTTTTAAATGCATGAAAGTTGCATACCTATGACCGATGGGATGGCTAGTACGTTATGTATAGCTCTTCCTGCCAGAATTCTCAGACCAGTGTGTACATTTGATCCTTGATTCCCTTTGGACGACTTCTTAGCCGGATTACGTAGCCAGCTAGGAAAGGCTACGAATTGGTACAAAGGGATTTGATCCTATTCTCCAGCTAAAATTATACTTGTAAGGAGCTTATTCCAACGGTCGCGACCAGTCGGTCGGTAATCCGACATTGACACTGTTAGCTATTCATCATCATCATCATTTCAGCCACAGGACGTCCACTGCTGAACATAGGCCTCCCCCAATGATTTCCACATCGCCCGGTTGGTAGCGGCCGCATCCAGCACCTTCCTGCTACTTTTATGAGGTCGTCAGTCCACCTACTATTGTCGTCTTTCATTTTACTTAAACCACACGTAAAATAATTCTCATTATAACCTAATTCCACAAAAACCATCGCTTGAAACACCACCTATTGTAATGCCAAGAAATTGCAAGATTTACTAAAAAACCTGTTTGAAAGAGATCCTATAAAATTGCACTTTTTTGCTCAAACATCGGAAAAAATGGAGATTGTGTAGCTTTTTGTAACGTGATTGTTCATTGGTATATTAGTTTTCTGGAAAGTTCTTTAGTTTGTATGTGATTGGTTTGTCCTTTAATTTGGTATACATTTTTGTTAATTTCCTTGATTTTTTCGACCACCATTGTCACTCGCCCGTATTCACAAACATTACTATGAGGTCTCATAGTGCGCGTGGACGCACAGGCTGACACACGAATAAATCACAGAGTTCTATTCAACGCTGTGCGTTCGATTTACTGCTTCACTTAAGCGTGACGATGTGAATGACGTCCACTGCTGGACAAAGGCCTCCGGATGAAGCTCGCTTCCACCTTCGGCCTGATCATCACTTAGGTACCATCAGGTGAGATAAAAGCCAAGAGCTTCCTTGTTGTGGATAAAAAAAAACGATTTCCACAACGATCGGTCCTGGGCCTGAATCCAGGTGCTTCCCTTGACCTTCACCAGACTGTCAATTCAGAATGGGAGACAAAACATTCTGTAAAATCAATAGCTGTGTAACTTGTTCAGTACAAACATTAGAGAGATTCGTCAATAAGAGAAAATACATAGAAATGGTACTTTAAACTCAATTATCAATTGTAATTATCGTTCAATGGGGCATATCGTGATTGTTTACAAACACATGCTTATTGCGTTGGGTGATCGCGTTAAAACTATTATCTTGGCATGGTACGCGTCTAGGCGCTAGGTGCACTTGTCTGGTAAACATAGACGTGATGTATGTGTTTATATTTTGTGGTAATCAGGTGTTGCTTGGTTCATGTTCATGATAGGTCTTCGTTCTCATGCTGGTAAGACAATAAAATTATGTAAAAGATCCTCATGAGCAAGATTTTGAGCATTTGATGATTTGTAAATGATTCCTCTTAACTAAATTAAAGCCAGTTCTATGTTTGAGGATTCCGGGAGAAGGTCGCTTCCTTCGGCCTGGTTATCACTTTCCATCAGCTGAGATGACCTAATGTCAGTAATTTCTGTATAGAAGGAAGCCTTTGAGACGACACCACAAAACTTTTTTCAGTCAGAAAATTATACTAATATCACTATTCTCTTCATACGTAAAGTATTCTCATTAAGTGTGACAGAAACAGATGATCTTTTAGACAGTTCAAAACGCAAGCTGTCTACGACATTACCATAAATTAAATATCACGTGTACCACCACGCGACGTGTACAAACAAAAGTCGTGACAAATGTGACTGAGTTTCGTCTGCCACTTCTCGGCTATGTCAGGGGTGGCCAACTTGATTATACATAAAATCTACTGTTTACTAATGAAACCCTGTGCGATCTACCACTTACATACTTCTTAAAATCTTAAATGAAACAGCATAGTTTAGTACACAATCATGCCTTGCCACGATCGACTGGACTTATAGTCGCCATCGACCGGTTGGCGATCCCTGCTTTATGACTCGGAGTGGTAATAGGGCAAACGAGACTATTCCCACCTCCCATTCCCACTGCAACTCCTGTGTAGCCAGGATCTACAGTTTGACCGCCGATAAAAACCCAACCAATGCATGACCAGTCGTGCAAAGGCCTCTTTGTCCAGCAATGGACGTTATTTGGCAGAAACTAACGACCGAAAGAAACTGTTGTGGCTATGGTGGCCAGAACCTTAGGAGCGGCACGGGAGGGTGTTTTTGTAATATCAAACGTCAGCGATCCTTCAAACGTGATTCAGATTTGTATAGTTCCAAAATACTGAACTGTCCTATGAATGACATTGACAGTGGGGCGCCACCGTCAATACCGGATCGCTGGTTCCGATTTTTGCCATGTTGGAAACCATATAGTTGAACGATGGTAGCGCCCCCCTGTCATTGAGTTTGGTGGGACAGTTCAGCGTGGGTCATCTATATGCTTTGTCACGTCATAATATGTCAATGTCACCCGCTCCTATAATATCTCAGGCACTGGCTCAGTTAAGCGGTAGGCCTATTCATTGGGTATTTACGATAAAATGTACATTCCTCATATTTGTTAAACTTTTATACACTTATCGCTCTCTTATCGAACTCTTGAAATATTTCGTATCTTATAGTATTTTTCCTTTGTCCCATATTTCTTACTACTGATAGCATTTCCGGAGTTTTTAATCAATTTCATTGAATATGTTTACTGAATGATAATATTAAATCAAGGATGTGAAATAACACGCAATATTCTTATTTGAAATGCGTAAGTGCTCAAACGAAAACAACTTTTTATTTGGGGGATATGACTGAAAATTTTGTTATGATGCATTCTCTCTCGGACTAAAATACCTACTTTCAAATCTTTCCATGGAACTTCATTTAAAGAGAGATTACATTTGATATGTAGTCTCTCAGCTCAGAAACATTCCAAAAATATTTTCATGTAAATTAACGCCAAGACAAATACATATTGCTTGCACACTAAAAAAAGTTATCATATCTTTTGAACAGCCAAACCAACCAAACCGAACAGAAAAATCTGCCCCCACTGGGAATCGAACCCGGGACCTCTGCGTCTGAAGCAGGTGGTCTAACCACTAGACCACAGAGGCGGTTGAATCTTATCTTATCTTAACTTATCGCTCTCTTATCGTACTCTTGAAATACACTCGACATCAAATAAATCGCACCTCCCGCGACAAGCATTTTCAAACGTATGCATCCCCACTTCCTACCAATATTGGCACCATTTAAAAGCCTAGTTCTAACCTTCATTTCATTAAAGGAAAGGTTTTTACCCCAAAGATGTGTCTTAAGTCTTAAAAGTGACGTATTTTTTCAAGTCATATTTATGGTATATATTAATCATTTATTAAGAGATTAAATGTGTTTTTCTTTAAGGATATTTATTGGGCTTTCAAATCACACCAATATCGTTGGGGCACCATGATTGTGTCAGAATAAAATCGTTAAAGTTCGCGTCGCGGAAGGTGCGGTTTATTTGATGTTGAGTATATTTCATTATCTTATAGTGTTTTTCCTTTGTCCCATATTTCTTACTACTGATAGCATTTACGGAGTTTTTAATCAATTTCATTGAATATGTTTACTGAATGATAATATTAAATCAAGGATGTGAAATAACACGCAATATTCTTATTTGAAATGCGTAAGTGCTCAAACGAAAACAACTTTTTATTTGGGGGATATGACTGAAAATTTTGTTATGATGCATTCTCTCTCGGACTAAAATACCTACTTTCAAATCTTTCCATGGAACTTCATTTAAAGAGAGATTACATTTGATATGTAGTCTCTCAGCTCAGAAACATTCCAAAAATATTTTCATGTAAAGTAACGCCAAAACACACTAAAAAATGTTATCATATCTTTTTGGACAGTCAAGTTTCTAACTTCCATAATAGCGTTCTGCATAAATCCTAGTACATATTAAGTTCTCTAACAAACCCTACACCTCAGTCAAAAAACATAACCCTCCTTCTGGTGCAGTCGGGTAATAAAACGGTTCATACATTAAGCCTGGGTTGCACCATCTTATTAATCGTAACTATAACCATAACCGCTGTTTTGTAGTTAAAATAAGTTTGTTACAGTTAAAATAAGATCAGAGTTAAACCATTATTTTCTACTAGCTTTCCGCCCGCGGCTTCGCCCGAATGGAATTTTGTCTGTCACAGAAAAACTTTATCGCGCGCGTCCCTGTTTAAAAAACCGGGATAAAAACTATCCTATGCCCCTGCCAAATTTCATAAAAAACGGTTCAGTGGTTTAGGCGTGAAAGAGAGACAGACAGACAGACAGAGTTACTTTCGCATTTATTAAATTAGTATGGATGAGAAGATATTCAATGGGTATATTTTCTTCCAGCGGAGGCCTATCCAACTTCCTCTACTACGTGGCTCTCCCAGAAGACACCTCGATGCTCAAGTTCACTCAACGAGAGAGCTCTCCCGAAGACGAGAACCCTGACTCCGTGACGTCACTGTCCAGAGGCATCATCAAGAAGGGCATGAATAGGTGCAACTCTTTCGTCATTGAGGAGCCTAAGAAGGTAATTATTTGTATAACAGATAAAGCCTGGTCCGTGAGCACGTAGAATCCCGTCCAATGACCCCAAGCTGCCCATCCTTGTCGCTCGCACGCAATTATGTTGCTGTCGCGCTCGCACACTCACTGCGGGCGCGCGTCGCACAGTCGCGACATCAATATAATTACGCGCGAGCGATAAGGATGGGTAGCTTGGGGTCATTGGACTAAATTCTACGTGCTCACGGACCAGGCTTTAGAATCATTATTATGTACATGCAATCATACGCCCGTATTCACAAACATTACCGTGGACGCACAGGGTGTCACACGAACCAATCATAGAGCTCTATTCAACGCTGTGCGTACGATTTGTTGCTTCACTTAACCAAGCATCGTTTGTGAATACGGGCGATAGTCTTCTACACGGGACTATCCTCCACCTCTCGTTCCTACCGCTGCAACTCCTGTGTAGCCAGGATCTACAGCTTGACCTCCCACAACCAGTGAAGGTCAAGTTTGTCCCGGGGGAAAGTTATACTGTCATTGGACCCGCAACGAAATTGATCAGAAGAACATAGGAGTTCGAAGTTAAGGTTCGACTTCCCTCCATTGCAAGGCCGATGACAAGGTGACAAACGGGCTGGGGATGCCTGATGTTCCTCATCATCATCGTCATTTCAGCCACAGGACGTCTACTACTGAACATAGGCCTCCAATGATTTGCAACGCACGGATAGTAGCGGCCTGCATCCAGCGCCTTCCTGCTACCTTTATCAGGTCGTCGGTCCACCTTGTGGGTGGACGTCCCACGCTGCGTTTTCCGGTACGCAGCCTCCATTCCAGAACCTTACTGCCCCATCGGCCGTCAGTTCTGCGTACTATGTGCCCTGCCCACTGCCACTTCAGCTTGATAATCCTTCGGGCTATGTCTATGCTGAATAAAGTATTCTTATCTTATCCATTCTCTCCCAGGTTCTCCTCAGGATATACGGCCAAGTCCACGGGGAAAGAGCGATGGACGCCATAGTGACGGAGTCTGTTATATTCACCCTGCTATCGGAGAGGCGATTGGGCCCGAAGCTGCATGGGGTATTCTCTGGAGGAAGGATCGAGGAGTATATACCGGTGAGTATCATTTGTGCACCATCGTTCGTTCGTTCGTTTCAGCCAAATGACGTCCACTGCTGGACAAAGGCCTCCCCCAAGGATTTTCATAACGACTGGTCCTGCGCTGCCCGCATCCAGGTTCTTCCGGCAACATTCACCAGATCGTCGGTCCACCTAGTGGGAGGTCTGCCATTAATTAGGAAATGTTTTAAAATTTTTGGGCAGATGGATCTCATTTAATGAAAGAAAGTCCACTTCTAAAAAATCCACAAGGATTTCCATAGCGAATGGTCCGTGGTCGTCACTTGAGTAACAAACGCTGGCCGTTTCAGTCACAAAAAATCTGGTGCCATCCAATGTCTAAGTAGCTCAGATAGAAGAGCGGTAGCTCGGCAAGCGTAAGGGCGTGGGTTCGCTTCCCTCTCTAGGCAATTCGATTTTCTCAAGTTAGCTTTCCGCCCGCGGCTTCGGCCGCGTGTAATTTTGCCTGTCACAGAAAAACTTTATCGCGCGCTTCCCTGTTTCAAAAACCGGGATTAAAACTATGCTTATAAACTATGTCCGTGGGCAGGCCTCCTACTAGGTGCACCGACGATCTCGTAAAGGTCGCGGGAAGAGCCTGGATGCGGGCAGCGCAGGACCGTGCATTGTGGAAAACCTTGGAGGAGGCCTTTGTCCAGCAGTGGACGTCATTTGGCTGAAACGAACGAACGAACGAAACTATGTCCTTTCCCGGGACTCAAACTATCTCTATGCCAAATTTCATCAAAATCGGTTCAGTGGTTTAGGCGTGAAAGCAAGACAGAGTTACTTTCGCATTTATAACACTGGTCAACACATGTTTTTTCTGTTATTGGGTATTTCTATGGCCCTGATTATGAAAAAAATACTGGGAGATCGCCAACAGCTTTACTTTTTAAAATATAGAGCTTTATTATTTTGACAAAAAAATACGAAAAATTATACATTGTGCTAATAAAATTTCAATTGAACACTAGCAAATGATATTTTATATAATTTCCTTGAATAGGCAAGTTTGAGTAGATCTCGTTGCAAACTGCAGCAATGGTCTGCCATTCATATATGAGCACCACGCCCCTGATAACCTTCTTCCATTGTCAGAAAATTCCAATGAAAACTTTTATCCTGCTCCTCACTAAAATCACCCACATTTTGTGGAAATCGATGTTAATGCGAGTACATGAAGTGTATATTTNTCACTTAAGCAAGCATCGTTTGTGGGAGATAGTCTTCTACACGGGACTATCCCACCTCTCGTTCCCACCGCTGCAACTCCTGTGTAGCCAGGATCTACAGCTTGACCGCCAATAACCCAACCAGTGAAGGTCAAGTTTGTCCCGGGGGAAAGTTAAACTGTCATTGGACCCGCAACGAAATTGATCAGACGAACAATATAGTTCGAAGTTAAGGTTCGACTTCCCTCCATTGCAGACAGGTGACAAACGGGCTGGGGATGCCTGATGTTCCTCATCATCATCATCATTTCAGCCATAGGACGTCCACTACTGAACAAAGGCCTCCAATGATTTCCTTATCGGTCGTTTGGTAGCGGCCTGCATCCAGCGCCTTCCTGCTACCTTTATCAGGTCGTCGGTCCACCTTGTGGGTGGACGTCGGACGCGTTTTCCGGTACACGGCCTCCATTCCAGAACCTTGCTGCCCCATCGGCCGTCAGTTCTGCGTACTATGTGCCCTGCCCACTGCCACTTCAGCTTGATAATCCGTCGGGCTATGTCTATGCTGAATAAAGTATTCTTATCTTATCTTATCCATTCTCTCCCAGGTCCTCCTCAGGATATACGGCCAGGTCCACGGGGAAAGAGCAATGGACGCCATAGTGACGGAGTCTGTTATATTCACCCTGCTATCGGAGAGGCGATTGGGCCCGAAGCTGCATGGAGTTTTCTCTGGAGGAAGGATCGAGGAGTATATACCGGTGAGTATCATGTTGTGATCAAGGCCGCAACTAAGTGCTCGGTTAGCGAAAGTACCCGGAAAGCTGCAGTCCGCGAGGAATGGCGCCGTATTACGAGGAACATCACTCTGAATCGTGATTCAAGATGATGACCACGACCACTCTGACAAGAGTGTACCGACTGAGAAGAAGAAGAATCATGTTGTGAACCATCGTTCGTTTGTTCGTTTCAGCCAAATGACGTCCACTGCTGGACAAAGGCCTCCCCCAAGGATTTCCATAACGACTGGTCCTGCGCTGCCCGAATCCAGGTTCTTCCCGCGACCGCCACTTAATCGTCAGTCCACCTAGTGGGAGGTCTGCCATTAATTAGGAAATGTTATAAAATTTTTGGGCAGATGGATCTCATTTAATCAAAGAAAGTCCACTTCTAAAAAATCCACAAGGATTTCCATAGCGAATGGTCCGTAGTCGTCACTAGAGTAACAAACGCTGACCGTTACAGTTACAAAAATCGGGAGCCACCCAATGTCTAAGAAGCTCAGATGGAGTTGTTCGGCAAGCGAAAGATCGTGGGTTCGATTCCCTCTCTAGTCAATTCGATTTTCTCAAGTTATTTAAAACTAGCTTTCCACACGCGGCTTCGCTCGCGTGTAATTTTGCCTGTCACAGAAAAACTTTATCGCGCGCTTCCCTGTCTCAAAAACCGGGATAAAAACTATCCTATGTCCTTTCCCGGGACCCAAACTATCTCTATGCCAAATTTCATCAAAATCGGTTTAGGCGTGAAAGCAAGACAGAGTTACTTTCGCATTTATATATTAGTATAGATGTAATGAGGGCTATCGTTTTAGCGCTCACTAGTTAGCGCCACTGTAGAGTAAGGTCCTGTCACTTGCTAGTAGCGAAGACAGTGGCGCCAACTGGTGTGCGCTAAAGTGGTAGGAGGACTATCGCATTTGCACTCATCAAGATGGCGCCACTGTAGAGTAAGGTCCTGTCAATCACCAGGGGTGCCAACTGTTAAATATAAAAACGATAGCCCTCATTACAAAAACTTTGCTTTTTTCAGGCGCGCGCTCTCCTCACAAAAGAGCTAGCGGAACCGTCCCTCTCAATGAAGATCGCGGAGAAAATGGCCGCCATTCACTCTATGGACGTGCCGCTGTCCAAGGAGCCCAACTGGCTGTGGAAGACCATGGCCAAGTGGCTCAAGACCGTCCGCGACGAGCGGCTGTCGAGCACCGCCAACACGCAGAAGGTATGTCACTTGGAGGTGGCTCAGTCATTTGGCTCGGTCAAATTAAGGTGGCTCAGTCACTTGAAGGTGGCTCAGTTACTTGGCTCGGTCACTTGAGGGTGGCTCAGTCACTTAAGGTGACTCAGTCACTTGGCTCGGTCACTTGAAGATGGCTCAGTCACTTGAAGGTGGCTCAGTAACTTGGCTAGGTCACTTGAAGGTGGCTCGGTCACTTGAAGGTGGCTCAGTCACTTAAAGACAGCGAGGCGGTCACTTTAAGTCAGCTCGGCGGTCACCCTCGGTTCAGAGCAGTGTTCGCTCCTCCTTAGGTCGCTGGTAACTAGCTGGTCACTCGCGCTCTCTCCATTGAATATAGCCGCCTCGCTCCATGCATGTGCCGCTGTCCAATTAGCCAACTGGCTGTGGAAGACCATGGCCGAGTGGCTCAAGACCGTCCGCGACGAGCGGCTGTCGAGCACCGCCAACACGCAGAAGGTAGGTCACTTGGAGGTAGCTCAGACACTTAAAAGTGTCAGTCAGTCACTTGAAGGTGGCTCGGTCACTTGGAGGTGGCTCAGTCACTTGGATCGGTCACTCGAAGGTGGCTCGGTCATTTCATGAAGGTGGCTCAGTCACTTGGCTCGATCATTCGAAGGTGGCTTTTAGGGCCGATTTTCAATCGTTAGATATCTTTTAACTGAAGAATAAACTTGTCATTTTGATATATTTTCCATACTGAAAGTGTCAATGTCCCAAACTTATTCTGCAGTTAAAAGTTATTGAAAAATTAACTAAAATAAATGGAAAATTAACTTAAATATTCTAACATTCACCCATTCTTCTCCAGCAGAACGAAGAAGAACAACGGATAATAAAGCGGCTGAGAGGCATCGACTTCGAGAAAGAAATCGAATGGGTGAAGAAGTTCATAGCGACGGTCGAATCGCCAGTCGTCTTCTGCCACAACGACCTGCAAGAAGGTAGGATTTGAATTTGAAATTGATTTGAAGCACTGACCTATATCCTATACACACTGGCTGCTGTAAAAATATCTTTGTATCTATTTGAATTTTGCCATTTTGGCGCTGTAGGCAGATAAAGTCCGGTCGCCGAGCACATAGAATTTCGTCCAATGACCCCAAGCTACCCATCCTTATCGCTCGCGCGTAATTATATTGCTGTCGCGACTGTGCGACGGGCGCCCGCAGTGAGTGTGCGAGCACGATAGCAATATAATTACACGTGAGCGATAAGGATGGGTAGCTTGGGGTCATTGGACGAAATTCTATGTGCTCGGCGACTGGACTTTACGAGTGTCCATGGAACTAAATTAGTGATTTTCTTTAACGTTTTAAAGGTGAACTGAGTTTCTTGCGCTGCTTCTTCTCAGCACTGGCCCATTTATTGTCCCGAAGCAGTGGTAGGGTTAAAGTAACACTAAGGCCCAGAACAGACGGTGAAAGTTTCAAACTGGTCGCGTCATGTGTGGTCTCAACGGAATCTATGGCAGAAAGTTGGATGCAACTCAAAAAAAGTAACTAGAAGTTGCAGTTTCGTTGCAATTGCGTTTCACCGTCTGATCTAGGCCTTAGTCGTGTAAAGGCTCTATGAAAACCTCTTTGCAAAAAATAAATAAAATAACTTACATGACTCTCACACTTATCGGCCGTTTGGTGTAGTGGTTCGGAACGGACTACTATGCCGAGAGGTCCCGGGTTCGATTCTCGGTCAGGCAGAAATTGAAATGATGAATTTAAATTTCTGTGACGGGTCTGGGTGTTACTATGTATAATAAGTATTTATTTACAAAAAAAAGTATTTAAGTANGTCACACGCAGGTGGCTCATTCACTTGGCTCGGTCACTTGAAGTTGGCTCGGTCACACTTGAAGGTGGCTCGGTCATTCGAAGATGGAAAGTGGCTCAGTCACTTGTAGGTGGCTCAGTCACTTGGCTCGGTCACATGAAAGTGGCTCGGTCACTCGAAGGTGGCTCACTCACTTGCAGGTGGCTCGGTCACTCGAAGGTAGCTCAGACACTAACCATACTACCAAATATCTATAATTTATTTGCAAAATTCACCATCCCAACTAAAAAACTTCACATTTTTAAAGTTATAAAAAATATTCTAAAATTCACCCATTCTTCTCCAGCAGAACGAAGAAGAACAACGGATAATCAAGCGGCTGAGAGGCATCGACTTTGAGAAGGAAATCGAATGGGTGAAGAAGTTCATAGCGACGGTCGAATCGCCAGTCGTCTTCTGCCACAACGACCTGCAAGAAGGTAGGATTTGAATTTGAAATTGATTTGAAGCACTGACCTCTATACACACTGGACTGGCTGCTGTCAAAATATCTTTGTGCCTATTTGAATTTTGGCGCTGTAGGCAGATAAAGTCCGGTCGCCGAGCACATAGAATTTCGTCCAATGCCCCCAAGCTACCCATCCGTATCGCTCGCTCGTAATTATATTGCTGTCGCGACTGTGCGACGGGCGCCCGCAGTGAGTGTGCGAGCGCGATAGCAATATAATTACACGTGAGCGATAAGGATGGGTAGCTTGGGGTCATTGGACGAAATTCTATGTGTTCAGTGTCCATGGAACTAAAATAAGTGATTTTCTTTAACATTTTAAAGGTGAACTGAGAGTTACTTGCGCTGCTTCTCAGCACTGGCCCATTTATTGTCCCGAAGCAGTGGTAGGGTTGAAGTAACACTAAGTCATGTAAAGGCTCTATGTAAACCTCTTTGCAAAAAATAAATGACTTACATGACTCTCACACTTATCAGCCGTTTGGTGTAGTGGTTCGGAACGGACTACTATGCCGAGAGGTCCTGGATTCAATTCCCGGCCGGGCAGAAATTGAAATGATGAATTTAAATTTCTGTGACGGGTCTGGGTGTTACTATGTATAATAAGTAGGTATTTATTTACAAAAAAAAGTATTTAAGTATGTTTATATCCGTTGTCTAGTACCCATAGTACAAGCTTTGCTTAGTTTGGGACTAGAAGCGTAGTGTAAAATGTCCAAGGATATTTATTTATTAATTTTCCCAGGAAACATCCTGCTTCTAGAAGATGTAATAACCGTCTCGGACGACGAAGTATCATCCGTATACGTCCAAACTTACGACACGGACGCGCCAAAATCCGACAAAGAGAACAACCATACTCACTCCGACACCGACTTACGCTTGACCGAAAACATAGGCTCGGCCGAAAACATACGCTCGGCCGAAAGCCTCCGCTCGGGCGAAAAACTCCGCTCGGCCGAAAAACGCTCGCATGACAGCATAAGAACGGACAAACGTATCAGTGCGGTCGAACCGTTGTCTACGTATGAAGACGCGAATACATCTGATAGCATTTTGAGCCATATTTCAGACTCAGGAGAGCCCAGATTGGTGCTGATCGATTTTGAGTACTGCGCGTACAATTACAGAGGTTTCGACATAGCGAACCATTTTCAAGAGTGGGGGTATGATTATACAAACCCAGAGCACCCGTTTTACTTTGAAAATCAGGAGAATTGCCCGACGCTAGAACAAAAGGTGAGTTTCTTTACTATATTATATGTTAAAATAACGGCAGATAACTTGACACTTTGATATATTAATGTATCTAATCCTCTAAAGGCATATGAAGCTAATCACTGTTATAATAATGTAAGAGGCATTATATTGAAGTGAAATTATTGTCTTAGTAGCTCAATGGTTTCTCGGTAGCTCATGGGTTCAATCCCCATCTGAGACACTATTTTTTCATTCCAAAATTCCATTGAGATATACAGGAGGTCCCAAAAAGTAGTGTCAAGTCGAATCGGTAGGGCATGACTAGGGCTATCCAAATCACACTTGGAAAATTCATAACTCTTTAACTATCAAAAGTTGCGGTAATTCGTTTAGCCCTAGTGATGGTCTACCTCTGGGCTTTGGCTTGACTCCACTTTTTGGGACACCCTGTATGTTTTTGCGTTTTTTAAGTTCAGATACTGTATAAACCTTCCATGAAACTTGTTTGTATTATTTGCCGAGAGATGTCACTGTACTTTGAGACGCGTAAAGCTGTACCGCGGTGTCCAGATTTTTTTCCCTGGCTTTATATACCTGGAGTATTTTGACATCTGTTAACCTTTAAGAACCTTTGACAACTATTGTGAACCATTGACAACCTGTGTCAAGCAATAAATTGTCACCTAAATATTGACGTCTTATTTAAACCTAGATAAGAGTCCCTTAAGTGCGCCGAGAGTATCCGTGGTTTATTCATGGTCCTGTCGAGTCGGATATCATCAGGAAGCTGATGTCCATTGGGCACTGGTAACGGTGCAGGTGCCGCGATTACGCTTCGTGCATTTTTGGAGGGGGGTGACGTCCTGGACAGTGGATCGCTGTCACAAACAGGACAGGTCAAGAAGCTGGGTCAGCTAGGAGCTGCTGACACCAGTTTGACAGTACCAGCTGTGGTGCTGTCAGGGCAACCAACTGGTTGAGGAAGATCAGGAGATGATGACGGTGGTGCTGCGGTGAAGTGGCGCCATCTGGTGGAAACACGATCGGAGCCCTACGGGATTCATGCTGGAGCCCTAAGGAGTTCGTGTTGGAGCCCTAAGCGGTTCGTGTCGGAGCCCGAAAGGAGTTCGGGTTCGGAACCCGAAGAAGTTCGTGTTGATGAAGAGTTCGCCGTCGATTGTGATAGTGTGTGAGTGAGACGGATATAACTGTGAGTACTCTTTTGGCATTTTATTATTTGAGAAGAAAGTTGAAGGGTTTTGGACTTTATTTACACTGGTAGTTTAACTTAGAAATTTTAAATTGTTTACATTGACTTAGAATAATTTTAGATTAGTATNCTGACCAGCCCACTCTACAGGCACCTAATGTAAAATTACCAAAAGTAAATATTCCGATCTTCTCAGGAAAGTACTCGGAATGGAACACCTTCCGAGACTTATTTCAGTCTTTGATACATTCGAACAAGACTTTAGGAAATGCTCAAAAATTGCTCTATTTAAAGGGGTACTTACAGGGTGAGGCCGAGCAACTTTTATGTAACATTCCGATTACTGATAGTAATTACGAGCATTGTTGGGGTTTGTTAGACGAGAGGTATAACAACAAGCGATACATTTGTCATCATATTTTGAAGAGACTACTAAGCCAGAAAAATGTAACTTGTGAGTCGGCTAGTGGGTTGAAAGGTCTGATGGACACCACAAATGATTGTTTGTCCGCTCTGTCTAACATTGGCATAGATACGGGTACCTGGGACGTGCTGGTAATTCATATAATAACTTTGAAGTTGGACCCTGAATCAAAAAGGCAATGGGAGTTTAGCATCGCGGATAATAACTCTACCGAGCTACCAACTTACGATCAGTTCGAACAGTTTCTTAAAAACCGTTACCGCGCCCTTGAGTTTTTGAGTTCAGAGTCCAAACTAATTCCTAACAAAAACTTGCCTGTTAGTCAAATTAAGGCCATGCACGTTACCACTTTTGTTTGTCCCTTTTGTAAGAAGGAGCACAAATTGAGCACGTGTAAGGGTTTTAGGGATACGTCTGTGGATTTACGTCGCGAATTTGTTGCTTCTCACAATGTTTGCTTTTGTTGTCTCGGAAACAATCACTCTGCCAAATTCTGTCGCAGTGAGTACAAGTGTCGCATATGCAAGAGGAAGCACCACGCTCTGCTGCATCCTACAAACAAGTTTGCTGCTCAGGAACCCCAAAACGGGGAGGTTACTACGGCTGACACCAAGAAAGTTGGTGCTGTTATTTCCTGTACGTCTACAAGAAGCACTGTGGATTATAGCCAGGTTTTGCTAGCGACGGCACTTGTAGATACTGTATCGAAACACGGCCAAACTTACACGATTCGTTCTCTACTGGATCAAGGGTCCCAATCTTCTTTTATTACCGAGGCAATGGTACGGTTATTGGGTTTGAAGAAGATACCAGCTAGAGGGCAAATAGTAGGAGTAGGTGGCACGAACGGGCTCACGACAAAGTCGATGGTAGAAATAAAAATATCATCACGGGTTGATCCAAACTTTATTATGACGGTGAAAGCTTATGTACTAGGTTCCATCACTTCGCTTTTGCCTAACCAAAAGATAACAGCGGAGGAGTGGAAGGAGCTTGAGGACATTGTCCTTGCGGATCCGAGCTATTATACATCTAACAGGGTGGATTTGTTGTTAGGGTCAGAAGTATATAGCCGGGTAATTCAAAACGGAGTCATCAAGGGACCGCTTGGTTCACCACTTGCTCAGTGTTCGTCATTGGGGTGGATTTTGTCTGGTGTTGTTCACACGCCCATGAAGCCTTCTGAAACAATAAATGTGATGCACTGTAGCGTGGAGGATAATCAGTTTAGGAAGCTAGAAGATGACATTCCGTTGCCAAAGAAAGCAACGTGTTCAGAAAATGAAAAGACATGCGAAGGATACTTTACCAGAACTACTCGTAGAGATGACACTGGTCGATACATTATGCGTCGTCTTCCGGTGAAGAACGAAGATCCAGATGTGAAGAATTCTGTGCAGATACCTGAAAAAAGAATGTATTCATTAGAACGAAGACTGAAGAACGGTGACCTGAAACAGAAATACATAGAGGTTTCTAATGAATATGTTAGCATGAATTTGGATCATGGTGAAAATTCTCCAACGGCGGCTGAGAAGATACTGTCAGACTTTTATATGGACGATCTCATGATGGGTTGCGGAACTGTCGATCAGGGGACTCAACTTTACAAGGCTAAGTTGACTACTAACAATGAAGATTTGGTAAAGGCAATGAAAGAAAGTAGTGATGTAGTAAGTCAGTGGAAAGGAAACGAAGAAGACCTGAAAGGAAAACTGACGAAAAAATAAAAAGTGGTGGTATTGCCTGGAACCGAAGTGAAGATGTACACCGCTGCAAGGTCGACGTGCAGACCTATGAAAAACCTGTAACAAAAAGAAAGGTTAAATAAAATAAAAAGGATTCGCTTGAGAGACGCGATGGGTATTCAACATCAGTAGAGATACAGAAGGCTATGGGTTGTATAGTGTAGTTGCATGCCAATCTGAGAACTTTAGTGCTGATGTTGAAAGGATAAAAGAAAATGTATACTTACCCAAACGTAATTTTCTCCGGTTCTTGAATCTTTCCTTGGTGTAAACAATATTATGTTGAAAATTGGTTGGAGACTTGAAAACTCAGCTTCATGAACGTCGCGCCATAAGGTAAAACATAAAGGTGGACTATGCAGATTCGTCAACCTAAAAGTTGGCAATTTAGTTGTCGTAAAAAAGGACAACTAGCTACGGGTTTTGGCTTAGTGGCAGGGTGGTTGTGGTCCATCCCGGTAACGTCGATGTTAAGGTTGTAGAGTTTCAAGGTAAACGATTTGGTCTCCTTCCTAGGGCTAAATAATTTTAGTTTATTTAGTTTTAAGGTTTTGAGTATATTTAATATGTTTTTGTTATTTTACGGTACAATGGTTTTTTACATGGTTTATTTTAATTTTATTGTTGATGTGTACCGTAACATGTTTCATGGTGGGCGATGCATTCGCATTAAGTTTCATTGGGTTTATTTCGATTTTCCTGTTGTTAAGGACCTAGGAAGGTCCTTGGTGGGCGATATGTATAAACCTTCCATGAAACTTGTTTGTATTATTTGCCGAGAGATGTCACTGTACTTTGAGACGCGTAAAGCTGTACCGCGGTGTCCAGATTTTTTTCCCTGGCTTTATATACCTGGAGTATTTTGACATCTGTTAACCTTTAAGAACCTTTGACAACTATTGTGAACCATTGACAACCTGTGTCAAGCAATAAATTGTCACCTAAATATTGACGTCTTATTTAAACCTAGATAAGAGTCCCTTAAGTGCGCCGAGAGTATCCGTGGTTTATTCATGGTCCTTCGAGCCGGATTTTGGGCCTTGTTGCAAGAGAATAAGGTTCAGAACTAGTTGGTGAAGATATTAATATGTACTGCATTTTTAAATTAGGGAAGCTAAAAGATGTAAAAACAATAATATCACCCACGTGTATAAAAATGAGACCGAATGAATATAATTTTACAAAAAAATCTTGGGATTGCTAACTTCGGCTTAAGATATAACTAACAAAGAAACGAACACGCATAAACATTACCCTTTTCACTGCAGTCGGGTAACGCTTCACAACAATGGCTTACGTTAAGAACTTCGTAGTTTAAGCAAACATTTTTCTTTAAAAACGAGCAACTTTGTTTTTATTTATCAATATTCGCTGTATATTTCAAATATACAACGTATATTTTTTGTATACAACAGTCAAACATGCAATATATAAAAATATTATAGTCTATTATTAGTAGCAATCAATATTTAGTCATATTTTTATAATAATACGTAACAAAATTGCTCGTCCATGCTTTCATCATGTTCTTGAAGTTCCAGACAAGCGAATATGACCCATGCGTCATGAGCTAATGAGGTTCGTAATCATTTACATCGCTAGAAATAACATTTTTAATTTAAAATCAAACCTCTATCAATGAACAAGGCAACATATTATTTTTGGAACAAAACAACGACCTCCTTCTGTGCAGTCTGTTAAAATATATTTTTAAAGTTTACTGAAAAGAGGTATTCAACTGTTCAGAGCATGAATGCTTTTCTATAATTATTACATTAAATTAATAAAAAGATACGTTCAATTTATTTTTATTTGTTGCAACACAGAACGTTAACGCGCAGCATTTAACCAACCCTCTGGTCCCGGGTTCGATTCCTAATGGGAGTTTTTAATGTTTTCTGGGTTGACGGTAGAGCTGATTCTAAGTCCACCTAGCTGACTACCTCTGTAGTTGAGGATTCCGGTTGAAGCTAACTTCCACCTTCGGCCTGATCGTCACTTACCATCTGGCGAAATTCAGGCCAAGGGCTTTTCCGTTGTGGTTGAAAAAAGGTCGTACACCTACCATAGAATTTAAAAAATAGGGTATTTGACACCACCAATCAATTGACGTACTTTTTAAAACTGTCAAAACGACACTCTCCCATAGATTTTGTACGGCGATACTAGCATGTGACGTCACAATTTTATCAACTCAATGAAACTACTTTTTACAATTTTAATGCAACCAAAAATCGTAATTTTCAGGTAATTAAAAATTAATTAAGTTTTTAAGACCAGAAAGAAGTGTTTTTTAAAAAAGTTGTGGTTTAGAATTATTGGCGAATGGTGTCAAATACCCAATTGTCAAGCATCTAAATGTAGAAGTGTTGCAACAAATAATTTATTCATAAACAAGAGTAACACATCGGGGGTACCCATAGACAATAGCCACTACGCAGCTTGTGTGTGTTATGCTTGGTTTTTAGTCGCAGCGGCATACTCTATGGTCGGGCCATAGACAACTGGGCTGACATAGACCACCGGCGCTGGCATAGCCACGAGACTCCGGCGTTCTCGAGTAAAAGTACAAACGAAATGAGAGTCCATTTTTATTTATTTTTATGTATAGTGTTGCCAGTTGGATGATGTTTTTAATTACAGATAAATAAAATAACATTTGATGACTGGCAACACTTTTGTGTTTTTTTTTATAGAATGAAATATATGTTTCGTAATTGTTTTGTTCATTATTTCTTTTATTGTGGTTATCGAAACATATATTTCGATATTATTATTATCAACAGTAACTTTATTATTATTATAACAAAAGCTTTGTAAAAAGTATATTATTAATATAGATTAATCAATTTCTTCTCGTAAAACAATTATATTTTATAATTTCGCAATAATATAATAGAAGAATAAAAAGCTTTACATTCAAATATTTTGTTGCAAAAAATCAAAGCAAAAATAATATTGTAATTATTTTATTTCATGATAACTTATTAATTCTTGTTACCTGACACAAATCAGTGTAACATAAGTATATTATATTTTACGAATGATATGTTATACAATAAATAATGTAATAAATATACATAAACTAGAAATAACACGAATAATTTACAACAATTTTTGTCAGAGATTAGATGATTTGTTTCTTAAAAAACGCCAATCTAGCTTACCGAGCTACAATTATTATTTGCGGGTTTGAATCATGATGGGTGCTTACTTAACCCGTTATGTAGTCGCTATTTGCACAAGTTGGTCTCGTTTTGACGTTATTATTACCGAAAAAGTTGTAAATTTCTCGTGTCATTGCTAAATATTCTCCCGAAACTTGTATTATACTCTCTATAATATATAATGTATATATTTATTTTACATGCTTGATTCTAACCTGTATACACGTTTCCAGGAAATATTCATCAAGGAATATCTGAAGCACTACCACATGAACATTTCTGAAGATAAGGAGCCGCCTGCAGCTACCATAGACGAGATAAACCATCTGCTCAACGAAGTGGATGCCTTCGCGCTGGCCAGCCACCTGTTCTGGTGTCTATGGTCTGTGGTCAACGCTTCGAAGAGTCAGATACCTTTCGGATATTGGGTAAGTGTTTTGTTTTTGAACCTGTATTGTTTAGTTGTCCTATCAGGTCACTGCACGAGCACGACCCTCTAATTTACCAGAGGCAAGAAGAGGATTTGACTTAAACTCTCCACGCTGGCCAGACGGGTTAGGGAGGCCTGTGGGCCGAGTGTGAGTTTAATGAATGTATGAAAATCAAACGCGCGTCTAATGAATGTATGAAAATTTTAGTTTTTGAACGTTTCTCGCTAGTGGCGCTGTACAATCCGTCATACATTTAATGTCACTTTTGTTGCGCTCACTAGTGAGCGCATTTGATGATAACTCACACTAGGCCTTCTGATGTACGCATGTTTATGCCTTAGTCGCGTATTACGATATCATGAAGAGTGGTGGTGGTACTTACTGAGTTTGTTCCGGCGTTTCTTCTCAGCACTTGCCATATGTTTGTCTCGAAGCGCTGGTAGGGCCCAAAAGATAAGGAGACATGTAAAGTGCCCCATAAGGGCTACCTTTTTCTTTTTTTTATTATTTTCTATTGACATTCATAAGTGCCACTTGTGGTCTAAACTGAATAAATATTTTTGATTTTGATTTTTGATTTTATTCTACTCTGTCGAAACACATGACTTTGTATAGATAATATCCTAAAATATAGATATAATGTATTTATTCTTGGTGTTTTAGTATTTTACTAGCTGACCCGGCGAACTTCGTACCGCCTTAGCGTAGAGATTTTCTTAATATTTTTTTCCGTAAGAACCATCCTTGGACTTCCACAAACATTTAAAAAAAAGAATTATCGAAATCGGTTCAGCCGTTCACACGTGATGCCGTGACAACGCGAAACGGGTTTCATTTTTATATATATAGATTATTGTAAAACGCTTTTAAAAAGCCTCTTAGCAGAAAATAAATTGATTTTCTGACTGACTTTTTAGGAATACGCGCTCTCCAGGCTAGAGACATACCTCCGCCTAAAGCAAGAGGTCGTGAAGAAGGACAAGTTCGGTTTCCCTCAGAAGAGGAAAATATGCGAAGTGGACATATGAGAGGGATTCGCCGCGCTAACTGTAAGCCATCCCGCTCTGTCGCAGAACGAGTGAGCGAGACAAGTGCATGCTTAGTTGAGCGGCCGAAGGATTTGTAGCGTTGAATTTAGAATGTTTTAGTATTTTTGACGCAGTCAATTAATTAAGTGTTGATTACAAGTATTAAATTGCAGGCTGATTTGCTTTTAAATAGTTTAGGGTGTCAGTGTTGTAGCCTATTTTATACCTTACCGCTTTGGGTTAAGGTCGAATTCACTTGCCCGTAAAATGGTTTAGTTACTTTCACGCTACAAACGCTTCTGCTATACTAAAGCTAAGGCTGCTAAAGACTGACATTTATCACAAATGCATAAAATTATATATTTTAGTTGTTATATTGGCTGTTACTATTGTTATACTTGTTGTGTAACAATTCTATATTTAAACATATTACATTCCTCTCATATTTTGTTACCTATTTATATTGTTATATTCACACATATTGATTTCATTACCTTTATTTATTAAACTTCATTATTATATGAGCCATACTGATATAAATATACATATTATATGTATACAATATAATTTAAATATGCATTTTTGATATTTGTTGCGTTAAAATACAATCTCAGCTCAAAAAATACCAAAATATAATTATGTCCTCATTATAATTGTAAATAATATCTTCTCAATCGTAAAATGGAGTGTTGAACATTATTTATATGTAGAAAAATAGGTGTGAAGTGATACGAAAAACTTATAAAAATATGTGACCTTTTTACACTTTTTATTGATGACAAATTTGATTATTGAATAATATAATCGATTATGTGAATCTTTCCAAAGAAAATCCTTTCGCAATCTACAATCATGGAACTTGTAACTTAAAAACCACATTTTATATAATTATTGTGTGGTTTTGTACTTAATATATTAAATTACGTACTTCAAAACATTACAACTTTAGTTTGAAAATTCTCAACTTAATGGTATTTTTATACCTCTATTATTAATAATAAAATATTGTAAATTGAACTAAAATTAAGAGATTTTTATTTCTGGCAACAAAAGATATCAAGTGGCTAAAATGGCCGATTTTAACATGTTAACAAATACTGAATACGTCTTCGATAAGTGTACAACTTAAAATATATACAACTTTAGGATTACTGACGGTATATATTAACTTCAATCGATAATATCAACATGGAATATCCAGTTTTACCAACATTTCAGGGGCTACTTCCTACAAAGTTATCTAGTTTCATATGTATTCATCTCTCTCACGCACAGCGAGATGTCAGCTGGAGTGACAGTGAGAGAAAGGCCCACAGATATCTTGTTGTTATCAATCGAAGTCTTAACCCTTAATATAGGGAACGATGTGATCTTTAGATATAAGTTAGGGTAAATGATTTAAAGAAACTCTGAAATTGCTGTCTTTATAATAAAACTTACTATAAATTCGATTTACTCGAGGCCTGTAAAATGGCAGAATAAAAAAAATGTACATAATAAAAAATGACATTCCTAAAAATATGCACACTTCAATTTATATTTTGCTTTGTAGTCTATAGTTATATTTTATAAACGTATATTGTAATTTATTTATATAAATAATATAAAGTATACATAAATAATTATAATTTATATAAATAAAATAATTATATACAAGTTATAAACATATAATAGTAGTTTACAAGGTAAAAAATCTCACGCATATCTAAAAAAATATGGCACTGATATTTTTATTTCTTTTTGCTACTGTAAAAAATGCAAGGTAAGGAAATGAGTGCCTTTGGCGTAGATATTGAATAATGTGCGTGAATGAATAAAGTGTACCGATTGAATTTTAAACCACAAAAGTTTCAAGACAGAATATACATGAATCATCAAACCTTAACGAATAAAATTATTTACGTTTACTGAATGTATGCTGTTTTTATACATTATATCATTGATTTATATGAGTCTATATTTTCTCTTCTTTGTCAAGAATCCTCTCAACTAAGAAGTACTGTTGCGCCATCAAGCGTATTTATACAAAACTACCAAATATAAAACTTACAATAAAACAAATATAAATCAATGGTATAAATGTACCCATTTAGCTCGAATATTATCTTCGGTGCATTGAAATACATTCCTATAATGTATAATGAAAGTGTATGATGCATTTAAACGGTTGCCAAGTCAGGATATACGTTTTCAATACCGAATCTTATAATTTAAGAAATAAAACTGAAAATAGTGTGTGTAGTGTAGATGGATGTTTTTTGCAGTTTTGGACTTCTTGATATAAATTTGTTAATACATTACTCTTAATTAATTAATCTGCAATTCATAAAAATATATAATTTTGTATAATTCATTATACATTTTTGTAAATTACTGTGTATTTTGTATTTACAGTACTTATAAACGTAAGTCTCTAGAATTATACAAAAATATATAATTTACTAATTGCTTTTTAGTTTACATCACTTAGATTATGTGATTTTGTATACTTACAGTATATTTGTAAAATGTAATACTTACATAATTATACAGTACAGAAAAGAGCACAAATATAAGTGTATATTGCAGAAAATATAATATACATTGATAATGTATAAATATTCTGTAACATAAATATTTATTATACCATTAATTTTCCAGCAAAAAATCCAGTGATTTTGTATGCTAGGACAAGATTCAAACAATATTAAAGGTTCAGTTTGTATCTTCACTATTTCTTTTTAATTCTATGTACCAAAACATTGTATAAATATTTATACATGTTATATTTTCTGTAATATACAAGCTCATAGTAAACTTAAGGAATATAAGCAGTTGTACAAATATAAAAATCGACTGTTATATCGTACTTATTTCTAGTTGTGTTGTGATACAAAATAATTTGATGTTTATTATTATTAATATTTAAATTAACGAATGTTCGTTTGTACTCGTAGATAGTGATTCAGAAATTATTTAAATAAAATTGTTTAAAATATTTTGTGTTTTGTCTTTATAAAAATAATGGTAATTTGGGCTCTGGTCAATATACATTAAACCTTATTCGCTTTTTATAAAGGTTAGAGTGGGAAGGTTCTAAAATCACAAGTAAAACACTATAATATGGACTTTTAAGAAGACACATTTATTAATTAGAAATCTAAAAAAATAACAAGGACATTTGACTTAGAAAAAATCTTAATTTAATAAATTATCAAAACTCTTTTAAAAACATAATACTATTGCAACATTTAGTGGCCTTTATAAATGTGGGAAAACAGTAGCCACATTAATTTTAAACCGTTTTACTTTGCTTTAGGGTCCAAAATAATGAAAAAATAAGTCGATTTTTAATCATACTCAGTGAAAAACATTTTAACAGCTATATTTTCAAACTAATTTGAGCTTTACTGACTTCGTTTTCAATGGCAGTATAGTTCCCACTTTATTTTGAACCTTACTCCATTGTATTAAGGTCGAAAATCAATTACAATTTTAACTTCATACACATATTTATTGTTTTGATAATAAATTAATACGTTGTTCAATTAGATATGATACATAGTTAACAAACACTGACTTATTACGCGCATGTATCGCTCCCACACACTTTTTAGGTCTGCCTCCCTGAAACAGAAAAAATATTTAAGCAAAAAAACCTTAAAAGTTCATAGAAAAAACATAACATATTAAAAATGACAAATGTTAATTGAAATAGAATCAATAATGTAATGTATTTTTGTAAATTGATCAACGCAATATGTATTTTGATGTGAATAAATATTATGAATTTTAATTTTTGAACTATATATCCGTGCAATATGACCAAAACCGATATCGAACCGAACTTGATCTAAGAAACAAAAGGTCAGTTCTTCATTGAAGGAGCACGACCCCCTTTAATTTACCAGAGGCAAGAGGATTTGTCCTACACTCCCCACGCTGGCCAGACGGGTTGGGGAGGCCTGATGCTCGCATATTTGTCCCTTAGTCGTCTCTTACGACATCCACGAGAAGATTGGGGGTGGTCCTATTCTACTCACTACCTACTGAGAAAGTTCTCGAATGGCGACCACGGGCCAGAAGACGTAGTGTGGGCAGGCCTCCTACTAGATGGACCGACGATTTGGTGAAGGTGAAGGTGAAGCACCTAGATGCTTGCAACGCAGGACCGGTCGTTTTGGAAATCCTTTGTATTGAAGAAGACATCTTTTGGGGCTGAAATGATGAAAAAGTACGGTCGCCGAGCACGTAGAATTTTGTCCAATGACCCCGAGCTACCCATCCTTATCCCTCGCGCGTAGTTATATTGCTGTCGCGACTGTGCGACGGGTGGCTGCAGTGAGTGTGCGAGCGCGACAGCTATATAATTACGCGCGAGCGATAAGGATGGGTAGCTTGGGGTCATTGGACGAAATTCTACGTGCTCGGCGACCGGACTTTAGATAATATTACCTTAATACATCCATCTGTAGTGCACACTGTTCGTACGCGCACAAAAACTGGGCCAGATCTGTCTTGGGCCAACTACCCAGTCTTAGTGGTTCTATACATCTGGAATATACAAAAAAAATATTTAATGAGTTCTTATACTAAACAATACAGGGTGAAATAATGAATTCGGATAATGTATCTTGGAAAAAAAGCGAAAATATTTAAAAAATAAATATGTAGTACAAAATAATCATAAAACCAAAAGCAATTTTATTTCTAACTTGAAATATTAAGAGGATGACCGAGAGAATGCCATATTAGGCATTAAGTTCGAGTTTGGTCCTGTTCAAAGTGCAAATAGTTTTGAATAAATCAACTTCGAAGATTAATCAATTTGTCTGTAGATCCTGGCTACACAGGAGTTGCAGCAGTGGGAACGAAAGGTGGGAATAGTCCCGTATCAATTTTCTTTGTTACAACCTGTATATCCTTACCTTTCCAAAAGGTCAATGAACAACGATCGTAACTCGCGGCCTCTATGCAAGTTGCACGCCAGGCCCACGAGAGCCCGAGTGTATAACCTGGGAAATAAACATCATCGTCATCAGAGGTGGAATTGTGTAAAGCAGTGTTTTTCAACCTGTGGGTCGCTACCCCCCTGGGGGGGTCTATATTAGCCTCTAGCGAAAGGATGTAAAAACTACCTCAGTAAAAAAGTCAGAGAAGTTTTAAACCTAGATTTATTCGAAATCTAATTATGCAAATGCATAAATGTTGTATAGATTGAAGAATTCGGTCCCTTCATATCTTAAGTCTCAGTTTAATCTTCTCAGCTCTACGCACTCACGTCAGCTCCGTTCCTCCAACAAATCCGTTCTTTCCACCCCTCTTCACCGAACTGGTTTTCTCTCCGACTCCTTCCGTCTCCAGGCCATAAGGCTCTGGAACTCTCTGCCTGAAGAGACCAGGCAAGCGTCTAGTAAGTTTTCTTTTAAAAAATCTGTCCATAATCACTTCCTCAAAATGATCTCATCTTCATGAATTGTAATTTCAGTTTAACTCAATCATCTATTTTATGTATGTATTTATTTATTATATATTTTATATATTATTTATGTATGTAGCATATTTGTTTTTGTTTTTCTTTCCTGCACTAGAAGTACCGCCAAACAAATTTCTTTTCTGCTCAACCCAAAGGTAAACTGGTCGAGAATGCTTTAGTGCATTAAGTTCGCCTTATGTTCAAATTTATTTTGGCATAAAAGTTTAAATAAATAAATAAATAAACATCTTTGTAAAAGGCATGAAAAAAAAGCAAACGTCGGGGGGTCGAAAAGTTTTTTTCATACTAGGGGGATCGCGTCATGAAAAAGGTTGAAAAACACTGGTGTAAAGCAATCGCAATCATTTGACAGTTCATAACGTACGATAAAGTCAGTTAAACAAAGCGTTTGACAGAATAATCGTACGTTATGAACTGTCAATTGATTACGATTGCTTTACACAATTCCACCTCAGGTCATGTGGTCTACACTGCAGGACGGCTATAAAATAGGCTAGTTTCCTAAAAAAAACTTTTAGTCCGTCAATTATATTATCAATCAAAGAAGTTATTACGAAGTTCCGCGTGACGTCACAAAGTGCTACACTTTTAAGAACTCCAACGTCACGGGCCTCTTTTGAACGTAGACGCGCTTATATCTTTCAATTTTAATTAGTTTGAAAAAGTGAAAAATACGTGTCGAGTATTTTTTGTTAACTGACGGACTAATTCGAAGTCTTGCTTTTTTGAGAAAACATCGCTATTCACCAGAGGCAAATGAAGGATTTGGCTCTTAGAAACAAATTCTCACCTAAAGTTCAGTTCCAATTCTTGGTATGACTTTTCCAGAAGTTTCGGTTTGAGGCGCATACAAATTAAACTGAAAAGAAAAAAAAATATTATGATTTTGGTAATCCATATTTATCTATACTGATAATAAAACTTAAGAGTTTGTTTGTTTGGTTGAACGCGCTAATTCAGGAACTACTGGTCTGATTTGAAAAAATATTTTTGTATTGGATAGCCCATTTATCCAGGAAGGCTTTAGGCTATATAACAGTTTTTCCCAAAATGGGCGATAACGCTCCCTTGTGGGCGCTGTAGGCTTAACCTTTAACTGGTGACATGGTTTTTGTGTAACGTAACTGGCGTGCGGTCTGAGAGGCCGCTACCGTATCAAGACTGTAGCATAGAAACTAGGTAAGGTAGCATACCACAATCTTTAAAAACAGATTATTAGCATATAGAAGAATTAAATTTAAATAAAATAATAAACTCTAAATATAAATTTAATGCAGAACTTGCTGTTAAATTATATGTAGTAATAAAAATCAAAAAACTAGAGATGTGATCGATAATCGCAAATAAGAAATTTAAATCAACAAATTATAACAAAATTAGTATTTTTTATTATAGTTCCAATGATAATCAATTTAAAAAAACCTATCAGACATAGGTAACCTATAATTTTAGAAAACTGGCATTGGTGAAACTTTTGTATTTTTTATTGGCTGTCAGGACATTTATTGTTTGGCATAAGAGTGGACCGTAGGGTTTGCTCCCGGGAAATCCCGGTACTCATTTTTCCCGGGAATTCCCGATAATCTAATCCTTTATCTAGTTCCGGTACTGACGATGCAATTCCCGGGACTTTCGGTACTTTCGGGACTTCAATAATTTATTTTTAATAACATTTTTTTGACTAGATGCGATCATCTTTTTACGTACACACTATCAACAAATGAAAAAATATTAATAATGTTCCTAATTCATTACTATCCTTTTAAGACTGATTGTTTTATCTGATTGTACTTAGGTACTTCTTATTATTTCTTTCAACAGCGTGTTTTTTTAGGGTTCCGTAGCCAAAATGGCAAAAACGGAACCCTTATAGTTTCGTCATGTCCGTCTGTCCGTCTGTCCGTCTGTCCGTCTGTCCGTCTGTCCGTCTGTCCTGGTGACATGGTTTTTGTGTAACGTAACTGGTGACGTGCGGTCTGAGAGGCCGCTACCGTATCAAGACTGTAGCATAGAAACTAGGTAAGGTAGCATACCACAATCTTTAAAAACAGATTATTAGCATATAGAAGAATTAAATTTAAATAAAATAATAAACTCTAAATATAATTTTTAATGCAGAACTTGCTGTTAAATTATATGTAGTAATAAAAATAAAAAAACTAGAGATGAGATCGATAATCGCAAATAAGAAATTTAAATCAACAAATTATAACAAACTTAGTATTTTTTATTATAGTTCCAATGATAATCAATTTAAAAATACCTATCACACATAGGTAACCTATAATTTTAGAAAACTGGAATTGGTGAAACTTTTGTATTTTTTATTGGCTGTCAGGACATTTATTGTTTGGCATAAGAGTGGACCGTCATTTTCACTTTCTGACTGATTCTCGTCAATTGGTCCTTCATCTTCAAAAACACTTTATTCGGCTTCCGAATCATGGTCACTTTTGCTCCAGAACGATGTTTTCAGGAACATATTCGGCTTTCGACCCAATTGAGTCTTCCTTTTCCGGATATTTTTCAACTGGCGAATTTTCAAGTCGTTTCATAAAGTATTGCACTATATTCCCAACTAATGATCCTACGCTTCTTTTTTGGAGTTATTTAAGTATCAATTTCAAATAAAAACTGTAAAAATACGAAAAAACTGTATGAAAAAAATGTCACGTAACTGGTGACATGCGGTCTGAGAGACCGCTTCTGAACTTTGCATCGATGTAACTTGCCGATTTGGAGCTGAATGATGCAAATATCCTTATCTACGGCGTAGACACAACTAAACTTGAAGCTACTGAAGCGGTGAAATACAGGAAGTACGGGGAAGGGGGTGAAACGATGTTTCACCGACGCCGCCCGGCCTGTGAGACCGCTTGTCACCAGTTAAAGGTTAAAGGGGGGGCAGTAAGAGACCCAGAAAAAAAATCGGGACGTGGTGTACCTAGAGGCTTGGGAGGCGTCATCTACTAGGAGGACTCTTAGACACCGACTGAGCTCGACTCTTGACTACAAAAATGGGGGGCGCTAAAAATAATTTATTCTCAAAGTGGGCAGTAGACTAAATAAGTTTGGGAACCACTGGTATATAACATCACTCTACAGCCAATAGAGGCGGAGTAGTAAAGAAAAATGTTGCAAAATCGGGAAATATTAGCTTAACTATACTCACTGCTTATGTTCTTTCTCTTTATCCAGCAGGATCCTCAACTCCCTGAGTTCCAGAAGGAACTCTCGGTCCATTTCTGTATCGTAGTACTCTGGTCCTGTGCAACTGTATGTCCAGCTGCCCATTATAGCCTGTTGAAAAAGGAAAAAATGTATACAGGGTGGAATTTTGTAATGCCACCTGGAGGGAAAGTACTCTTAATATAGTAGATAGAAAATTTTTCTCAAAGAAAACGTTCCTTTATTTTTGAAAAGAAATAGAACTGCATTCGAAGATTTCCAAAAATTTGCTTGCCACACCCGGGAATCGAACCAACTAAAATCTGTTAAAAATTACACCCTGTATACTATACTCCGCGCAGACTCGTGGCAGGCGGTGTAATAATAAAACAGTGCATATCACATTTTGCTTTCGCACTCACACTGGTTATGGGTGACGTCACACAGAGGTAGGCATATCGTTATTTATAATAGAATTTCCTTTTTTTACGCAGAACAAAGCAAGTTTTTGACCGCAATCACTACTGATGATAAGTGAGATGCAGTCTAGGATGGTACATATCTGCCCTGTAAGTGTCCTTCTCACTCTCGCCTTGAAAAGGCTCGGATTATAATGTTCGGGAAAGACTGTGGTGTCACGTACCCAATTCTTTACACCCTGTATACAAAATATACAAATTCTAATTACTTGTGCACAATGATAGAAGTCGTTGAACGACAGATATTGCAGCTTCCTCTTGGCCGTTTCGAATCGCATGCACGCTATGAACACCACGGCACCGTATTTTCTGTAAAAAAAATGTTTTGGCCATATGATTATGACTATTATTTATTACAATCATGATCATGACTATGATTACAATCATGATTATAATTATGATCGTCGCAGAATGGCCCAATCAAGAGGCGCAGTTTCAATGAGGGCTATCGTTTTTATACTTAACAGTTGGCACCCCTGGCGATTGACAGGACCTTACTCTACAGTGGCGCCATCTTGATGAGTGCAAATGCGATAGTCCTCCTACCACTTTAGCGCTCACCAGTTGGTGCCACTGTCTTCGCTACTAGCAAGTGACAGGACCTTACTCTACAGTGGCGCTAACTGGTGAGCGCTAAAACGATAGCCCTCATTGCCCTGCTTAAAACTCATTGATGTATGCCGAGGAGAAAGGAGGGGTGTCCAGGCTTAGTTGTTACTTAAAAGTTAAGTTATCTTCAAAGACCAACATCCTTGGCTAGACCATTCTGAGGCTAGAGCCCAGAGCTAGATTAAGAAAAGTGTTAATAAAATCATACAGGGTGTTAGGTAAATGGGTATATGAGCCGACACTAGCCCATGTTAATATGGCCATATAAATGGTAATGGTGAAGTCAGAAATTTGATATAATCATTTTAATTATTTTAATTTTCATACAAATCGGATTTTATAAAATTTATTTTGTATGAAAATTAAACAAAATAAAATGATGATATCAAATTTTTGACTTTACCATACCATCTATATGACCATGTTAACATGGGCTAGTGTCGGCTCATATACCCATTTACCTAACACCCTGTATAAGTCATACATTATCCGGATCATGATTGTGATTAAGTCAGAATAAAATCATATCACACATTATGCCTATATTTTTACTCACTTAGCTAGCGGTTCTGACAATAAGAAGGTAGTCCGGATGTTTGACACCACGTTGCCGGGCATCTCTTCGACCGCCTTGAACACGCGACGCACGTTGTCAAACTGACGGCGACAACAACGCAGCGGTGCGCCAGAACGTTCTGACACCTATTTTGATTAGAATAGGAGTCAAATTTGAATGGCATCTAAGTCCGGTCGCCGAGCAGAATTTCGTCCAATGACCCCAAGCTACCCATCCTTATCGCTCGCGCGTAATCATATTGCTGTCCTGATTGTGCGATGACCGGCCGCAGTGAGTGAATTACGCGCGAACAGTAAGGATGGGTAGCTTGGGGTCATTGAACGAAATTGTATGTGCTCGGTGACCGGACTTTATTTCAATCATATCGACAGGTCATTTAAGGTTAGAACACTAATCAATTCAGAAAGGGATCAACATCGTAATTCGTATCGCCTTTCGTCGCCAGGCGAGGCGTTTACGTTACGGTGCGTATAAGTGTGCGCACTGTGCGTTGCAGTATGGAGTTTCATACAAAGAATACTTACCGCCTCAATCACTTCCTGATTATTAATTTCGTTCTTTAGTCTCCACTGCAGGAGCACGCCTCTAATTGACCAGAGGCAAGAGGATTTGTCCTACACTCCCCACGCTGGCCAGACGGGTTGGGGAGGCCTGATGCTCGCATTTGTCCCTTAGTCGCCTCTTACGACATCCACGGGAAGAGAAAACAAAACAAACATTGATATCATAAAAGGCGACTTGTAGACAAAAATCATTAAAACAAAATCCTCTTCATCATCATCATAATTTCAGCCATAGTACGTCCACTGCTGAACATAGGCCTCCCCCAATGACTTCCACATTGCACGGTTGGTAGCGGCCTGCATGCAGCGCCTTCGTACCGGAATACGCAGCGTGAGACGTCCACCCACAAGGTGGACCGACGACCTGATAAAGGAGACTAAATGACCTGATGATGATTACCAACCTCATCAAGATCCTTCCGATGCCGCGACGACAATTTTCTTCCCAACAACTCTCTGATGACTGCATCGTCCAAATCGTAATACCTAAAACAAACAATTTCTCAACTTAGTTCGATCAGGGGACAACCGCTTTAAGGACGTTTATCAACCCGGAAAGGGATCGTAGCCGTATCAACTCGAGGCGGTCAATATTCTTTGTAATAAAACTCATACTGCAACGCATACTTATCCGCAAAGTAACGCCAACGCCTCGCTTCGCGATTGACAGCGCCCGAAAGGCGATACGGTTTTGATCGCTTTCCGAGTTCATAAGTCTGCTATGACCTATAAAGGCCAGTGGCCTACTTCACGTATTTTGACAGTCAAGATCTCGCTGACGTTCAGAACTCGTCCCATTGAAAAACAGTTCTAAATCCGTATTCACAAGGGTCATTTCGATAGAACGATTACTCGATAGGATCGCAACTGAGCGATTTCTTGTCGTTGAAGTTTTGTTACGTGATTATGGCTACTGGCCTGCCCAGTAGGCCTAAGATGCGCGCCGTGATAACTTTTATCGACGTCAATTTGTATGGGCAAAATCAATAAAATGGCGTGATAACCGCCTATCACGGCGCGCATCTTAGGCCTATAGGACATGATCAGGCATTTCTCTTTACCATGTAACTTACTTTTCAATTAGCATCTGCTTTGTCTGCTCGTCAATTTGGAAGATCATCTGCTCGGATAACTTCGATGGGACTGTGAGGAGCCGCTCCAACAGGGCAAATGTGCTAAAAAACAAAAAAAGCGAAAGGTCACTGACTGACTCACTCATCATGAAATTTCCAGAAACTACAAGTGCTAGGAGTCTCAAATTTTGCATGGGGGTTCCTTTTAGAACGTAGGTGCTCACTAAGAACGGATTTGTCGAAACTCCACCCCTAAGGGGGTAAAACGGGATCCAGGGAGAATGTGAAATGTGAACTATTTCACATAATGCAATCAGTCAGAAGATAATGAACAGATTTCTTCTGTAATTATATGCAATTTGAGACTATCTTTCGATAGATTGTCAGCTTTCGCTGTCCCTGATTGGTCCACAGAATCAGTAAACTCTTAATAGTAATCACACAACCACACCAACGCGTGGACTGTCATGGGTCACGCGACCTGTCATTGGCCTATGATCGCGCCGGCGATTGCGATCTGCACACGTTGGTGTGGTCGAAGCGAAATATAATATGTGTCACTGTAAAATTGTATTGTGTCTGTTCTTTAAACTCTATAAACAATTAAACAATGAAATTACTTACAGGGTCATAAGTTGAAACTTTTAGTTAAAGATCACCACCTATGAACACTTATGAAGCAATAAATGATTATGATTACTATTTACCGGTAATGATCCAACACATCGCTGGCAATCAGTTCCACTGATGCTCCGGTCTGTTTAGCAATGTTCCTCTGATGCAACGTAGACACCGCTTCACTGGCTAAAATATTTATTTGGTTGTTCAGTTTAACACTCCTGCATGTGTAAGTTTATTTTAATTTAATTAAAATTTATTAACTGTTTTTCTTATTGGAAGTGGGTTGAAGTCCATCACATTTGAATCTAAATACAATAAAGCTGACAGAATACTATGAAAAGAGTAGGGTAAGTGAGACCTATATGTCAAAACACATATTATAAACAGTGTATAATACAAGCTATAAAACCAATATCTAGACACCCAATAACTGAAATAAAAGGCTGTAATTAATTAGTTTAAAGTACAATTAAATTTTATTTTATTGTAGTTTGTGTGATTTGAACCTAATAGAGAATATACACCAGGGCGTTAGAACACAGTTTGAGAATCCTTGCATTAAAGAATTAAAAAGTATGTTTACTTACCTACTTTTATAATGTACCTGATGTTCCTACACTATATTCATGAATATTAATATTTTACAGCTGTTTGTGATCATATATCACATTAGAAGCAAATGCTGGCATTCATAACATTCAAGAATAGCCAAAAATAGTTATCTAATATGATTTTATCTTGTGGTATAATATTACCAAGATTATGGTTATCAAATTAATGAATTACTTACAGGAACAACCGTCAATCCACAGCTGATATATCTCGGGATCAATTAGAGTATAATTACCGACAAATACGTCTACTTCTGTGTACATTTTTTGTATTTTTGCAGTTTTTAGAGTTCCAAATTCCAATACGAAAATGTTTTGATAGAAATCGGGCAGATTTATTTTGACAGCTGATCAAAAATGACCACAATTAAAAAATGTTTTTTTTTTTTTTTTTTNCCCACCTCTACTAGCAAGTGACAGGACCTTACTCTACAGTGGCGCTAACTGGTGAGCGCTAAAACGATAGCCCTCATTGATGAAAGAATAGATGAAACACGCTGGCTTTGTAAATACATGCTCATTTACTGGTGTAGTAGTAGGGCTAGCCAGGCATTTAGTCTTAATAGATCTAGAGCTGAACTCAGTCAATGCCTGAGGTATGGAAGCGGCACGGGAGGGGAGATATTGGCATATTATGACGTTACAGAGCATTTATATGCTCTTTCACGTCATAATATGCCATATACAGGGTGGAAACGATAAGTGATCTCACTCGATTATTTCTAAACTATGCAGGATATCGAAAAACTGGTTACTGATCCTGAAAGTGCTTCACGAGCTCTATCTAACGGTACCAATAATAAGTTACAAAATAAACTGCATCTATCCAAAAATTCAATGTTTCCAACTTCCATACATTTACTACTGCCACAGTCATGGCTCTCATGTTGTCTTGATTATATCATAGCAAGTAAAGCCTAGAACCAATGTTTTCCATGAATAATTTTAAATAAGAATGCAATTTACGAGTTCATTTTAAGTGTTTATTATTTAATAAAAAAATAAACACTTTTAATATTGTGGGTCTGGCATACATTTAGTATGGAGGCTGAAAACATTGAATTTTCAAATAGATCCAGTTAATTCTGTAACCTAATACTGATACCGTTAGAAAGAGCTCGTGAAACACTTGCAGGATCAGTAACCAGTTTTTCGATATCTTGTGTAGTTTAGAAATAATCGAGTGAGATCACTTATCGTTTCCACCCTGTATATGCCTGAAATAAAATAGATTTGAAGTCTCGCTAACTTTTAAAAACACCCTCTTCAGCTCCCATACCTGTGGGCTGAGTGTGAGTTTACATCAAACGTTTAAAAAATATATGAAAATTTTAGTTTTTGAACGCTTCCCGCTAGGGGCGCTGTACAATCCGTCATACATTTAATGTCATTTTTTGACGCGCACTAGTGAGCGCGTTTGATGAAAACTCACACTCAGCCCTCTGAGCACTGAATTAAGCGCTAGACTTTTACTTGAAAAATCCGATTCGCTAGTAATTTTTCAAAATCCTTAAGTCCATGGCCATAGGCCTGATAAACTATGTAAATCGTAATTGTCATTCTCCTTAAAAACAAGTGTTTATCTAGCAGCATCTATCTTAAGATTACGAAAGCAGAAAAAAGGGAGATCAACGACCGATTCAATAAAAATAAAGTCGGCGATCGCAGAAAAATGCTGTTGCAGCTCTCAAGAGACTCGTAAGCTCTATAGATTACGATGTCTTTGCTTCAAAATTAACTAAAAAGTGCAATTTTAGTCTATGCCACTCTCCCGCCAAAAGGGAACAGATAAAATAGTCGAACGTTCCGTTCCATGCACTTCAGTCCTTCGCAGATAATTAAAAACGAAAAGTCATCGAGCATCGTTCTTTTTCCGAGCACGTACCGGTCCTTGAGTCTCCTTCGCAATTAGTTCAATTTTTGAATTTCGAACGCTGTGTTGCCTGAGGGAAATATTCGATTTAGATTTTGAGTGGTGATTAGGAATTGGGGAAAGCCAAATTAATTGGTTGTTCGACACGTTGTTCCTTTAGTAATAACGGCATGTTAAGTTAAACACTGAGGCATATTTTGACTATTTGTCGTTCTAAACTTCACTTCTTCTTAGCATCAGCCTAGTCCCGAAGTAGTGGTAGAAGAAGCTATATTTGGTTGGGACGTGTATAAGCGCCCTGGAAAGGGCCTAAGTTAATTTAATTTTGTTCTTCTGATTAATTTCGTTGTGGGTCCAATGACAATTTAACTTTCCCCCGGGACAAACTTGACCTTCACTGGTTGGGTTATTGGCGGTCAAGCTGTAGATCCTGGCTACACAAGAGTTGCAGCGGTGGGAACGAGAGGTGGGAATAGTCCCGTTTAACTGTCTCTTTTCATCCTTATTGAAGTGGGCCTATATTGAAATTGACAACTTTGTAATATCATACCAGCCCATTGTGGCATTGCAATGCTTAAATTTAGAACTACACGCCGTACACATACTAATCACAATAACGGCCATTGATTGCAAATTAGTTGGCGCCTAAACGACGAACAAAATGGCGCCTAATAACCGTCGAAATTTAACAGAAATAGTTTTAAACGGGCCAGCTAGATGTGAGTGAAACAGAAATTTAAAATTTTTGGTTTTATAGTATAGGAGCGACACCGGAGCGGTGGCATTGACATATTATTATGACGTGATAAAGCATCTGAAGTCTCGATGACGTTTGACGTTTCAAAACACCCTCCCGCCCCTCCCTTACCTCAGGCACTGACTCAATTAAGGGCTACACCGCTAGTCATAAGTCATAGGACCCCCTGGATAAAGTTATTCTCAGATTTTTTCTGAAGGATAAGGCAGTGCAGTTATCAAAGTCTAATACAGCCCCAAGAATTATCAAGAAATAAGCTGATAATGGAATCAAAAGCCACCAATAAAGAATTGTTGTAAAACCAGAAATCGTAGAAAGTTAAATTACAGATCAAAATGTAAATTTAATAACGGAATCGATTTACCCAATTAGGAAAATTTCATGTCCTGAATTGCAGTCGGGCATCGAACTCATACCAATTGAGCTCGTTAACTGTACTCGGCAGGATTTGCTGCTACTTATATGGTTCAGTAGTAAGGGAATTACACTTTCTCAACTGGGACAAAACTATTCCCGAGGGAACACAAACGGATAAAAAATCACTAAAATAGGGCTACGGTTGTTAAAACATTTCAAGCTTGTATGAACATAGTTTTCCGAACAAGAAATCATTTCGATTCCACCGCTGCAACTTCTGCGTAGCCCGAATCAGCAGCTACACATCTAATAAAAATCCAAGCAGGTTAGATAGGTCAAGTTTGTCCCAATGGAATTAAATTGACGATTTAATGCAAAGTAGATGACGGGTGACAAACGGAGATATACACAGGATTACAGGCTTTATTTAAGAGTAGCAGAGATGGGAACAAGAAGTGGGAATAGTCCCTTAGATAGTTAAGAAGACACTGGATATAATATTTTATGTAGATCGTTTCATCCACGAAGACGCGCCCCACCAATTTTTGGTCGAGGGAAACGCGGGGTGCGTGGAGTTTGATCCGAGCAATCCGAGCGTCATTATTGTAGTGTGCGTGTGCACTCATGGATGATTTAGCGTGTACCGATAACCCTCAAACATTAGCAGTAGAATGATGGGGCGCGTCTTCGGGGATGAAACGATATAATGTATACAGAATGCCTTCCACTATCTGGGGGCACGGCAGTGCCCCCACCAAGTCGAGCAAAAAAGCGGCACGGCCGTACCATCCTTTTCTCGAAGCAATTCAGGCCATTTTCGACTGCCTGTAACTTCGTTGTGGATAAAACTAGAAGGCTGAATTTTCATTAGCTATGCAGGCATTGTAAAGACACGGTATATTTAAAATTTCATTCAATTTGAACCAGTAGTTTAAGAATTATAACGGGTCAAAGTTACTTAATTTTGTCACTCACTGACTCACTGACTCACTGACTCACTGACTCACTGACTCACTGACTGACTCACCGATCATCAAAATTCTAAGGCACTTCTAGCAGACCTAGAAGCTTCAAATTTGGAATATAAGTAGTGTTTGGTGTATGAATCAAGGAAAAACTAAAATATTTGGGGGCACGGTAGTGCAACCGCCAAGTCGAGTAAAATTTTTCAATTTCGGTCCAGTTTTCTAGATACATAACTGCTGTCTACAAAATACAAAAAGAAATGAGATCCCATCAAAAACAATACTTGTCAAAAAAACCAAGTCTCGCAACTCAGTTGTTCTACGGTAAAAAGTTGTGAGATCCATGTAATACCAAGTCCAGGCCAGGAAATCTTTAACGTTTTACATAAATATATTGACTTGGCCATCGCATGAAAACACGTGTAAATTAAATTATTTAGTGCGATGGCCAAGTCAATAATTTATGTAAAACGTTAAAGATTTCCTGGCCTGGACTTGGTATTACATGGATCTCACAACTTTTTACCGTAGAACAACTGAGTTGCGAGACTTGGTTTTTTTGACAAGTATTGTTTTTGATGGGTAACTAATTTACTACTTATACCATAAATTCGTAACAACTAGACTAAACCAGTGCCATCGAAGCAAGCACCACCGAACTTATGTAACGTGGTAATGCTTGCAAATCAAACGGTTAGTATAAATAGGCAATACACAAGTTATGGCCGCGACGAGCGTGATTCAAATGCTAGCGGCGGATTTGTAATATCGAGGCAGACAAAATTCGGCTTTGGAAATATCTGTACTGATATTATAAGGCACGTTTGTTTGGAGGTTTGTTTGCATAAACTGCTAGACAGGTTTTGGTGAAGCTTCAATACGCGCCATCACTGTAGTCGTTCTTCATTGCAGAAGAACGTTTTTTGATTAATGAAAGTCCTTCGTTTTCGTTATCCGTCGTAATAGCTTTTTAGCAATTTAGTAGCAATATGTAGCCTAAATTCTTCTATATCTTAGCGGATTGGGCTTGAATAAATATGTAAGTTAAGTTCCTACTATTATAATTTATTATGGATACATGAAATAAGTAGTTGTTTTCCCAAAGACCAGCTGTTTTCCATAACACAGGAACTCTAATGGGATTAATGGTTCGGATCACCTTTGCTCATATTCTCAAAGAAAATGAAATCCTTGTCTATGGCAGAGATAAATATACAATTATCCCGACGGATTAGCAAGCTGAAGTGGCAATGGGCAAGGGACATGGACGCCGATGGGGCAGCAAGGTTCTGGAGTGGATTAATATTCTGTATTGTAAAGACTTGGCAGTATGGCGAATGCCTTTGGCTTCTGCTAAAGGAAGAATCCAACCAAAAAATAACATTTCATTATTTTTTATCTGGCTGATAAATTGTTAGCTTGTTACTCAAGAATGTAAACACATTAAGGTATACGTAACCAACTTACCTTCTAAAATCATATCAAATACAAATGAGAACTGGTTCATACACTTACATACTTGTGTTAATTAATGAGCAACTTCAAATATGGGAGTTTGGTGCAAGTTACAGGCTTTTAGTTAGCTACATAAGTAGAATTCCATTTCTGGCCACAGTACACAGGTCATTCTTATCCTTATACGACCATTGTTTTGTCACCTGTTATCCGCTTTGCAATGGAGGGAAGTCGAACCTTTAATTTCGAACTCTTCCTATGTTCTTCTGATTAATTTCGTTGCGGGTCCAATGACAGTTTATCTTTCCCACAGGACAAACTTGACCTTCACTGGTTGGGTTATTGGCGGTCAAGCTGTAGATCCTGGCTACACAGGAGTTGCAGTGGTGGGAACGAGAGGTGGGAATAGTCCCGTAGCGCTACGTTAGAATCAGTAGCCTACAATAGGTCATTTCTAGGGAACGCTATAAAGAACCTATAAGTGGTTTACTCGTTGCCTATCTTGTGTCATTATTACACACTGTAAAACCCTGGTTTTCCTAAATAAATAAATAAATAAATAAATAAATAAAAAAGAGTGACTTTGGCCGTGTGCATCCACCAGTGGTTTCCTGCAACGTTAACTAGGTATGTATCTCCTTAGTTCCTTGGGTCTTTTTCTGTAAGATTTATTTCCACCAATTGCCAATCCCTTTTACACTAAATAGAAGTCAATCCTTAGCTTTGAACTTTTCCTATTGTAATCCCATCGTCCATCCAAACAGATGCCTTCTTTGATTGGTTTTAATTGGCGGTCAAACTTAGTCTTAGCAAAAGAAAAGTTGTAACAGTGTGAGAATGAGAGGTAAGAATAGTCCCTGAGAGAGCCTTTTTATGTCACATTTTTTTCGTCCGGCGCATCGAGACAAAAATTTGGAAAGTAGCAAATGATGAGAATATAATGCCGCAACAAAATAAAATTTGTGGTAGAGAGAGGTGGTTTGTCACTTAATATCGTTGCTACCGCTTCAGTCTATGGTCGAGGCCACACTGACCACACGCGGCACATTACGATCACTTAGCATCATCGCTAAACAACGTTTTAGAGTCGATAATATACGATAACGGCATGAGCAATGTACTTGTTTGGTTTCACCATTAACTACAGCAGGATAAAGGACGCAGCACACTTATCAACCCGGAAAGCGATCGTAAAGGTTCGACCAAAACAACGCGTGCACTGTGCAGCCTGCGTGCACAATGGCAATGGCAATGGCGATTCTACTGATTTCTTTTTTGCCATCGCCATAGTGCACGCGGGTTTGGTCGAACCTTAACAATATCAACTCGAAGTGGTCAGTATTATTTGTATTAAAACTCCATACTGCAACGGACACTTATCCGCAACGTATAGATGACCCACGCTGAACTGTCCCACCAAACTCAATGACAGGGGGGCGCTACCATCGTTCAACTGTATGGTTTCCAACATGGCAAAAATCGGAACCAGCGATCCGGTATTGACGGTGGCGCCCCACTGTCAATGCCATGGATAGGACAGTTCAGTATTTTGGAACTATAACGTAAACGCCTTGCCTCGCGGTTAGGGTTGCCAGGTCCAAAATCACAAAAGCCGGACTTTGTGCTTCATTTGGCCGGACATTTTACCCTAAAAGCCGGACATGTGACAATTAGTGTCAGCTCATGAGTGAGTACTATCATCATCGGTTGCTATCCTGATGCGTGCGCTTCATATGATTCTGTGGCAACCAATTAAATAGCCTAACAAAAGCCGGACAGGCCGGACAAGGCAACATTTGGCCGGACAAGTCCCTAAAAAGCCAAACATGTCCGGCTAAAGCCGGACGCCTGGCAACCCTACTCGCGGTTGACAGCTCGCGAAAGGCGGTACGGTGTTGATCCTTTTCAGAGTTGATAAGTCTGCTATGACCTTTCGTTTACTCCGAAAAACGTTATAGGTAGTTTCGAATGCTGCTATCCCTCTCACCCAAAGCGAGATGCCAGCGTGAGGGAAGGTGACAGATAGCCGTCTACAGCACGTCAAGGTAAACACTCACTTTAGCATCTTATTCCATTGCAATAAGTGCTATATTGCAACGAAAATGCTGTCGACTGTATATTCTGGCAGAAATTTTTGGGTCTTCAATAACTTGATGTGCATTTGGTTTGTGTAGTTTTACTTCTTGTTTATTATTCTAACTTACCAAAGGCACAGAATAATAATAAGTACTACGTACAGAAGTTTTACTTCGCGAAGGTATTTAAAAAAATGTATGCTCAATGTCATTAACAATATGGTGTAATTTAGCCTGTCTCAAGAGTCAAGCACCATTTTGTTGACAAACGTCAGTGTCGGCACTGCGCCGAAGCTATAGGGCTGACTTCGGTAAAATGATGTGACGTGAGGTGCCAAACTGCGGAAAATGGCGGAGGAAATACATTATTTAGCATGAATTATATTATCATGAATAATATTAACTACTTATTTACCTCTCAGTGTCTTGAGGCAACTTAAAAAAGTACATTCTGTGTTTTTATTATTATTTAGGCAGTTAAATACTGCACAGTATTTAGTACACCATTTTCTTTATTTTCTTCCATCATACACAAGAATACGCGTGCGTGAGTCAATGTTCGCTCGTATGTGAGGCCTTGTCGAATAGTATCCTGTAGGTGGGCCATCGAGCGTGTTTTGTTTTCGATATAAACTCGCGGAGATGAACAGGCCTGCCAAAGGTAAAACCAGTTAATGCATTCTAATTTTTAAAGTTCCATACCCAAAGGATACATAATAATATGACTCATTCCCTAAGGATATGGATATACCTTCTACTTTTCCTTTTACGTGTGTATTTTTCAACGAACTATTTATTGCCCAGACCTAGACAGTGGAGTTTTTCACAGAATTATTTCTGTATAATCTACCCAACAAACTTTTGAACTAGTACTTCTTCTTTTTTTCGTGTCGACAACAAACCTACACAGTGTCAGCCCAAAACTCCGCCACAAGAGTGGCGTTGTCAGTAGCATTCATCAAATCCTCCTGGGCACGACATCAGGTGCTTCATCGACTGAGGAACAAAACTGCACCTGCACTCCATGTTTAAGCCATCCAAGAATCCCCACCTGACCAGATTATTTAATAGAAGTGTAAGTGCAAGTCCGACTCGCATCTCGCTAGCTTTTTGAACAACTTGATGCTTCATTAAGCTCCTTACTTGTGAGAAATTCAGTGATTTTAGATTTAGCATTTTTCATATTGTTAATAAATCGACGTACATAAAGCCATGACTCTAACCAATCGACTCCAAGACGAATATCTCTCAAATAATTCAAGAAAATCGTTTTTAGTCTCCTAAAAGGTAGGTAGTGCTACACTTGGCATGTCATTACAAGTGTCAACACCCACTGATTCATCCTGAGAAAACACTTGAGGTGAATGAAGCCAAGGTGAGTCACTTTGAAAAAGCCAGTTAGGTCCATTAAACCATAATTTGCAATTGGAAAGATCCTGTGGTTCCAAACCACGTGAAGCCATGTCAGCAGGGTTCTCTGAAGACTTTACATGAAACCAATTGTCTTTAGGAGACAAATTTTGTATTTGGCCAACTCTATTCGATACAAAAACATCTCGTCTAGCGGGATCACTCTGTATCCAACACAGGGTAATCATGGAGTCAGTCCAATAGAATGAGTTCTCAGAACTAATATTTCTAAACCTGTCACTCTGTCTAAGTTCTAACTTAGACAGAGTGACAGGTTTGAGAGGAGCAACTCTTGTCTTCGCACATACTAAGTGGACTGTAGTTTTTTCAGGTCAACTGCAGCGGATGTACACGACGCAGCCATACGCCTTCGTGGAGCTATCTGCGAAGCCATGAAGCTCAACCCTCTCTGCGTCAGTATTAACCATGAGACGAGGCACTGAAATGACATTCAAGCATTCAAGATTGGCACAAAAAAAATTTCCATTTAGATAAAATAGCGTCAGGCACCTCAGAATCCCAGTCAACGTTTGCCTTCCAGATATCTTGCATTATCAACTTAGCATAGACTGTAACTGGAGCAATAAAACCCAAGGGATCATAGACCTTAGCAATATCAGACAAAATATTTCTTTTGGTATGACTAGTGGAAGTATATTTAGGTACCTCGACCTGAAATTTATCTGTGTTTGGCTCCCACTTCAAACCTAGCGTTTTAATACAAGAACCTTCCTTACTGTCAAAGGAAAAATGACATTTTTCAAGTTTTTCAGGAGGAAATTGCGACATTAACATTGAGCTATTAGAGTACCATTTGTGCAATTCAAACCTTCCTTTAGCTAACAACTCTTGCAACTCATTTATGGTATTTAATGCAGAAGAAAGATCTTTCTCGCCATGCAAAATGTCATCAACGAAGGTACTTTGAAGTAATGCCTTAGAAGCAGATGGAAAATTATCACCTTCATCCTCAACCAATTTCACCAATGTCCGTGTAGCAAGGTAACTGGCTGATGCTGTTCCATATGTAACAGTATCCAGCTGAAGACACTGTATATCATGCGATGGATCATCTCTCCACAGGTTTCACTCGAATTTGCCTGTACATTTTAGTTATATCAGACACAAAAACATAAACATAGGTACGAAATCTTAGAAGTATGGTAAACATGTCAGGTTGAACAACAGGACCCACAAGAAGTACATCATTTAAGCTCAAGCCCGTAGAAGTGGATTGAGAACCATTGAATACAATCCTAAGCTTGGTAGTAGAGGAACTTTCCTTCAAGACAGCATGATGAGGCATGTAATATTCAATTTCATCACTTTTGTGTGGATTAATATGAACAAAGTGAGCATGGCCAAGTTTAAGAAATTCCTCAATAAATGCTTTATAGGCCTTAAAAAAGTCAGAATTATTTTGGAATTTTTTCTCCAATGACATAAGACAACGAAAAGCAACATTGTAAGAATTACCTAGTTTTGGTAGAAGTTCTTTGTTTATTGGCAAATCGACATGATACCTTCCTTCTTCATCCCTGGACACAGAATCAAGGTAGCTCTGTTCGCACCTTTTCTCCTGAAATGACAACATATTATCATTAGGCATTTCTTCTAATTGCCAAAATTTTTTAATGTCGTTATGTAGGACAGACAAATGACATTGGCTTTTTAAACCCGAAACATGTTGACCTACCACAGACAATTCACCACAAAATACCCAACCAAATTCAGTATTTATTAATGTGGGCATATTTGGACCTAGATCGATCTTGCCTTCTCGAAGACATTTTGCAAAACATGAAACACCAAGAATCATATCAATGTCCTTAGACACATTGAAATTAGGGTCAGCTAAATGTAAATGCATGAGAGACGGCAGTGCCTCTTTAGACACATTGACCATTGGTAAAGGGTCAGTAATAAAATCTAACACACCGAATTCTGAACAATATTTAAAATCAGAACAGTTAGAATAAACTGATAGTGCAACTTTATGCTTTATTTTACAAGTATGACCTCCCACCCCGGCCACAGTTTGACTAGCATCTTCAAAATTAACACAGTCCAATTTATTAGCAAACGCAGAACTAATATAATTCTTTTGGCTACCTATGTCCAAANAATCATATCAATGTCCTTAGACACATTGAAATTAGGGTCAGCTAAATGCAAATGCATGAGAGACGGCAGTGCCTCTTTAGACACATTGACCATTGGTAAAGGATCAGTAATAAAATCTAACACACCGAATTCTGAACAATATTTAAAATCAGAACAGTTAGAATAAACTGATAGTGCAACTTTATGCTTTATTTTACAAGTATGACCTCCCACCCCGGCCACAGTTTGACTAGCATATTCAAAATTAACACAGTCCAATTTATTAGCAAATGCAGAACTAATGTAATTCTTTTGGCTACCTATGTCCAAAAGCACAGTGCAGTCATATCGCTCACCATCACTGTCACACACATTGACTAATGCAGTGGGCAGAAGGGACACTTGACATACAGAGGTACTATTTTGTGTAACTATTGAAGATGTCATTACAACATTACTCGGGGAATCGATTTNTACAACATTACTCGGGGAATTGATGTGAGAATCATTTGAAGTAGAGCTACGGGCAGAAGTCTCATTACATGTCTGCGAATCAAGATGTAATAAGTGATGATGCTTTTGTAAACACTTTTTACAGACAATATTGGATGTGCAATTGCTAGTACAATGTTTATCTGATAAACAAACAACACACAAATTAGTTTTGTTAACAAATGTCTGTCTGTCATTGGGACTCAATTTAATGAATTTAAAACACTTGTAAGTTGAGTGATTTTTGTTGCAATACAAACAAGAAAATAACTTACCATTTGCACTTCTGCCGCTGCCAACAGTCACATGACTAGTGCTCTTTGCCGGAGGCACGACCTTTGTAGTGCTCACTGATTCATCACGGCATAGCATATCTAATGCTTGGCAGCGCTGCTGTATAAAGTTAAGAAATTGTTGCAAACTAGGGAAATCACTGGAATCTCTTTGCAATTCAAAATCACGCAAAGAACTGTAATCAATTTTTGTTGACAAAATATGTATGAGAATAATATCTTGCAAGTTTGAAATATTCAGTGATAATAGTGAGTTATAATACTGCATAAAATCATTTGTTAATTGCCTTAGTGTATAAGATTTACCATTGACTTTATGTAAAGACAAAATGTGTTGCAAATGATAATTAGCTATAAGAACCTTATTGTCATATCTTGATGTAATCGCAGACCATGCCTTCACGTAGTTTTCGTTCGTACATTCCAAAGTCGTAACCAAAGAGGCAGCTTCGCCGACCAAACACGACTTCAAGTAATAGAACTTCTGCACGGGACTTAAATCTTCATTTCCGTGTACCATAGTGACGTATAAATCCTTGAACGACAACCAGTCTCCATAACTTCCACTGAACTTGGGCAACGATATCTTGGGAAGATTCGGTTTATGCTGGTGCTCTTGCGTCGATCCGGAGTCACTCGCCGATGAGTTACAATGATGCTTCAGCGCCTCACGACGTTCACGAATGTCAGTTAGTATTCTTTGACACCTTGACTCGATTTTCGATCCCTCAGCGGTCTCTGAAGTATCCATCGATTCCAAATTGAGATTGACGTCCTCCAATCTCGTAAAAAGACTGCTAATTCGTTCGGCGGCAACATCCAACATGGCGGTGGATTTTACGGTAGAAATGTCCCCCAGCTCATTTTCCACAAGTGATATGCGGCCTTTGATGTATCTTCTCACATTTATCAATTTTTGCTTGTCTTGATGAGCAAAATCACTGCTGGTATCCTCGCCGGTTATGGGCATTTTGAAAGCACGCAATATGTGGTATGCAATGCGTTAACGTCACCCCGGGCCGGCAGCACACAACACGAAAAAAAAAAACTGCTCCAAGTACAGATTCTCAGTACAGACTCCTGCATCCAGCTCTGAAGGACCATGAACAGAGTGATGCGGCAGGTACAAAAGACACTTAACTTCAGTGATATTCTATTTATTGAGAAGATAATTTACAACCATGTGCACACACTTGAATGGTAGGAAAAAGAGGCCATAGAGAGGGGCCATAGAGCATACAACGCTTCTGGGTTGCCAGATATCGTTATTACATTTTTACCACTTTTTCTTTTCAGTTTTCTGTCAATTAAGCTACATTTTTTATATGCCCACTGTTAAATTATTTTAATGGTCACCCATCCAGAAAACGTCCAAACAACAGCGTGCTTAACTCTCCCAATTGATACTGATTCACTGTAGCCACTGGGCTAGCATCCCTGTATCTGGCCTGCCGTAATTCTCAAAGGTATAGACGCATCTGTTCGACCCTTCCGAATTTATGATAAATATTCACTAAATAATAGAGAAGGATTGTATTAAGATACAAATTTGTTTTTCCGCGGAGCAAAAGGGTGCGGGATAGGGATGGGACTAGCGCAGCGAGGGGTGTCGATGGTAGAGTTTAAGCTAGCTACGATAAAGCACCAATGTGAACATCAAGCCGTAAAACCAACTAAAGCTTTTTTTGTAAAAAAATAAAGGTGCGATTATTTTTCATCGCCCGATTAGCCCGCTTACATATTGGTCCTAATGTAATATGCAAATATTGTGCAAACAAAATCATTCCCGCAAAAAAGCTGCAATACAACAGGACTGTCGTGTGAAGACCCATTTCATGTGCGTTTTTACCCGACTGCGCCAGAAGGAGGGTTATGTATATCAGTTTTATGGGGGACACTGCAAACGAGATGTTTCTGTGAATGTTGATATTAAACACGTATACTTATAAACAGGATCCTGCAAAAACAGTTCCCGCAAAAAATAGATGTCTCCGTGGGAAAGAGCCCTAAATAGTAGTTACCAAACCCGATGCAAACAAAATTATTTCTGCAAAAAAGCTGCTAATTCATCGACATCGACAAACAAAGCCCACCACTACGCAACATTACCATGTATCTCGCATAAAATTCATGTATGTAATTATTATCACTGTATGACTCAAGTGTGTCTGTGAAATAAATGTTTTGAATTTGAAAAAGCAGCTGCTAATTCATCGCCATCGACAAACAAAGTCCACCACTACGCAACATTACCATGTATCTCGCATAAAAACAACGTTCGCGCCGCAACGCATCTGCTCAAATATTGAGTCCGCGTCACGATCGGGCCGGATTGCCTCTGTCATATTTATATACTTGGCCCGTGCCTGTTCGAAATTTGAATTTATAAAAGTTACAGCCTGAAAGTCTATGGTCGGAATATTTTGTAAGATATAGATAGGCAAAGGAATTCTGTGCTACAGCTTACTCGAGCGTTATTTTTTAGTCAAAAGGTGAATCGAATTTTAAGTTATATACAGCCGAAGTCTATGGCAACCTCTTTTAGTTTAAATTTACTCTATGATTGAAACATTTTTTAAGAGATAGACGTTTGGAATGTTCGTTTGAATTGTTTATTTAATACCTCTATTATTTTAAAAGTGACAGCCTGAAACTGTATGGTTGGATTTTTTAAAATAGACAACGGAATTACTTTTTTCACCCATTCTAGGACATCCTGCATGTAACAAACTCTACATTTTCCATTTTAAGGAGTCTGGCTGAAAAACTCGCGCATATTAAAAACCATTCCCAATCTACAGGGTGTTTCTTGTAAGGTGTAAAGCCGAAGGCAGGTGATAGGTGAGGACTAGACCTATCGATTTCACCCCCATGTATGTTCTACGATTTTTCATAGTTTAGAAGTTATCGTTAATTTTGTGACTTTTTCAAATTGTATGACCCAGTAGGCTTTAAATTTTTTAATCTTTTTTTTGGGTCGATTTTTCTCAGATTTCATTTTTTTGACAGATTCCCTATTAATTGCAGATTTTTGAAAAAAATAATCAACTTCCTATCTTTGATGCAAGATACAAAATTTTTGCTAGAAAAGTAGACCCAACTGACCCCCCGATCCCGAAACCCCCGAGGCTCTTCGATTGGCTCTGTGCGCTCCAAGTTCGATCTAAGGGACGGCTGGCATACCTCGAATGTTATGAGGCGATGGTCAGATGTGCTGGCCTCCGGGTGCACTCTCCATTTGGAGATGCGTACTCCCCTTGTGGATAAGGTGAGATCCACATTGGACTCGCCGTTGACAGTGCTGAATGTAGCTGGTTGGCCTTCAGTGTTGTGCAGTAGGAGGGAGCGGCCGAGGATGAAGTCCTCAACCGCGTCCCTGCGATGGTCCTCGACGCGGCCTCGGCCACGGCATTGCTCCTCCGTGCAGTGCCACAATACGGAGTGGGCGTTACTGTCCACGCCGACAATCACGGTCTTACCGCGTAAGGCCATAGCTGGGCATTAACTCGTTAATCCGTTAATCGTTAATTAACGAAGTTAACATTTCTATTAACGGATTAACTTTTAAGTTAACTTTAAAAAATGTTAACGGACTCGTTAACTTCCGTTAAATTATCCTAAGTCCGTTAATCGTTAATCCAGTACCTACTATTTACCAAAAAGATACAGCAGACACGCTGAAAAACGCGTTCTGACAAGTACGTTCGGGCTTCCAGAACTTCCAGAACCCAAAACAACAGTTTTTGTAACCATATTACCAACGCAACGATATAAAAAATGCATTTTTTTTATTTCATTATGGGTTTGCCTGGCCCATTCCCATTTTATTTGGTGTCGGCCCTCCGCGTCATGCGTCTCCAGGCGGCTCGGTCCTGGGCTGTCTTACTGTTAACTTGGGCTTCTTTAAGGTCGTTATTGATTACGGAAATCCATGTAATTCGGGGTCTTCCTCGTCCGCGGGGCTTAGTTTGGATGTGTAGCACTTTTCTGGTCATATGGTCGGGTGGTCGCCTCATGACGTGTCCGTACCACCGCAGACGGCTCTCCTGCAATTTAGCTGGGATAGGTCTCACTTTAAAGGGGCCTCTTATGTGTGTGTTTCTTACATGGTCCAGCCTAGTTACACCACCTGCCCATCTGAGCATCTTCATCTCAGCGCAGTGCAATTGGTTTTCGTACTGCTTTTTGAGCGGCCAGCATTCGGATCCGTATGTCATGGCTGGTCTGACGGCTGCTCTGTATACTCGTCCCTTTATGCGTACGGGCATTCGGGTATCGCATAGCACGCCGGATAGTTCTCTCCATTTCATCCACCCAGTATTTATGCGATGGGTGACATTAGTGTCTATTGACCCATCTTTACTGATGACTGACCCTAGGTATTTGAAATGGTCCACTTCTTTTAGCTGGGTGTTCTGCAGACAGATGGTGTGTTTGCTGTTGATGCCACTAAAGTTGCAGTGCATGTACTCGGTCTTCTCTCTGCTTATTCGCAGACCTGATGTTTCCAAAGCTTCCCCCCTCAACTTTTCTAAAATCTGCTGTAGGTTGTTCACATCTTCACTGATCATTACGACGTCGTCCGCATATAGGATGTCCCATGGCGGCGCTCGTTGCAGATTTGAGGTGAGATGATTCATAACAACATTAAACAGCAGAGGACTGAGTGCGGAGCCTTGGTGCACCCCAACCTTCACGCCAAATTCTTTGCTTGTTCCGGCTGGACTTCACACTTTGGTTCATACTTGGTGATATATCTTTGACAATCATTATGTAATGCTCGGGCACACTCTGAGCCCTTAGAGCGTGCCAGATTAATTCTCTCGGTACCCGGTCGAAAGCTTTCTCTAGGTCGATGAATATCATGTACAAACAAGTCTGTCTTGATGTCTCTGTACTTTTCCATCAGTATTCTGACCGAGTGTATGGCATCAGTTGTGGATCTACCGGCGACGAATCCGCATTGATTTTCAGTGACGCTAGTTATTTCAAGTAACCTTTTATTAATGACTCTTTCCCATATTTTGAAGGAATGCGAGATTAGCTTTATAGCTCTGTAGTTGCCGCAGAGTCTTATATCGCCTTTATTTTTATAGAAAGGTACGAGAAAGCTCAAATTTTAGCTAATTTTTTATTTATTTAATTATAACTGAATAAATGGCAATGCCAGATTTTGTATGGAAAGTGGCGTCTTTTTTTTTTCGCGCGGCCATCGACCAAACTTTGTTTTTTGATTACAAAATAGTGTAATAAACCAAACTTACTATGGCATGTATACCTCTAAACTCAGTCTGAACTGAGTTACGAGCATTAGAAGTTTGATGATTTTCGTACTAGATTTGCTTTTTGTGCGCAAGTTTTGTAAGAAATTACAACAAAATATTGCGCTATTTTGTTATTGCGCTGATTCTGCTCCATACCGATGTCTGGAGCCTTTAATGGATGGTATTGTTTGTTTACATATACAATCTCACTATTTTGTTGCAATTTCTTACAAAACTTTGCGCGCAAAAAGCAAATCTAGTATGAAAATCATCAAACTTCTAATGCTCGTAACTCAGTTCAGACTGAGTTTAGAGGTATACATGTCATAGTAAGTTTGGTTTATTACACTATTTTGTAATCAAAAAACAAAGTTTGGTCGATGGCCGCACGAAAAAAAAAAGACGCCAATTTCCGGCATTGTCTTTTAAGACCAGTTTTCCTCAACCGATTGAGCTGGGTATACTTATGTAAGTACGATGACAATGCAATGTTACGGTACCATTGAGCTGGTCTGATTATGGAGTCAGGAGGTGGCCATAGAAACTCCTAAATGAAACGGCGGAATCGCATCGAATTTGGGTTCGTTGGATTTGTCATTTTGAGCACTTTAGTACTAGATGATGTCCAGGGCCCTGATGATGGAATCAAGAGGTGGCCATAAGAAATTCCTAAACGAAACGGTGGAAACTTATTGAGTTTGGGTTTGTTGGATTTGTCTTTTCGAGCACTTTGGTGCTAAAATGTATTGTAATTGTACCAAGGCTCTGAGATTGAGATACAACTAAAGTGTATAATAAAATTATAATAAAAGCTTTTATTCTGAAATGAAGTTGTACTAAAACGAAAAAATAATTCTACTTATGCAAGTTTCAAATAATTTCGAAAGCTTGTAGCGCAAACATAAAAGAGGAATAAATTCCATGCGCGATACAAGCTTTAGAAATTATTTGAACTTCGCATACAATATTTTTTTGGTTTCATTATCACGTGTTAACGGATTAACGATTAACGTTAACTTGCGTTAAATCATCCGGAATGTAACGTTTTAACGTTTAACGAAGTTAAGTTTTTTAGTAACGGTTTAACGATTAACGAAGTTAACTATTTGATTAACGGTGCCCAGCTATGGGACTAACTAATGTTTGCAATTCTCTAAGTTTACGTTACGTAGAACACATTTAAAGACAATAACTGAACAGAACATTTTTTTATCCACAACGAGGAATCTCTTGCCATTCATCTTACCTGATGGAAACTGATGGATGATCAGCGAGCTTCACTCGGAATCCTAAATCACAGAGGAATTGGCTGTCCTAAATAGGTGGCCTTACCACTAGACCACAGTGGTGGTTGTTACTTTACGATTCAATTCGATATACCTACATATTAGAGTGTGAGAGAAAGGGAAAGAGTTTGTGTGTGTGTGTGNAATCGATAGATCTAGTCCTCACCTATCACCTGCCTTCGGCTTGACACCTTATAAGAAACACCCTGTATAAGGCGCAGGCTTTATAACATTTTTCTAATTACTCAAAAGCCCGAACGCCAGGCCGAAAACAAATCGTTTTAAAAAAAGAACATCCGCAAACAAAACTCGAAGGCGCCGCGTCAGCATCCCTTTCGATCCAATTTCAAATTTGAATCCGAACTGCCTTCCTTTTCCGGCTAGGGTTGTCTCTGATTGCTTTATCGATTAGGCCAGTGTTGTTAAAATGAGAGAATGCAGACTGCAGTGATGTCAATTGTCTTTTATCACTTTTTAAAAATAATAATCATTATTTAAAAAAATGCTGGTTCGGTTAAGGAATGCATACCATTTCATAACTTGTCGTTAAAAACAAGACGCACAACACAAAATTATAAGATTTAATGGTGAAAATTCAGATAGTAGTGAACAGCAGCTCAGACTAAACACTTTTTTGTTGCAAATTCGTCCCTATTACGACGAAATAAACTGCCGTTGCCACAGTGGTTACTTTGGTGTGCCTTCGCCCATACATTATTTTTAATACCTACATCTCTTGAAATAAATGAATGAGAAAGAAAATTTTGCTCGTATATTTTTATTGTTTCTATTTCTGGTACCAAATAAATATTTTTTCTTTCTTTCTTTCAAATGAGATAATATTTTCAATCGTTGGTACACCGCCCTACCGAAACTAGAAAAAAAAATCCAACCTCCTTTATCCAGCTGAACTTTTAATTTGGCCAGTCCTAATGCAAGCGAGATGTGATATTGTCTATGCCTTCGCCATGACTTCCGAACTCTTTTGTTTATTGGATTTCCAACGAATTTTCTTCGTTCGAATTTCAAAATTGGAACGTAGAGCTTGCCAAAATTGGACTAGAGTTGACAATTTAAAGTTTTCAGTAGATATTTTTTTAGGATTATGATTCTTCTAGTTATAATGCTGATGATATACTTTTGGAAAGATGAAAAAGTTTAAATAAAAAATACGGTTTTATCACTCTTGGGGCTTGTTCCCAAGGATACGTGTTTAAATATCCCGTTTTCGCATTCGGGTTATTCATTAAAGAAGTAAAAAACAGGATCCATTTTAAATTCAAGTATTGTTTAATAGAAATGTTACCAGCAGCCTCCTGCATACATTTTGCAGGTTTCCGCAAAACTGGATAACCAATTTGCCACAGGAAAGGACCCTAAAAGGACCAAAAATCTTCATACAACCTTGATGGAACGAGGGTGTTGCTGAATGAACGAAATTTTAATTTAAACCGACAAGTAATTTACGACGTCTTTTAGATATAAAATATGCTTTTTGTCGGCTTATTAAGCAACTAGCGTCGGGAGGCGGATACGCGCGCTTGGGCATAGAGAAGGGATGGCTTTGAAATCGATTGATTGAACAATTGATTAAAATCGATCAACATCGATCCCGTCATTTTAGGATTTAGTGCGATTTGATAATCAAGATTGTTGTTTAGTTTTAGAAACGGGAGACTCTACCAAGGCAAGACAAAGAGACAAGGTTACCTTGATTATCCATTTATTACAATCCAATTTAAACATCAACTATATTTCTTACTAAATAATTTAAAAAAAGTGATAAATTCTGATAAAATATTTTGGTATTGAATTCGTTTTTTTTTTTCTCGGTAACTCAAAAAGGAAATTTATCAAAAAGATCTATAATTTTTTGTGAATTAATTCGAAAATTAATACATAATTACCAGCCATAGAAGACATCAGTCGGTCCCTAGGGAACTAAAAACTATATTTTTCCGGAATAAAAGAACATCTAAGAAGTCCAGGAAGACGAGTTATTGAGCTGGAAAGTTCGCATCCTTTCATAAACAATGGTATGTCGACAGCAGAACAATATTATTTTTTTGTCTCCAAATCGCATCTTTTATCTCTAATATTATAAAAGAGGAAATTTTTTATTGTTGTCTTGCTTGTTTTGAATAAGCTCCAAAATTACTACACATAGGGGTACGAAGTTTGCCGAGGCAGCTAGTAACTAACGTAGTTTACAAAAAATCTACGTTCCACAAAAAAATGGACATTTTGATGCAGACCCTATAATATCTACAGACCCTTTTTTCACCCTTATAATTAATAGGTACATGATTAGATTTGACTTGACAGACTGGTTTTAGTACATATAAGTGAAGAAAGCAATTCGTAGGGCGAATCGAAACTTCAGTAGAATCTAAAGTCGCATTGACGGTAGGTATATACTACATCTGAAAGGGACATATTAAGTCAAGACTGTAATCTCACTTTGAAACTATGAGATTGTCCTCCCATCTGCCCTCAATTCCATTGTCCCCTAAGATTGCCCCAGAAACCTTCGTAATCCAAACTTTCCCAAACGACGTAATTTTTTTCATTACGCTTCACATGAAAACGTTCCAATATCCACATGAAATACGCGCCATAACTGGCACTTTAAAATAACTTTCAATTCTTTCAAAAAAAGAATTTAGCCACTCCTGCAGAAAACGGAACCGTCACATTCTGCACAGTTGCCCGCGAAAAAACCGCCTTGACAGCGAAAAAGGCGGGAACGGCGGCCATTATGGACAAGTGACGCCAGGCCGGCTATATAATTGGCACTCGCAAGTTATGGACAGATTTTAATAAAGCTAGTCTGGAATAATTCTGGAGCCGCTGCCAAACTATTGTATTTTTCACTGCAGCGCGAGTTTTCTCAGGTTTGTGTGAGATGAAATGGTATTTTTATATTTTTGGCGACGAATGTGGGAGATGAAAGCAAAATTGAATAAATAGGTTTCGTTGATTTATTTTCTTAGTTTATGATTTTCATCTAAGCCCTAAGTCAATATTTCTTAATGAAGTTTAGAAAACCTGATCTAAACCTGCTGGAAGTAGGATTACTAAAAAGCACGTTCGTTCGTTTCAGCCAAATGACGTCCACTGCTGGACAAAAATTATTTCCACAACAACCGGTCCTGTGACCTCCCGCTTATTCCATACAGCCTCTGCCAGCTATATTCTTGAAGTCGTCTATCCATCGGATCCTCCATAGTGTAGGACACACACTGAAAACGATTGGGAAGCCTCCCCAACCCGTTTGGCCAGCATGGGGTGCGTAGGCCAAATGAAGAATGTTCACTAATTTGTTTTTTAGCTTTCTGTATTCTCTGTTAAAAATAAAAAATACACGTGAAAGAATTATTTCGATACGTCAATTAGTTTCCAAGATATTGAATTTTAAAAGTGCGGGCGGCGGCCGGCCCGCCATTTTATGCGCGTGACGTCATATTACAACGAATGGCTCATATTTGTATGGGTGGAATCTTGCAAACTGAATTAAGACCCACTTCCAGGCAACCGATTAAGCTGAAATTTCGCAAACACATGTGATTTGGATGACCATGCAATATTATGATGACATGGAGCTGATCTGATGATGGAGCTGGAAGGTGGCCATAGGAACTCTATAATAAAACGACTTAAATGCATCGAGTTTGGGCTCGTTCGTTTTGTATTGATGAGTATTTTAATTCTATATAGTAATCGGGGTCTAATGATGGAGCTGGAAGGTAATTCGCAATAAAACGACACAATCGCATCAAGTTTGGGTTTGGTTCAATTTTAATTTCTGTGATGCGTCTGGGTGTTAATATGTATAATAAGTTTGTATTTACAAAAAAAAATATTTAAGTATGTATAGATCCGTTTTCTAGTGAGCGGACGCTGTGAATGTACGTCACACGGGGTCACGTGACCGTCGGCGGGACTCAATATTTATGCGAACTTTGAATGCCTATAAAATCATAACTACTGGGTATTTTTGAATGAAATAAAAACTAATGTATTTGTAAATGTAAAAGCTTAACTGTAACATAGGTTTCAAGTGATTTTTCATACCTAGTAACATTCTCAATTATCCACTAGTCACAGAGGGGCGTGCTCCTGCAGTGGAAACTGATTTTTTTATACTTAACAAGGCAAGTATTTGACCGCAATCGCACCTGGTATTAAGTGAGATGCAGTTAGGATGGTACATAATAATGTACAGTCACGGAATGAAAAGGTTCGTCAGTTTTCAAATTGATTCCTTCAACGAATCGCGAGCACATATTACCTTTTGAAACTATGTTACAGAATAATCTGGAGTTAGAGAAAATAATCTTTAAGTGTTGCTTAGTAAAGTTCAAAATTATTTAGATCGAAGTTGTTTGATGATTTATCTTGTCAAGAAGATTATTATGATTGATAAACTAAAACCTTCTTGTTGGTTCAACCTGCCATTATTAGGTATTTCTATTAAAAAAAACTACATTTTGTAACATTGCACTGATGGGATAGAAAAATAAACAAGCAAAACCTTATTCGTTAGCAAACGTCATATTTATTTTTAAATGTTAGCAGCACTGTTTCTTGCACTGTAATGTTGGCAGGTTTGACTCTTACAGTACCTACTTATTGCAAGCGAAAACCGACACTAAGGTGACGAACCTTTTCATTCCGCGACTGTACATACCAATCTGCCCTGTAAGTGCCTATTCAATCTCGCCTTGAAACGGCCCGGATTATGTGTGATTGACCTGCTGATGATGATAGGTGGGAGACATATTTTTTGTTTGTTGCAAAACCATTTGGCCATTATAAGATTATAAGAACTTTCGCGTTCCATTTCAACTAAAATAGTAAGACACGGGTCTTAACGCGACGTTTATTAATGAGTTACATTCAACGTCAAACCATGAGTACTTAATGTAACTCATTAATAAACGTCGCGTTAAGATCAGTGCCTTACTACATATTTCATTTGGCCATTCTTCATTGAAAAACTAAAGGGATCGAAGGTCTCCTTTCTGTTGAAAAACCTCTCTTTTCGTCCGATTTTTATTATCCGCTTTGTACTGCTGCTGAAGGGAATTTAGGGATACTACTTTGAAACCCAGGGCCGGATCTACCAAATGGCTTTTAGGCTTCAGCCCAGGGTCCCGTGGATGCAAGGGGCCCCAGCTTAGTCAAGTCAAAGTCAAAAAGTCCCTAAGTGTTAGTAACCCAGGGTTCACTAAACTCACGGTCCGGCCCTGTTGAAACTTGAAACCCATTTTAATCTTGTGTATTTCGTTTCAGGTCCAATGACAATTGAATATTATCCACGCAAGTTATTAATCTTCGCAGTGCGAGTTTTATAATCGGTCAAGCCCGTGTCTTGGCCTGTAGGCCTAGGATGCGCTTTGCGATAAGCTTTTATCGCGCCATGTTATAGACTTAACACGATAAGCCCATACGTTTGTCGTCTAAAACACCGATAAGATTTTGTCACGGCGCGAATCCTAGCCCAGTTGGTCAAGGATCCTGCATGGCTACTCCGAAACGCTGCTGACGTAGTTTCGGGTTCTATCTGTCACGGTCGCACATGCTGGCGTCTCGCTTTGCGTGAGAGGGATGACAACATTCGAAACTTCAGATAACTTCTTCTTCTTCTTTGGTTTATGGCGATGAACTTGCGTTTTTTCGCCAATGAGGGCACACTATTCCGCCAATATCAAATGTGCCAAATTTTTTAACTCTTTCAAACTCAGATAACGTTTTTCTTTTAACTCTGTCCTCGTAAGAGTTGCAGTAAACTAGGAACGGATGTGAGAATTGTCGTAATACAAGAGCTTACGTCGTGATGTCGTGCTCTGCGTACAAAAAACTGCACGCAGGAAGATTTAATGAAGGCTACTGACAACTAGAGATGGGTTTCCACCCGGGTAAAAACCCACATGAGGGTAAAAACCCAATAAAAACCCGTTTCATTCCACCCATGGGTGTTTACACCGGGTGAAAACAAATAACTTTATAATTATTTCAATTGGTATCTTTTATTTTTATTGAATTTTTCTCATTTAAGTTTATTGATTAATAAGTTATAAGTCAAATTTAACACTAATATGCATTTATATCGTGGCCAAATCGTAAAATTGATCACGTTATGATGATGTGACCAATTATTTTATAAAATGGTGTTATTTCAAGAATCGTTGAACCGATTTAGAAGAAATTTAGTAGGAACACAATAATTTGTGATCATGGCAAGGACATGGAGGGGGGGGGAGGGGGGGATTGCCAAAGATGCCAAACTCTCTCTTTGATGACATTACGGTATAAAGTTACAAATAACAACACCAACTACAAAGTACTTCTGCTTAAACATTTGAAATCGAACCGCCCTTCCGCCACTGTAACGCATTGTAACGTTTTTCAAGATCTCCTCTCCCCCCAGATTGCATTACGTAACACTAGAACACCCCCTTAGCAACAAATACCACTTCTCACTTTAAAAAAAACGCTATTTTTGTTTTCACCCACCAGAATGGGTGATAATGGGTAAAAACCGGGTTTTAACCCAATCGGGTGAAATGGGTTTTTACCCACTACCCATCTCTACTGACAACGCCACTCTTGTAGCGGAGTTTTGGGCTGACACTGTGTAGGTTTGTTGGCGACACGACAAGAAGAAGAGCGTACTTAATTAAAGCGGGAGATTGTGGTGTCCCTTGGAGGAGGCTTACGTTCAGCAGAAGTCTTCCAGGGGTTGAAAACACGATGATGACATAATGGCGGTAAATAGGTAGACACTTTTTAGGGTCCCGTAGCCAAATGGCAAAAAAACGGAACCCTTATAGATTCGTCATGTCTGTCTGTCCGTCCGTATGTCACAGCCATTTTTTTCCGAAACTATAAGAGCTATTCTGTTAAAACTGGGTAAGTAAGATGTATTTTGTGAAGCGCATTAATTTTCAAACAAAAATAATAAAAAAAAAACAATACATTTTGTGGGTAACAGTAACAATACATTACTGAAACTCAAAAACTGTTTTTTCATCAAACTCAGACGTGTGGGATAGCCCATAATGAGGTTTCTAATATCATTTTTTTCTAAACTAAATAGTTTGCGTGAGAGACACTTCCAAAGTGATAAAAAGTGATAATTTTAAAATTATCATTACACCCATGACTGTCCGTAAAGCAAAAAATTAGATCTCTTAATGTTACCACGTACTGTGCACACTCTGAGCCCCGATCGTCGATCAATTGAATCAATCTCTAACTCATTGGTTCCCAAACTTATTTGAGACGCGCCCCCTTTCGACCAATGTACAAAAAATTTCGCGCCCTCCTCCAGTCAATATTATTTATTGGTCGTATCGAGCAGTATGGAATAGATCCAGGTTTATTAAACTTGAGTATACAAATGGCCCGCGCCCTCCTTTAAAGGTCTTTGCGCCCCCCTCCGGAATCAATGCTCTAACTAAAGGACGTTCACAAATAGGACTTATCAGAGTAATTAAATAATCATTGCAATCGTTGATAAAGATAATAACGATGTTTATTTATCGACCCCGCTCGTTGAATTCTTGTGATTGTTTTATCGGTAGATAAAAGATATTAAGCAATCTTTACCTAATATTAATCATATACCTATCTTAATATCTATTAGGTACAGAGAGAATCTCGATTTTACCTTCAAATTTGAATAAATCAATGGACATTGATACGAGGGCGGCACTGAAAATTTCGGGAATCAAGGAAGTGAAACAACATTACTATTTAAAAATGTATTTATTGCTTTTTAAAGTATTCTCCGCGAAATTTGACACATTTTTCCATACACGAAACCAATCATTGAAGCAACCATTGCATTCGGAAGTTTGGGTCTCCAAAATGGTCGTTTTGTAGGCTTCCACAGCTTCTTCAGGTGATGAAAATCTCAGACCACGCAATTTATTCTTTAATTTAGGGAAAGTATAGAAATCATTAGGGCTTAGGTCGGGGCTGTACGGCGGATGGACTAATAATTCTATGTTTTCTTGCTCTAAAAACTCTTTTGTTCAGTGCGCGGTGTGAGAACTCGCATTGTCGTGATGGAGGATGATGCGGCGGTTGCAGTTCTCTTTACGGAGTTCAGAAACGACCTGTGGCAAACAAATGCTAGCATACTAATCTGCATTAACCGTTCTTTGTCCCCCAAGAGGAATAGTCGCAACATGGCCGGTTTTGGAGACAAACGTGGCCACCATTTTTTTTGCAACACTCCGTGAACGAACAATTTTTGTTGGCTTTAATTCATTTTCGAACACCCAAACTCGTGACTGGTTTTTTGTTTCGGGTTCGTACGCGTATATCCATGATTCGTCACCTGATACGATGTTGTATACAGCATTTGAGGATCCTGCATGTAATCTCCCGAGAGTTCTGACGCACCAAGTAACGCGAGCCGCTTTTTGCTCTTCACAGAGCGAATGCGGTATCCATCGGGAAAACAACTTTTTTACACCTAATTGTTCATGCAAGATTATTTGTATTTGACTCATGCCAATGTCTAAAGTTGCCTGAATTTCGCGGTATATCACATGTCGATCTTCTTCAATCAGCTTACGCACAGCATCAACGTTTTCTTAGGTGACTGCAGTTTTTGGACGACCTTGACGGGGATCATCACTGAGCTTGACACGTCCACGTTGAAATTCAGGAAACCAGCGATAAATTGTGGTTTTGGATGGGGTTTCATTACCAAATGCAGAAATCATCCGGTCAACACACTGTTTTTGTGTTAAACCACTTCAAAAGTCATAATAAATCATCGCTCTTGAATTTTCTCGAGTCAATTCCATTTTCTCAACGACTAAACAAGTTTGACAAGACCTTGTGATACGACCGAGAATCTTTTTTTAAATAAATAAATGGTATACGATTTTTAAAAACCTGGAGTTTGCAATTAAAAAGATTTTAATATGACTGGAACAGTGGAAATATTCCATTCCCGATACTTTTAGTGCAGCCCTCGTACTAAATCAGTTTTTATTAATGTTAGTAAAGTTGTTAGTGCCCGTTTTCACCATCAATCCCCAATTCTGAAGTGACCCCTATGATAACACAACAGGAATATTATTTTCATAGGGGTCACTTAAAAATTAGGGATTGATGGTGAAAACAGGCAAATAAAACTTATTAAACTTGTACAGTCGACTTCACATCAACACTGGCCTCATAAATACTACTAGTAGAACATAGGTGGTATGAATAATGTAGGATTCTAATGGTGAAATCTGGCTAGCTACCACCATCTTACCTAAGTCGGTCGTCCGGCAGTTAGAGGTAAGATAGCCAGTTCCTCCGTGGTTGAAAATCTCCGTGGAGCGAAATCAAACTAAGCTCAAGACCCAACACAATGGAGGACTGTTGTGGATGCCGTCTGCCCTATCTAGGGGACATAGGACCTTAAGTCAAGTCAGTCTAAGGGTGAAATAATTTTTCAAATCAGTCCAGTAGTTTTGGAGCCTATACAATACAAACAATCAAATCTTTCCTCTTTATAATAATAGTGTAGAAGCAATAGAGAAATAAACAACACAAAAACTGGCTAATTATTAATAATTTTCCAGGGAACCTGTGTATCAGAAAGATGTGTTAATCGAAAGAATTGAATACTACTAGGTGCCTAGCAGTACTGGAACCAAACTGAATGAATAATGCAAAATAATGAATTGACTGTTTTTCCATGGTTCACACAGAAATCATGGTTCTCAATACCAAGTCGTTGCCAAAATAAAAAAAGAAAAAGAAGGTAATAATAGTTAAGTTATTAATAATTACATCTGAGAACAAAGGCACACCATGCACTGTTTACTTTTACAATAATCTATAAAAGAATTTTCTAAAAATTGCGAAGTAAAATTGTGCTAGTTAAGCCTTTAAAAAGGTTTTAAATAAACATGAACATAATTTTTATGCATTTTCTCGTCTGCCACAAGCCTAGTAAATACTACTTAATTTTTATAAATTGAAGAAAAATACCTTGACGATATTTTTTGTTTAATTTGCTATGTTCATTTGTAATTAGAGACGTTTTTAAAATCACGAGCGAACGAGTGAAGTGAAGTGCTTTAATTTTAATAATAACTATTATTTATTTGCTATTTCTTAAATATATTTCACTCACCTGATAGCTAAATATCTCGAAATAGTTTAACACTGGCTAGGCAATTACACAATCAGATTTTAATTAATTTTAATGTAATCAAAACAAACGATCAATTAATTAGGAATACAATTTTGTTTTTTTTGACATGTCAATCAAATTGACAATTTATTTACGATGACAAACAGTTGTGCCAATGTAAGCAAAAAAAAATCGATACCCAAAATCATAATCGATTCAGGGGTGCGACCTCTAAAACGGGCAAAGGAAAAGAAAGCAGAAAGCGCAATGACTTAAAACCACGTGGAGCGGCAAGGTCGAATTTATGTTTTCAACTTGTCAAGCTCGGCGTGATAAATTAATTCTACGGGCCGTTATCGCAGAACTGACACCTTGAAACTCAACTCTATTCCTTCAAGTTAAGGTAACTTTTCCGCTGCGCCCCCATCCCACGCATAGTCGCCAACCCAGGCAATATATCTTAGGCCGTATACTGCCCGTGACAGTTCGTAAACAAACTGGTACTACCGCAACAAAGGCCGACTGTCATTTTGTAGAGCAAAACCACTCCATATTCAAATATAAACTTGAGCCTGACCATTTTCAAATCCACAAATACACATATTACGAATACCGCATCAAATATCAATAGTATCATTCACAAAATACACTATTTTAGACTCAAATAGAACAACTCACCAGAATTTAAGAGCGAGGATCAGAATGTTAACGCAGAGTCATCTGTAATACATCTTGCACATATCGATCACGTCTTGCAGTCTCTCAAAAACACTAATAAAAAAAAGGAAGAGGTTAGCACCAAAATACTAGAGATTTTACACTTGTTCGACACACTTCACTGGGCTAAGTTTAGTGAATACAGTGTAGAGTACGCGGACGTTTCCAACCAGTGATGTATGGATGATAAATGATTCACAATCAAAATAAAAATAGTCTGCCAGACGCACTGTCGACCGCCGCGCCACTGTCTGTCTGCCCTGCTGTCAATATTCGTCAAAATGAAAATGGCGACAAGCACGACAGAATACGATCAGCGGCGGCCTGGCTGGTAAAGCTGTCCCTTTCAGCTTCACACAACAGAGAGGGACAGCGCAACAGCGTGTTGTCTTCAGTCTGACCGGACTGATTTGTGATGTCACACCCAGCGGCGTAACGTTTTGCGTAATTACACCTCCAAGATAGCTTGTAAACTTGTTTTAATAACGTTAATTTACGATCGTTTCGTCCACTAGGTCGTAATACGAAAGTGTCGGTCATGGCATAGGTTAATTATAGTGGTATGCCACATTAAATCTGTGTAATAGTCTCTGCGCATGCTAGGCCCGTCCCACCACTCAATATCCGTCGTGCGAGCGCCTCCTACTTCTTTTTATTTTATTCAGTGCTTTTCAGATGTACGTCTTGACTGCATTAATACTACAGTCGCATTGCAGTTTGTTTAATATTGTAGGTCCTACCTTTTTAGATAGCTTTTTTGCAGCTATTGCATTTGTTTGATTTATTAATTACCGTGTTAGTGAAGCACATAAATTGTTTGTGCTAGACAGTTTGTAATAGTATCCCAATCTTATCTTGAGAAATAAGAAATATTGGCAAGGCACTACATTCTATCGTTTTATTGACTGTTTCTATTGGGAGTCTACACAAATTTACGACAGTGTACAGCAAACATGGGTCACAGGACAGGAGTAGGCAGGACATAACTTAATTGATCCTCAGTTGATTGAAATAAACTTTTTCTCAATTTATAAGGAGTGATTGTATGTCTTAACGGTCCCCTCTCGTACTAACAAAACATCTGTTTTTAAAAGTTAAATCAGTCCAAAATAAACGAAGGGAATAAATTGACCCCTCAAAATAGATTGACCCAAAGAGATATTGAACCCAGAACATTTTTTGGTAGAAGATAAACGTTTGGGACAATGGATCGGAAAAAAGATCTTTCCACAAACGTAAAATCTTATCCGCAATCATTATTTTATCATCATAGGACATTTTTATCTCAAGATTTAGTAAACTGATAGGTCTGAACCTAAGTAAGCATTCTTCCAGCAATATTATCAAGAGCAGACAAAGTTGTAAAACCTTCTAATACAATCTTGACTATTTGTATGATTAACACCTAAGCAGCGAGCACGAATAAACATAGAAAATTATCAGAATCCAAACCCTAGACAAGATACTTGAAAAGCAAGTGAACCAAGATGGGTAATGGTTATATACTTATACCTTACCTACCTACCTAACTGCTAGTTTCAATCTTAGCATGAAAGTGCTTTCTTCAAATGAGATATTCCAAAATCAGTACCTACTCCTCCTACAGATACAGAATAGGATCTGTGTCTATCATTCACTAAGTAGTTCGAACAGCACAATAATTTTAGTCCTAAAAAATGACTACTTTTAAACGAGCCAATTCTCATTAATTCGAAATCCGAATTTAGTATCCGAAATATTGCTAGGCAGGCACATTATTAGTTTCTGCTAGGCACAAAAAATTACTCAATCAAAAATTTCCCACGCATGTCAACATTGTCGTGTTTTTAATAACTTGCATTGAGTCATGGGGTTATTAACTTGCATCGGTACAAAATTAATGTAAAAATAAATGATGTCAGCATCGTTTCAGCCCACATCTACTACCCACAATTGAGTTGTTATTGTTTGTTGTTGTTGTTGTTGTTGTTGTTGTTGTTGTTGAGACTTTTCTTGCTGCGCGTTTTGAGTTTAGAAAACAGCAGATAAACTATAGAAAATGATACTGTATTTTTCTACATAAAAAAATGGATAATCGGCAAGTTTACACCATTTCAGAAATAATAGTACCTATTGATTTTCAGACGGTCGAATTAATATTGTTAACTTATAATAATGAAATCAAATAAAAAAATATAAGTAATAATCAAACTGTGAAGTTTAGTGCGAGGTTGAAAGCCCTAAAAAATCGATACAAACATTATTAGATAATCGCCTTAAAATTATGAATTTATTGGTAATCGATTAAAAACAAACATTGCCAACTGTCTAAAAATAATGTTTTACCGCCTCAAAATAATGTAACCGGATGTCGCAATAAACGACTTTAACTTTGCATTTGGGACCCATTTCCAGGCTATAATCAGTTCATTTGTAATTTACAAAAACTTTAGTCAGAATAATTTAAAAATAACGTTCTAAATACCGATATTCGATATTTGGCTCAATAATGCACGGACAGAGCCAGGATTTAAAAACAATAAGCCACTGTGACAGTGACAGCTTGCGTCATGTAGCGTGATTTGTCAAATTTCACTAATTTCAGTGCATCTTTTGTTTTGCGGTGAGCAGTTTTTGAGACCTAAATTAATTTTAAACGTTGAATTAATCTCGAAATGGCTGATAAACAGAAAGTAGATCTTGGACTGCTCGAGGAGGATGATGAATTCGAAGAATTTCCCGCAGAAAGTAAGCAAATTTGCACATTTCATCAATGTCTGGGACACATCTCAATTTTGTACTAATAATTTCCTTTTTCTCAACAGACTGGGGCACAGAAGACGCTGATGACGAAGATGTCTCAGTTTGGGAAGATAATTGGGAGGACGATATCGTCCAAGACGATTTTAACCAACAGTTGAGGTTAGTTTCAGTGAGCAAGATCATACCTAAAAACCCCATTTATCCCCAATCTCATAGGTCTGAGATTATCTCTCTTGACATTGTCTAGTATTGTCCGTAATCTAAATATAAATAACTCAAAAGTGACTGACTGACTGACATAGTGATCTATCAACGGACAGCCCAAACCACTGGACAGATCGGGCTGAAATTTGGCATGCAGGTAGATGTTATGATGTAGGCATCCGCTAAGAAAGGATTTTAAACCACCCCTAAGGATCCACGCGTACGATTTCGCAGGCAGCCGCTAGTAACATATAAATTGTTAATATTATACTTATTTTCATTTCAGGCAGCAACTGGAGAAGCTGAAGGACCAAACTAAGGCTTAAAATTTAGATTAGCATACAAAACTCCTTTAGAAATAAGTTTTTTTTAATAAATTCTGGTAAAACACATTTCTATTTGCAATTGATTTGATCCCATCATTAGTATTAATTGATATTACATTCACAATATTACCGGAGCTACTTGAAATTCAATAAAACATAGAAAAAAGTGTTGTATTTTGTATTGCTTTTTGTATATGCTAGATTTATTTTCAGAAATTATCTAAAATTTAGATTACGATTCTAAATAATCTATTCTGCATTCAGATTTAAATTGATACTACCAATTTCAATATTGTATAGAATTTTGAAAGTTCAACAGTTACAGAAAAAACTATTAATTTTCGGACACTTCAATTTAAATAAATAAAACATAAAATAAGTGAAAATCTTTAATTGATATAAAAATAAAACTTACATACTAACATTATCACATATCAGTCTGTTATTTTGTGTTTTTGTACCTCAATAAAACAGCTTTTTACAAAATAATAAGCAAGAAATATTTCATCTGTTTTAACCTGAGTTTTTAAATTAAAATACTTGGAATGTTTTTAGATAAGTTTTAGCTGTAGGTTAAGTTACAATACATTGACAGTTCTTGCAAAATATGGCAAAATTACAAAGATACTTCACCCTGAATGTTAACTGAAGATTATATCTATGAAGGCACTTATGAAAACATTATACTAAACCTAAGTATTACTTATTAGATCATATTAATAATCAGAAGAATAAAGCCAAGAAAATTCAGTATTTTGGAACCAATTTGAACACTATACTATACATAGTTGAACTTCGTAATATTGTATGTACAGTCAAATGAATCAACAAAATGATGAGTAGTTAACCCAATTGATTTTGATCTACAAATCTATAATACAGGGTTAAAATTGTTATTTTGGTGCAAGTCATCTGTACTGTACCGCAAAATAGATATAGATCGTTTCATCCACGAACACGCGCCCCACCATTCTTCCGCTAATGTTTGAGTGTTATCGGTACACGCCAAATCATCCATGAGTGCACACGCACACTACAATAATGCCGCTCGGATTGCTCGGATCAAACTCCCCGCACCCCGCGCGACCGAGACCAAATATTGGTGGGGCGCGTCTTCATGGATGAAACGATCTATTATACTGTACTACAATAGCATTATGTATTATACTGTATTGGACTAATTATTTATTTTAGAAGTTAAAATTAGGGTTAGGCTCGTTGGTCCCGAACTGATACTCGTCCGCCGTCTTGGCAGGTTGGGCAGAGACATCCTCTTGCTCTGCGAAGTATGTGTCTAGAATGTGCACCACCTTTTTGTAGACCTGTGAAGACAAACAATGTTTAAGTCATCCAATGGTGGAGCGTGCCTAACGCCCGTATTCAGAAACGATGCTTGCTTAAGTGAAGCAGCAAATCGTTGAATAGAGCTTTGTGATTGGTTCGTGTCACCCTGTGCGTCCACGCGCACTGTGAGACCTCAAAGTAATGTTTGTGAATACGGGCGTAAGATGAGCCCTGTATAACCCTTTAAACTAACCAAAGCGTCACTGAGGATCAAGGGACCTTTTTCATCTAAAAAAATATTTTTATTAGCTGCTCCATCGGCCGTCAGTTTTGCGTGCTATGTTTTTTTTTTTATGTGATAGGAGGCAAACGAGCAAACGGATCACCTGATGGTAAGTGATTACCGTCGCCCATAGACACCCGCAGACCCAGGGGCGTTACAGGTGCGTTGCCGGCCTTTAAGGTAAAGATACGCTCTCCTCTTGAAAGCTTGCAGGTCGTATCCGTCCGGAAACACCGCAGACGACAGTCCATTCCACAGTTTGGTTGTACGGGGCAGGAAGTTTCTAGAGAAACGTACTGTTGTGGACTGCCAACCATCTAAGTGATGGGGGTGGAAGTGCTGTCGGGTAGATCGGTGGCGAAAAGTGGCGGCAGGAATAAGTCCGGATAATTCTTCGGAGCACTCCCCGTGATACATGCGATAGAATATGCACAGTGAGGATACATCTCTACGCAGCGCCAAGGGGTCAAGCCGATCCGAAATGTCCTGGCAGTCAACGATTCGAGCTGCTCTCCGTTCAATGCGGTCCAGAGGGAGAAGCTGGTACTGGGGCGCACCTGCCCAAAGATGAGAACAGTATTCCATATGAGGCCGAACCTGCGCCTTGTAAAGTTGCAGACGATGGGCTGGAGTGAAATACCGTCTCGATCTATTGAGCACACCAAGCTTCTTCGAGGCTAATTTAGCCTTACCCTCTAAATGACCACGGAACTGGACTTCGCTCGATATGTCGACACCAAGGATTCCGATATTGGCTGAGGCAGTTAGGGGAGTGCTCTCGAAACAGCGGGATACGACAAACGGCAACTTTTTGGCGGTGAACGCGCAAACTTGTGTCTTTGTAGGGTTAAATTGGACCAAATTGCGTCGACCCCAGTCTGAGACCTCCTTCAAGGAGGTTTCAATGTCGGACACAAGTTTGTTACGGCTCTCAATGACGTTCTCCCGAGAGATATTTGCGCGGCCGGTATAAGTGGCATCAACCGTGCTGTCGTCCGCATAGCAATGAATGCCGCTAATTTGCAGCATATCATTGATATGCAGAAGGAAGAGCGTAGGCGATAGCACACAGCCTTGGGGGACACCAGCTCCGGTACCCTCACTCACTCGGCGAAACACAACACAAGTGCTGCTTCACGCCGGTTTTCTGTGAGGCCGTGGTATCACTCCGGTCGAGCCGGCCCATTCGTGCCGAAGCATGGCTCTCCCACGAAAAACGAAAAATGAAAAACATGTGCCCTGCCCATTGCCATTTCAGCTTGCTAATCCGTCGGACTATGTCAGCGACTTTTATTTTATGGAACCTACTCTGCAGTAGGCCGAAAGGGCAGCAAGGTTCTGGAGTGGAAGCCACGTACCGGAAAGCGCAGTGTAGGACGTCCACCCACAAGGTGGACGGACGACCTCATAAAGGTAGCAGGAAGGCGCTGGATGCAGGCCGCTACCAACTGGTCAATATGGAAATCATTGGGGGAGGCCTATGTTCAGCAGTGGACATCCTGTGATTTTTTTTTATCTCACCTGATGGTACGTGACGATCAGGCCGAAGGTGGAAGCGAGCTTCACCCAGAATCCTCAACCACGGAGGAACTGGCTATCTTACCTCTAACTGCCGGAACACAACAATGCTGTTAACATTGTTGTTATGGCGACAGACTTAGGTAAGATGGTGTTAGCTAGCCAGGCGGACTTAGAACAAGCCCTACCACCAACCAAACCGAACAGAAAAATCTGCCCCCACTGGGAATCGAACCCGGGACTTCTGTATCTGAAGCAGGTGGTCTTACCACTAGACCACAGAGGCGGTTAAATGATGATAATGAAGAGTGATTCCAACTAACCTGTTCATTTTCATGTTGCTGCAAGGTCTCAATCTGGTCAAGAGCACCGATCTCCTCCAGTTTCAAACACAGAGGCTCAACTTGACCGTACTTTACTGCCGCCTGTAACAAAGAAATTATTTATTGTCTGGTCTGCGAGCACGTAGAATTTTGTCCAATGACCCCAAGCTACCCATCCTTATCGCTCGCGCGTAATTATGTTGCTGTCGCGCTCGCACACTCACTGCGGGCGCCCGTCGCACAGTCGCGACAGCAATATAATTACGCGCGAGCGATAAGGATGGGTAGCTTGGGGTCATTGGACAAAATTCTACGTGCTCACAGACCGGGCTTTAGTAATCATCATCATTATCCTACTAATATTATAAAGACGAAAGTTTGGATGTCTGGATGTTTGTTACTCTTTCACGCAAAAACTACTGAATGGATTTTGTTGAAACTTTACAGTATTATTGTTTATAACCCAGAATAACATTTATAGGCTATAATTTATGACGATCTGTGACAAACTAAATTTCGCGCGGGTGAAGCCGCGGGCAAAAGCTAGTCATGTCATAATATAGTCTCCAATGTAGTCCAGGAAAATGCGGATTTGGTGTACACAGTTTATTGTCGAGCCTTTCAGGCACCACAACCCTACCTGTTAATCAATAAGAGCCTGTTAGGCACATTTTATTGTAGGTGGAAGCCTCTCAGGCACCACAAGCCTACCTGCAGCAGGTTCGTCAGTCCATCGAGCACAACCGTCACCGCGCGGTGGTCGGGCGACGCCAAAAGCGCGCAGTAGGGCTCCAGAACACCGGCCGATAGTAACGCGTCCAGTTGCCCTGCACTGCCGCCAAGGCAGAGGTTGGTTATGGCCCATGCTGCCTCTTTCTGGCATCTAGAATTAGAAAAGGATAACTGTATTAAAAAGGAATGGAAAAGGCTATGCTATACGGTGTTTCTTTAAACTTTCAGTGATCGAAACAGAAATGAGGAGATCCGTAAACGAACTAAAGTCGTTGACATAGCACGACGGATTAGCAAGCTGAAGTGGCAGGTCATATAGTACGCAGAACTTGGCCGATAAGGTTCTGGAGTGTAGCAAGAAGGCGCTGGATGCAGGCCGCTACCAACTGGCCGATGTGGAAATCATTGGGGAAGGCCTATGTTCAGCAGTGGACGTCCTGTGGCTAAATCTACATTCGATATAATTCATTCAAATGATAGTGGTACCAAGCTTAGATATTTTATATGATAATCTTACTTGATATCTTCAGAAGCTAACACATGTAGAAGTCTCGGTATAATTCCTTTATCGATCGCTCGCTGTATCTGCTCACTTGTGCCTGAAATTAAGTTTGATATTATAACTACAGATTTTTAGGACTTAAAGGGAACAAAACCCTCTTTTCAACCGACTTCAAAAAAAAGGAGGAGGTTCTCAATTCGACCCGTATGTTTTTTTTCTATGTTTGTTACGCGATAACTCCGCCAATTATGAACCGATTTGAACAAATCTTTTTTCGGCGTATAGGTAATACCTCAAGGGTGGTCCCATTTAAATTTAATAATAGAAAAAACAACCCCCAAGGGTGGAAAATTGGGGATGAACTTTTTTATACGCAATATCTCCGCCGATTATAAATCAATTTGAACGATTATTTTTTTGTTGAATAGGTATTATCAAAAGGGTGGTTTCATGCGAATTTGAAGAAAATATTTCACCCCCAAGGGTGGAAAATTGGGGATGAACTTTTTTATACGCAATATTTTTAATTTTTAGTTTTTTTTTGTGTTCACGCATTTGAAGTCGGTTTTATTTTTTTTTAAAGTTAATTATTTAATTACCATGTTCGTACTTGTTCGGAGAGACCCGGGCCCAATCAAGTACGAACTTTTCATATTAAATTCATACTTGTGTAGAAAAGAGTTCGAGGCTCAAGCTAAATATTCAGAAACATGGCCAAAACTCAACATTATGGAAAACTGGTTCAAAATTAAATTTGGCCTAAACAATCAACAAAATTAAAGTGTGTAAAATTTTGTTATGCCACGAACTGCTTGTAACGCAAGTTAAGTAAAAACTTATTATAGGTCACTCAACGAAAGTTGAGTCGCAGTGATGTTATATTTGAATACAAAATACAAAACACATTCAAGTTCAAATATCGACTACACTATCCTTACACAAAGCTAAGAATGCACTTGTCAGTTTGATTACGCAAAACGTCAGCGCAGACAATGTGTACAGATACAAATCTTTCTTTGTATTGATGGCCTCAACTCTCGTTGAGCGACCTATAAAATCTACTATATAAAAATAAGTCGGATTTTCCTCCCTGACGCTATAACTCCAGAACGCACGAACCCATTTCCACGGTTTTGCATTAGTTGGAAAGGTCTCGGGCTCCGTGAGGTTTATAGCAAAGAAAATTCGGGAAAAGGGGGTAAAACAGGACCCACGCGTACGAAGTCGCGGGCGGCCGCTAGTGTTTTATAGATCGTTTCATCCACGAAGATGCGCCCCACCATTCATCCAATGTTTGAATGTTATCGGTACACGCTAAATGATCCATGAGTGCACACGCACACTACAATAATGCCGCTCGGATTGCTCGGATCAAAATCCCCGCACCCCGCGCGACCGAGACCAAAAAGTGGTGGGGCGCGTCTACAGGATGACACGACATGTAATATATCAGTGTATCTCACCAGCCAGGATGTTGGAAGCGGCCCAGGCTGCCTCCTTCATGAGCGAGGGTTTCCCGCAGCGGAGTAGAGTCAGGATGTGGTCCAAACAGCCCGCGTCTAGGCAGCGGTCCGTCTGGTGGAATAGACAAAGTTTGGTTCAGTTAGGACTGATTTTTCAATCGCTAGCGAGCAGTCATTCGCCCCGCTAGTGATATCAGTGATTCACCCCACTAGTGACCCCAGTGACTCGGCCCGCTTATGACCGCAGTGATTCGCCCCGCCAGTGACCTCAGTGACTCGCCCCGCCACCTAGTGATTTGACTCGCCCCGCTTGGTGACTCGCCGCCTAGTGACTTGACTCGCCCCGTTAGTGACTCGCCTCGTCTCCTAGTGACTTGACTTGCTTCGCCTCCCTCCTTCCTCCTCCTCCCTTCTTGATTCTTTCAAATTTCAATTAAAAAAGTGGTTGATCGAGCAGGCGTTCTATAAAATTGACGAACTGTTTGGAATTTAATTATTATTGACACTGTTACCCACTATTTTTTATTTTGACATTTAATTGACATTAATTCTATTTGTATTATTAATTTATTTGGACATGATGTGTATTTCTTTCTTATTAATACTGCAATTGTTTATTATTAATCCCAACTTCCCAACTAATATTATAAATGCGAAAGTAACTCTGTCTGTCTGTCTGTCTGTTACGCTTTCCCACTTAAACCTCGCAACCGATTTTGATGAAATTTGGCATAGAGATAGTTTGAGTCCCGGGAAAGAACATAGGATAGTTTTTATCCCGGTTTTTGAAACAGGGACGCGCGCGATAAAGTTTTTCTGTGACAGACAAAATTCGACGCGGGCGAAGCCGCGGGCGGAAAGCTAGTAAGAAAATATATTGAAAATTTGACATGTAATGAACATTATGAATAAATTTCTTATTCTTATTCTTATTCCCAGTGACTTGACTCGCCCCGATAGTGACTCGCCTCGCCTCCCAGTGACTTGACTCACCCCGTTAGTGACTCGCCTCCCAGTGACTTGACTCGCCCCGCCTCCTAGTAGTCTTAGTGACTCTACTAGCTAGGACTATAATACTGTTACATTCAAACGTTGTTTGCGATGTGATAATTTGGGAAACGATTTTTGGCCAAACATTAGTAATCCTTATAATACTGTTCCATTCACCTGTCGGTCGGAGCCAGTGAGCATGTTCCCCGCGGCTCTGAGGGCCGGTGTCCTGACGGCCGCTCTGCTAGTGACTCCCCTATAGTGTCTCGCCTGTAGTGTCTCCCCTATAGTGACTCCCCTATAGTGTCTCGCCTGTAGTGACTCCCATATAGTGTCTCGCCTGTAGTGACTCCCCTATAGTGTCTCGCCTGTAGTGTCTCCCCTATAGTGTCTCGCCTGTAGTGACTCCCCTATAGTGTCTCGCCTGTAGTGACTCCCCTATAGTGTCTCTAAATAAATAAATAAAATAAATTCACCTGTCGGTCGGAGCCAGTGAGCATGTTCCCCGCGGCTCTGAGGGCCGGTGTCCTGACGGCCGCTCCGCTAGTGACTCCCCTATAGTGTCTTGCCTCTAGTGTCTCGCCTATAGTGACTCCCCTATAGTGTCTCTAAATCGGACAAAGGCCTCCTCCAAGGTTTTCCACAATGCACGGTCCTGCGCTGCAAAGGAGCGGGCCATGCTCGGAGTTTCCCTGCGTGATCGAATCAGTCTCTAAATAAATAAATAAAATAAAAAATATATTCACCTGTCGGTCGGAGCCTGTGAGCATGTTCCCCGCGGCTCTAAGGGCCGGCGTCCGGACGGCCGGGCTGGCGTGCTGTAGAAGCGAAGGTGTGGCTTGCACTGCTCAATGACTTGACTCGCCACGGCGCCCAGTGACTTAGACTCGCCCGGCTGGTGACTCGCCTCCTAGTGACTTGACTCGCCCCGTTAGTGACTCGCCTCGCCCCGTTAGTGACTCGCCCCAGTGACTCGTCTCGCTAGTGCCTCGCTCCGTTAGCGCCTCGCTCCGCTAGCGACTTCCCCCAGAGACTACTTGACATTGTACACTCGCCCCGCAAGGACTATGATACTGTTACATTCACCTGTCGGTCGGAGCCAGTGAGCATATTCCCCGCGGCTCTGAGGGCCGGTGTCCTGACGGCCGGACTCGCGTGTTGTAGCAATGAGATCAGGCGGTGTAGAAGCGAAGGTGTGGCTTGCACTGCTTCTATGCGCTCGTTGGGACCGTCGGTTAGGTAGGAGAGCGCCCAGCAAGCGTCCGCTGTGACGAAACATGATTGGTTGATTACAAAAATACTTTACAGTTCTCGTTGTAGACAATCAATATCAAAAATTACAAAATAAATGGCCTAATTCACGTATTTTGACAGTCAAGATCGATGACGTTCAGAATTCGTCCTATTGAAAAACAGTTGAAATCCGTTTTCATAAGGGTCATTTTCAATAGAACGATTACTCGATAGGATCGCAACTCAGTGTTTTGTTGTCGTTGAAGTTTTGTTACGGACAGGAAAGAGTCGGGACCCAAAGACCTCGGGAGGACACCGTCAGGTTTTAGTGAGTAGGCCCTGCCTATCTGGCAGGGAGAGCCTTACATAGCCCACTGGTTCCCCCGGGCCAGTGGGTATGCAATTTCATGCATTTCCTGACGAAAAAAAAAAAAGAAAAAAAAAGTATGAACGTCAAGTCGTTCAAGTATAGACTTTCATATTAAACTAGCTTTCCGCCCGCGGCATCGCCGGCGTGGAATTTCGTTTTTTAAATTTTCCTGAATTTTCTTTGCTATAAACCTCACGGAGTCTCGGCCTTTCCAACGAATGCAAAACCGTGGAAATCGGTTCGTGCGTTCTGGAGTTATAGCGTCAGGAAGGAAAACCCGACTTATTTTCAACCGACTTCAAAAAAAGGAGGAGGTTCTCAATTCGACCCGTATGTTTTTTTTTTCTATGTTTGTTACGCGATAACTCCGCCAATTATGAACCGATTTGAACAAATCTTTTTTCGGCGTATAGGTAATACCTCAAGGGTGGTCCCATTTAAATTTAATAATAAAAAAAAACAACCCCCAAGGGTGGAAAATTGGGGATGAACTTTTTTATACGCAATATCTCCGCCGATTATAAACCGATTTGAACGATTATTTTTTTGTTGAATAGGTATTATCAAAAGGGTGGTTTCATGCGAATTTGAAGAAAATATTTCACCCCCAAGGGTGGAAAATTGGGGATGAACTTTTTTATACGCAATATCTCCGCCGATTATAAACCAATTTGAACGATTATTTTTTTGTTGAATAGGTTATTATTTGTGTTCACGCATTTGAAGTCGGTTTTTTTTTTTAAGTTATAATTCTATAGTAGATTACTACTGAAATAGAAAATGAGCACGGCCGGCAGAACAGGGCCTGTGTGTTACATAAATTTTGCTTGAGTGACAATGCGTGCATTGTTCACACAGTGGAAATCAAATGACGTCCACTGCTAAACAAAGGCCTCCCCCAAAGTATTTCCACAACGACCGATCGTGCGCTACCCGCATCCAGGTACCTACTTCCCGCGACGTTCACCAGTCGTCAGTCCACCTAGTAGGAGGCCTGCCCACACTACGTCTTCCAGCCCATTCAAGTACTTTTCTCCCTTTTCTTATACACAATGGAATCAATAGAAATAAAGAAAATTATCTCACCCAACACGTCCTGATCGGAAATCTCCAATAACTCAGAAATATACGGCAGTGCCGGCGCCACCAAATCGAACTTCACCATTGGGTTTTTGTTTCTGCAACAAAATGTTTACTTTTGAATCAGTTCATGAAAGTTATCTCTCAAACTCAAACTATAAAGGCCAATAAAACTTAAAAACCTTAAACTTAAAACAGCATAGTGTGATTTCTTTACGAGAGTCTTTTGTTTATCTAAAATAATAAGTATTGTTCCCTACTTTTATTTCTGTGAATATGGCAAGGATGCAAAGTAACACCCTGTATAATTTAATTTTAAGCTAATTGACTACTAAAACTTGACTCGCCAGGGTACGTAGTGACTTGACTAGCCATGGTACGTAGTGACTTGACTCGCTACGTAGCCCAATGACTTGACTCGCCACGGGCCCAGTGACTTAACTTGCCACGGGCCCAGTGACTTGACTCGCCACGGGCCCAGTGACTTGACTCGCCACGGGTCCAGTGACTGGACTCGCCACGGGCCCAGTGACTTGACTCGCCACGGGCCCAGTGACTTCACTCGCCACGGCGCCCAGCGACTTCGACTGGCCTCGATTGTGACTCACTTCGCCTCCCAGTGACATGACTCACCCCTTTAGTGACTCGCCTCGCCTCCTAGTGACTTGCCTCACCCCCTAGTGACTTGATTAGCCCCGCTAGTGACTCACTTCGCCTCCCAGTGACTTGACTCGCCCCGCTAGTGACTCACTTCGCCTCCTAGTGACTAGCCTCACCCCCTAGTGACTTGATTAGCCCCGCTAGTGACTTGCCTCGAACCCCAGTGACATGACTCACCCCGTTAGTGACTCGCCTCGCCTCCTAGCGACCCGCCTCACCTCCTAGAGACCTCTCTCACCTGCAGAGGTTGCTAAAGGTCCACACAGCGGTCCGAATCTGGGCGAATACGCTGCTGGTGACGCCACGAGCTAGTGACGAGCTTGCAGTGACTCCCCTATAGTGTCTCGCCTGTAGTGACTCCCCTATAGTGCCTCGCCTGTAGTGACTCCCCTATAGTGCCTTGCCTCTTAGTGACCCCGTCTCGCCTCGTAGTGGCCCGCCTCGCCTCCTAGTGACCCGTCTCTCACCTGCAGAGGTTGCTTGCTAAATAGTAGGGAATTTAGTGCAAGAACCCCTCCACTTTGGTATAGAAGGCTCATTTTTGCAACAGCGGTTTTTTGGGTGCTCCTGAGTGGATTTCCGTCCGTAGACATCGGGAGCCCCCCCTGTGGTAGCAGGGGGAGGGGGGGCAAGTTTCCTTCCGCCGCGCTTCACTTTAAGGCCCATATCTTCAAAACTATGGGTATTAGGGCAAGTGTGGTATCATTTTCGGATAATTAAAGGATGGCGAATTCATTTATAGAACAAACTTTTTGTCTTTTCATACAAAAAAATAGAAATATTGAGTAAAATTCACAAAAACCAAAATGTATTTTTTTAAATAAACGTCGTTTACTTTTAAACCACTGGAGATAATCTAATAAAAAAAATATGACCTGAAAGCTACATTTATCAGGATTATAAAAATGGTCATATTTTTTTTATTAGATTATCTCCAGTGGTTTAAAAGTAAACGACGTTTATTTAAAAAAATACCTTTTGGTTTTTGTGAATTTTACTCAACATTTCAATTTTTTTGTATGAAAAGGCAAAAAGTTTGTTCTAGAAATGAATTCGCCATCCTTTAATTATCCGAAAATGATACCACACTTGCCCTAATACCCATAGTTTTGAAGATATGGGCCTTAAAGTGAAGCGCGGCGGAAGGAAACTTGCCCCCCCTCCCCCTGCTACCACAGGGGGAGCTCCCGATGTCTACCGACGGAAATCCACTGAGGAGCACCCAAAGAACCACTGTTGCAAAAATGAGCCTTCTATACCAAAGTGGAGGGGTCTCCATACAAATCATTGCACTAAATTCCCTACTAAAAGGTCCACACAGCGGTCCGTATCTGGGCAGGCGCGGCGCAGCAGGCTCGCCTGTAGTGACTCCCCTATAATGTCTCGCCTATAGTGACTCCCCTATAATGCCTCGCCTCGTAGTGACTCTCCTCACCCCGTTAGTGACTCTCCTCGCCTCCTAGTGACCCGTCTCTCACCTGCAGAGGTTGCTAAAGGTCCACACAGCGGTCCGTATCTGTGATGTTGCCGAGCGCATACGTTGCTGGTGACGCCACAAGCTAGTGTCTTGCCTGTAGTGACTCCCCTATAGTGCCTCGCCTATAGTGTCTCTTGTCTCACCTGCAGAGGTTGCTAAAGGTCCACACGGCGGTCCGTATCTGGGCGGGCGCGGCACTCGGCGAGAGCAGCGGCAGCAGGCTCGCTAGGGCTCCGCATTCGAGCACGCGATCGCGCGGCCCGGCGCCGTCGCCTGCGATTAGAGTTTTTATTATAAAGTATATTTTGTATTATTATTATAAAGAGCTGTGGTTTTCTGAATAAAGAAAAATAAAAATAAATAAATAAAATAGAGATTTATTTATTTATTTAAGGACAACCAACAAAACATACACCATACATTCACAGTATCCTTATAAATAAATTAAGCTAAGGTGTTGCCTTAATTAAAGGTTGCCACGACATGCACAGAATGTTGGATAACAATAACGTTGCCAAAGTGACAGAATGCAAAACAATAAATTATTAACTAACCGTCGGAGTATACAATTCTGACCAGAGGTGGAATGGACAACACGCATAAGNAGAACGAATTCGAGATAATTGCAACTCTCGAACAATATTAGAGTATAGGAAATATTGCGTGGGGCTAAGTGCAGCGTGCAATGCCAAGCTCCATTCCAAATTTTTGAATATTCAAAGATAAAAATGAATATTCCTTACCCAATATACAGTTTTTCACATTTAATATCACTTCTGTTATTTGCTTGTATATTAATACATATAATAATAATAATAAAATATATAATTTACCCCATTTTTATAAAGTCCATGATAAAGTTATGTTTTAACCTACTGACACGGTAAGAGGCTAGCGGTACCATATGGTACCAGCATTTTTTTTCTAGATTACAGGTCGGATCATTTTTTTAATGCTTGTATAGCATTATGTAGACCATAATTATGAATACATTTCAAAAAAACAAAAATCTGACACTTTAAGAAAACTCAGTCTATAATGGGTTAATTTACTTTCATGCTGATAGCAGTCAAATTAACATTTTCCTATAGTGGTTTTCCTGTAACATAATATTAAATTATGTAACAAAATAATGACAACATGATATTCTCAAAACATCCTCTTTGTCCTCCAGATTCATGAATTTACCTGAAATTTTTTTAAAGAGTAACCTGTGAATAGGATAGGTACTAAATTGTCCATAAAAGTTCTATGATTTTTGGGAAAAAGGGCCCCAGTAATCCTAGTTAAAGTCAAGGGCCCCAGTAAGTGTCAGGCCCTGCATGTTACTAGCTTTATTAACAACACAACTCCTTCCTCAATAGGTGATGAAGATGACCCAGACCTCCTCAGTGAACTTAAAGAACTGGCCATAGACGACGACGAGGCGCCCCCGCCCCCCCCGCGGGCGGCGCGCCCCGCCCCCCCTCCGCCCGGGGCCCCTACAAGTGGACAGAGTAGCACCATAAGCCTGCTGCAAGACAGGATCTCAAACTATGCTATGGCTGAGAAAGCTGCTAAGGAGTGCGGAGAGAGCAGTAAGGCTAGGAGGTTTGTTTTAGGAGACAATGTTGTCCTTTATTGTGATATTTACCTGCCTCCTTCCGCCTGGGGCCCCAAGTGGACAGAGCAGGACCATAAGCCTGCTACAAGACAGGATCTCAAACTATGCTATGGCTGAAAAAGCTGCTAAGGAGTGCGGAGAGAGCAGTAAGGCTAGGAGGTTTGTTTTAGGAAATAATGTTGTCTTTTCTTTTACTATTCACTTGTCCCACTCCGCCCAGGGCCCCAATTGGACAGAGCATCAGTATAAGCCTGCTGCAAGACAGGATCTCAAACTATGCTATGGCTGAGAAAGCTGCTAAAGAGAGTTGAGAGAGCAGTAAGGCTAGGAGGTTTGTTTTGGGAGATAATTTTGTATTTTAATAGTCATCTGTTTCCCTTCACCTGGGGCCTCTAGCCAGTGGACAGAGCAGTACCATAAGCCTGCTGCAAGACAGGATCTCAAACTATGCTATGGCTGAGAAAGCTGCTAAAGAGAGTTGAGAGAGCAGTAAGGCTAGGAGGTTTGTTTTGGGAGATAATTTTGTATTTTAATAGTCATCTGTTTCCCTTCACCTGGGGCCCCAGCTAGTGGACAGATCAGCACCATAAGCCTGCTGCAAGACAGGATCTCAAACTATGCTATGGCTGAGAAAGCTGCTAAGGAGAGTGGAGAGAGCAGTAAGGCTAGGAGGTTTGTTTTAAGAGATAATGTTGTCTTTCTTTTGATGTTGGTTGGCTTCAAGCTACTGATATGTTAGGTTGCCTGTTAAAGATCACCCTATTCTTAGAATAAATATTTTTGTATTCAACTAAGTTTCGCCAAATGGAAAATTGGCCCCCTAGTAATTCCCAAATATTTTCACCAATGATATTTTCATATTTCAAGGCGAGAGTGAATAGGCACTTACAGGGTAGATATGTACCATCCTAGACTGCATCTTACTTAACACCAGGTACGATTGCGGTCAAATACCTGCCTTGTCCTGCATAAAAAAATACAATATATTTTTATTTATTTCCAGATTCGGCCGTGGTCTAAAAACGCTGAACGACTTACTAAAACAAGCCAAAGCTGGTCGCCCTGTAAAGGATGAGGATATTCCCCCGCCAGCCAGTATCGGAAAACCGGCCCCTCCACCAGAAGCCCCTATAGACCCGGAACCAGTGGCTATGGAACCGGAGCCGGTGTCTATGGACCCGGAGCCGTCTGCGCCGGAGCCCGAGGAACCCCTAAGTTTGCCGGAGCCGTCTCATCCGCCGCCGCCGCCGCCAAATGTTGAGGAGGTGGACCCTGAGAAGCAGGAAGGATTGAATGTTATTTTGAGTAAGTGGTTTATGAGCTTTTAAAGAACTTGAGAAGTTGAGATAGCTGTTAAAATTATGAATCTTATCCCAAGATAAGACTTAAACAATCCCATCATAAAAATGTACATCTCTGAGTTGTTTGACTTGTCTACGCTGATATCGTTAGCGAAAGGACGTAATTATTTTACTATATTCCGCATTGTTGTATAAACATTACAGCAAAACAATTTGTCGCTCTTTGATTGACATCTTATGAATAAGCTGTCATGTTTGTAGTTGTTGTCATATTATTGGAAAAAGAAAAGTGTTTTCTGCAATACGATTAGGCAATATTATTGCCATAACATTTTCGCATAAACTTTGCTTACGTTGACGTTATTCGTTCCTAGAGGTCTTTTACAAAAGCCTCCTATTTTGATGCAACTAAACTGCCGTAAAAATTGCTAGATTCTAATATAATTTCGTTACTTCCAGAACGCAAAGAAGAGTTCAAACTCGCAGCGCTCTCCGCCAAGCGAGCTGGTGACAAGACCCTCGCGTTGGAATTCCTCAAAGTGGTCAAACAGTTTGACCTCGTAGTGGACGCGTACAAAGCAGGCCAAGAGATGGACCTCAACGAACTGCCTACGCCGCAAATGATAGAGGCAGCTGTCAAGGGCCAGAAGGAGGAAAGCCAGGTCCAGACTTCTGAAGGTAAGAGTTCCTGAGGGTAGTCAAGCAGTTATGACGTCATAGTGGACGCGTTTGGGTTGCGATTGTCTTTCAATCTTCGAATCCGTAGGTAACACCAAAATCCTGGGGGGTACCAGGGGGTGCCTTAGGACTTATGACGGGGGGGAGGGGGGTGATCGCCCCGGGTGCCAACCCATGCTACGCCGCCACTGCTATCAACTGGACAATATGAAAATGATTTGGGGAGGCCTATGTTCAGGTATCAATGTTATTGCAGTTTGGTTCACTGGAATTTTGTCACCCTGATTGACTGACAATCTACTAATCACGTTTCTGACCTTAGATGACCATATAAAGTTTGACTCGAAAGTTAAATCAAACAGCCAACAAGAACAATAATATAATAATTAAATAATTTCCAGAACCAGCGCCCGCGCCGCCAACCACCGATAGCGAGGGTCTCATTACTGCGTCCACAGTCGATGAAGCGTTGAGGCAGAGATTGGCTGCTTTCCAGGTAAACAACAAGATTGTTTTAAGCTATTTAATTTCTTCTTTAGTGTTAACGACGCTATATTGACCTCGACCAAAACATCCCGTGGGATATAAGATTTGAAACTTTCACGTGCCATTACATTTAAAACTGAGGATAACCGGTCTCAAATGCGAAATTTACCTTTTAGTTCATGAGTACTTACAGTTTGACGTTAACCCCAGATTTTATACCTGATAACTTGAATATTTAAAAAAAATATCAATCCAATTTGACATAGCCACGATAGCCGATCGGTGAATGGGTTGGACTGGCCGACTCGGATCCGAGGAACGCGGGTTCGAATCCCACCGCCGCTCGACTATTGTGGTGAGCCCACTCGTAACACAAGCTTATTTAGCTTATCACTAGGGACTAACAGGACTATTAGTAATTTGTGCAATAGGCACAAATTGCTAATAATAAAAAAAAAATGCAGTCTACTGCTAGACGTGAGCCTCTCTAAGGCCCAGTTTTTTGATTCATAGTTAAAATAACAAATTGTTAAATTTTGCTACTAATGGTTAAATATTAACAAAATGTTAACTAATAGTTAAAAAATGTACTAAAAGTCAAGCTAACCATTGTTCGAAAAACATTTTTTTCTGATATTTAACCACTTGTCATTTGACATCTGTCAAATTTGACCATTGGTTATTTTAACTACGAATCAAAAAACCGGGCCTAAGATTGCCGAAGAGCGTTATTGTTTCACCATGCTGACACCGTATTCATTACGTTGACAAAGATCGAACGCTATCTACAAATAAAATCCAATCAAGTTTAAAAGCTTAATTATTATTGGTTATTTGTTGCAGCAACAAGAAGCAAAAGCGAAAGAAGACGGCAACTCATCCAAGGCTCGCCGCCTGGGCCGCGTGATCAAGCAGTACCAAGACGCGATCCGCCTCAACGCCGCCGGGAAGCCCATCGCTGGGGACGAGCTGCCCACGCCGGCTGGATACGCGCCTTTGCCCACTGGTGGTGTGAGTATGATTCTACAACCAACAATCAATCATGGGTCACTCTATAAAACAGTCTGTATACTGTCAGATATGGGAATTTTTTTTCTTTATTTCTGTAAGTAGGCTTTAAAAAAGCACTTTTACATGTCCCAGTATTAACCCTACCACTGCTTCAGGACAATAAAAGGGGCAGTGCTGAGAAGTAGCAGCGCAAGAAACTCAGACACTATTGTCAGCCTCTTTTTCAAAGGTTTTCTCTTTTTCAATTCATGGGCCCAAATCACTGACGTCTGGACTGGCTTCTGTCATAATATTTTTGTGCCCATTATTTGAGTTTCGTCATTTGTGCGCTGCAGGCAGATACGATTGTCCATGGAACTAAAATTAGTGATTTTCTTTCCCGCTTACTCCTATGGTTACTCCATACAATGTACGTCGAAATTAGTACTCGGGACAATTGTAGTGGCGCTTCAAATTGGTACACAAGCTGTTATTTGTATAAGACAGTCCAGTGTGTGAAGAGGTTAGTGGCCTAAATGTAGTGACTTAAGTTATACAACGCGGCCCAAAATTCGACGATAAGCTGGATCCGTAGGGTGGACATGTTATGACTACTTACGGTACGCGTACGGGTGACTTTATGTTAACGTGACAGTATGTTTTTATCTTCTATACTTACAAAGAAAAAAAAAGAGACAACAGAGTACTTATTCTTGTCTATGGAGAGACACACTGTCACGGTGACAAGACACACAAGACACCCCTATGCGCGTCAAACAAGAAGCAAAAGCGAAAGAAGACGGCAACTCATCCAAGGCTCGCCGCCTGGGCCGCGTGATCAAGCAGTACCAAGACGCGATCCGCCTCAACGCCGCCGGGAAGCCCATCGCTGGGGACGAGCTGCCCACGCCGGCTGGGTACGCGCCTTTGCCCACTGGCGGCGTGAGTATGATTCTATAACCAACAATCACCCACGAATAGAATAGAATAGAATAAATTTATTTCCAGAAAAATGCACTTTAGTTACATAAGTTTACAAAGTAGTAATACAGATAGAATGGGTCACTCTATCTATAACTGTCTGTATACTGTCAAATATGGGCATTCATGGGCCCAAATCACTGACCTGTCTGGACTGGCTGCTGTCATAATATTTTTGTGCCTATTATTTGAGTTTCGCCATTTTGGCGCTGCAGGCAGATACGATTGCCCATGGAACTAAAATCAGTGATTTTCTTTCTCGCTTACTCCTATGGTTACTCCATACAATGTACGTCGAAATTAGTCGTTCAAATCCCAACTAATATTATAAATGCGAAAGTAACTCTGTCTGTCTGTCTGTCTGTTACGCTTTCCCGCTTAAACCTCGCAACCGATTTTGATGAAATTTGGCATAGAGATAGTTTGAGTCCCGGGAAAGAACATAGGATAGTTTTTATCCCGGTTTTTGAAACAGGGACGCGCGCGATAAAGTTTTTCTGTGACAGACAAAATTCCACGCGGGCGAAGCCGCGGGCGGAAAGCTAGTTGGCATATAAAATTTGCTGTCATTTTTATGAGACAGCCTGTCCAGTGTATAGAGGTCAGTGGCCTAAATGTAGTGAGTTCAGTTATACAACGTGGCCCAAAATTCGACGATAAGCCGGCGCCGTATGGTGGATAGTCATGACTACCTACAGTACGCGTACGGGTGACTTTGTTAACGTGACAGTATATCTTTTAATTCTACACTTTTATAAAATATCGATAGCCGAACGGTGAAGGGGTCGGACTGGCCGACTCATGATCCGGGGACCGCGAGTTCGGTCCCGCCGCCGCTCGACTATTGTGGTGAGCTCACTCGTGATACAAGCATATTTAGCTTAGTACAAGGAGCTAACGGGACTATTTAGTAATTTGTGTAATAACAAAATACTAATAATCTTTTAAAAACTGAGAAAACGGAGTACTTATTCTTGTCTATGGAGAGACTAAGGCCACAGAATAATAATAAGTATAGCCTGACCAGGAACATAAAAACCCTGGCATAGAGGCGCGTCAATTGCATTTGATAGTGCAACACTGGGTACAGTCGTACCTGTATTAAATTAATAGGCTAACTTTATGTATCAGGATTCAGGATTATAGGCTAATTTAATATTTTCATAAATTAACAAAAAAATATTATATTATAGGTAAAATGGTTTAAATAAATTAAATGAAACCATCAATCGAGCAAGTAGGATTTTATTATTATTCATCAATAATCAAATTCTGAACTTGAATATTCAACTACAATGTCTGCTCATGAACGCTTCAAACTCGGTACTTCTTTCCCAATTCCATAAAATTCAATACTTACAAAGTAATATGGTGTAATTTAGCCTGTCTCAAGAGTCAAGCACCATTTTGTTGACAAACGTCAGTGATCGGCACTGCGCCGAAGCTATAGGGCTGACTTCGGTAAAATGATGTGACGTGAGGTGCCAAACTGCGGAAAATGGCGGAGGAAATACATGATTTAGCATGAATTATCATGAATAATATTAACTACTTATTTACCTCTCAGTGTCTTGAGGCAACTTAAAAAAGTACATTCTGTGTTTTTATTATTATTTAGGCAGTTAAATACTGCACAGTATTTAGTACACCATTTTCTTTATTTTCTTCCATCATACACAAGAATACGCGTGCGTGAGTCAATGTTCGCTCGTATGTGAGGCCTTGTCGAATAGTATCCTGTAGGTGGGCCATCGTGCGTGTTTTGTTTTCGATGTAAACTCGCGGAGATGAACAGGCCTGCTAAGGCTAAGAACTAATGGCGCGATTTTCACCCGCGCCCGTGGCGGTTGCGGGCCCGCAGCTTCTGTAGAATGCAGATACTAGAACTAATGCACAACTTACGACGCTGTTTTCGCCCGCAGCGGGCGCGGTTGTAATCGGGTCCCGATTGGGCGACCATTATGTACCAGTGACTTGTGAGTTCTTAGCCACACAGTCACGGTGACAAAAGGCGCCCGTGCGCGCGCGCCTTTAGGCCGCTTGTAAACATCCGTTTTTTTGACCGGACAACGGCCCGATTTTTTCACCGGATTTAGCAGTGGCGTATGATTTATAATGAACATGTGCACATGCATCGGACATGGGTCCGGCGAAAAAATTGACAGCAAACAAAGGATATCCGTTTTTTGACGGTCCGTCGTCCGGTGAAAAAACGGATGTCTACAAACGGCCTTAGTTGTCCACCACAATATTAACTTATTCCAGAGTCCCGCGGCCGCTCCCGCTCCCGCGCCGCGCGCCCCCGCCCCTACCCCGCCGTCGCCCGCGCCGTCACGTGGTTCCCAGGCCACGCCCCCTTCGCGCCACGACAAGCAACTAGCGCTCTTATTGCACAGGCAGAAGCAGTTCAGGGAAGCCGCTATCAAGGCGAAGAAGGCTGGTGAGTCATGAGGCTTCATGTTTAGGGACAATAAGGCTCGCAGGCCACGCCCCCTTCGCGCCACGACAAGCAACTAGCGCTCTTAATGCACAGGCAGAAGCAGTTCAGGGAAGCTGCTATCAAGGCGAAGAAGGCTGGTGAGTTGTGCGGACTACCATATTTGCGTCTTGCGTCTTATTTTAGTCCTCCTAAAAGACATTTTGCCTTTATTGTGGTGAAGAAGGCTTGGGTTGTTTATGCCCGTTTTCACCATCAATCCCTAATTTTGAAGTGACCCCTATGAAAACAAAATTCCTGTTATGCATGGACCTATAAAAAAAGGCGGACGGAACTCGCGCTGCAACAAAACTGTGACGCAAAATTTTGGCGTTTGTCTATTGTGTGAGTGAATTTAGGGATGCCANACAATGGGGATGTTGCCTGGGTCAAAAAGCAAGAGTTTTAATTAGTCCGTCAGTTAACTTATCAAAAAATACTCTACACGTATTTTTCACTTTTTCAAACTAATAAAAATTTAAAGAGATAAAGCGCCCCAAAGTTCATAAGAAGAGGCCCGTGACGTCAACGCTTGCTTAAAAATGCCGCACGTTGTGACGTCGTGCGCAACTTCAACGCACCATAACTATGTAATTATTTGTTAGATTGACAAATAAAAATGTATGTGTCCAATATTTTTTGATATTAAACATTACGGACTAAAAAAATTTTTTTAGGCAACTAGCCTATTCCACCTCAAGAGGGCCTAGTGTGAGTTTGCATCAAACGCGCTCATTAGTGAACGCGCCAAAAAAAGCGTAAACGTTTAAGAATAAAAAAATTCATATATTTTTTAAACGCGCTCCGTAGTGAGCAGCAAATCGATCGCACAGCGTTGAATAGAGCTCTGTGATTGGTTCGTGTGTCATTCTTGCGTCCACGCTCACTGTGAGACTTCACAGTAATGTTTGTGAGTACTGGCGTTAAAATTGAATGATGAAGGAATGTTTTATTTAGTATTTTTCAACACCACCTACCTGCAATGTTGCCGAGCGCCCACGCGCTTTGTTCGCCGACGACGCCGCCGAGGGATAGTAAGTTTACCAGTTTGGGGATCGCGCCGGCCTGTGTACAATTATTTTAAAACAATAAACATAAGAGCACATTTTCGTTGGAAAATACCACCTATTAACAACTAAAGTACGGCCAACGAGAAGCGATACCAAATGTAAACAAACCCAATGTCATGGTCATTTGGAACAGCATGGGTTTGACTTTGACATATTTTGGCGGGAGAACGAGACATTACGACAAATACACAAGATGGGAAGAGACAGAATAGATTGTCAGTTCGACAGTCGAATCGACCTTTTGTATCGCTGCAAGTTGGCCGTACTTTAAATAAAATGTCGCAGTGAATAACTTGACATGCTGTCGCCTGTACAATAGTCCCGTTAACCTCTCTTGTAAGCTAAATGCTTGTGTTGCGAGTGAGTTAACCACAATAGTCCAGCAGAGCAGGCTTCGAACCCGGGTTCCGAGAATCTTGGACACCTTCCCCGTAGGATTATTGTCGCCTACATTTGCATTTATTAAAGGCATGAACTGTGAAACGCACTAAGATAAAATATCTAGTCGTAAAGTTTATGGAGACTATCATCTGCACTACTTTCCGTAAGATCCTTTACAAAATATTAAAACAAAAAAAATATGATAAAATCGTTCGTGTCAGCCAAATGACGTCCACTGCTGGACAAAGGCCACCTCCAAGATCTCCTAATGATAAAATAAATGTAAGTAATAGAGAATTTAAGCTATACCAAAGTGTACTCACATCTATAACAGCTAATGTGTGTTCGTGCGTCCCAGACGCAATATTGGTGATGGCCCAAGCTGCTTCAAACTGGAGGTCCGCACTGGAACAATATAATACTTCTTGATACATCGGAGATATTAAAAGACTAATGCCTGTTTTCACCATCGATGACCCCTATGGTAACACTTAAAAATTAGGGATTGATGGTGAAAACGGGCATAAGACTAGGCGCAGACCACCGATTTTTAGTTGGCCGATAGTTGGATCCGATTTTAATTTGTATAAAGAATCGGCCAAATCAAATCGGTGTAATGCGCACTTCTATACATGCCCATACTGATCAACTGCCCGACTAAACTATCGGCCGACGAAAAATAGATAGTCTGCGCCTAGGCTAAACATGGTGTGTTTGTGGCATGCATGTGTGTCATAGGTCAAATGTTAAATCATATCATGTATCGTGTCAAATCAAGTCGAGGCAGTCAGTATTCTTTGTATGAAACTCTGGCCTTGTCCAGGAGGGCGAATTCGCCGCGAATGTCTTCGCGCGAACACGAGCATAATAATATGTATGACGCGATTTACGCGCGAATTTACAACTCGCGCGTGTCTTGTGGTCGTAATGTATTGGCTGTTAGTATCTCGCGATATGATTCTTCGCGCGTTCGCGAATTCTCCCATCTGGACAATATCTAACATAATAAACGCCTCGGCTCGCCTCGCAGCAAAAGGCGATACGGCGTTGATCCGTCTCCGAGTTGATAAGTGTGCTATGACCTTATGAGAAAATTATTATGTCAATTTAATCAACCTATCTCAAAAACTATAAGAGATACTTTGATCAAACCAAAAATCGTTGAAAGAGTTAATTAGCATGCATCACCTCTATTTTTTTTAGAATTTTATACCCCGTAGTTATAATTATCCTGCTTTCGCCTCCGAGATTTATTTTACCGTGTAGTACCCCTGTACGACAACCCAATCCGCACACAATATTCAGCGTAGTAGTAGTAAAAAACAAAAGAGCGGGCAACCCCACCCCTACCACGCTGTGGGCTCGGTGTCCGAGCGGTCTCATTCCTTTGTGCGCACGCGCAACGACCGCACGCAGTATAAGAAAAATGCTTAAGTGACGTCACCAGGACGTTTTTACCGACAAAAAACGTAATTATTTTAAGTTGTGCAGTGTAGTGACGAGAATTAGACCCAACAAGGCGCGAAATTTTCAATGTTCAAATTTTCTTACATTGTTTGCAAGTCAGTGTGTCAGGGTATGTACATAATCTTGATCAAAAATGATTCACGCAGTTACAAATTACGAATCTTGTGTACATTATAATCATAAGCTTATGCATCATCAATATATTATTATTATCTCTGATAGATTTTAACATACAACCTGACACTGACTTGCAATCAATGTAAGAAAATTGGAATTTCGCAGTTCCACATTTTTGGGAAGGATCAAATTTGCCTATGAAAATATATCCCATTAAAACACAATTATTATGATAAATTATTTTATTTCCATAGTATGCGTAATAAATAACTAAAAAGTCCTAAAATTATTATTAATTTCCCATATTTCGGGTAATTTTCCCACGTAAATAACTGAGAACACTAGTCTTTGACGTATTATTTTTTCGAGTGAATGACGTTTGATTTCAATTAATTTCAATATTTTAATGTCGGGAAATAAGTGATTGGATTATTATTTTGCCTGTGAAATGTGATTCCTTAATTTTTGTTTGTTCGAACAGAACGGTTTTTACACAATTTCGTCACACAAGACATGTCGTATTCGTGTTGTTTTTTCGCTGCTTAAATGAGTTAACTGTGTGAAGTTTGCATTCGAAGTGGTGTATCAGGGTGTGAATGTGTGCGTGCCGGCCTGTACGTACAGGCAAGCTGGTGTATCCTAATGTCACAGTATTTTGTTGATGAGAATCCGTCCGACTTTTTTTATAGGTCCATGCTGTTATGTATTACCATAGGGCAACTTAAAAAATAGGGATTGATGGTGAAAATTAGCATAAGGCTACCGTATTTGTGCCTACAGCCTTAGGAGGAATGTCGCATTTGCACTCACTAGTTGGCGTTACAGGCGAGTGGTGTGGTTGGCGAAGGTGATTTATAAACCAATGGGTTTGGTAACGAATGGCATTCGCAAAAACGCTAGTTCCATGCCCGTCGACTGCTGGATTATTGTGGGAGACCTAAGGTCCAAACACAATTAAGCGTGTTAGCTTAATTTGAAGTTAAAGGGAGTTAATTTATCCATCACTAATAACCACCGCTTTATTTTGTCTTGTATTCTTCAGCACCATGTTTAATAACAAATATTAAATACATTTTTGTATATTACAGGCGACATAGAGCAAGCTAAAGAGTACCTGCGTGCCGCCAAGGGCTTCGACTCGGTAATAGAAGCAGCCAAGGGAGGTTTAGTGGTCGACCTGAAGAGTCTTCCTTTACCACCACGCGCTCACAAGCAACTGGAAAACACGTGAGTAATGAAAACTGGAATATTTATAAGCAACAGTTGCTCTGTTGAAGTCGTTCTTATTACATGAGAAATAAGTAGAATGTAAGCTTATTACAGATCTGGCTAATTTATTGTGAGAACCTGAGAAATAGGATCTAGTCAAATGACATACTTTTTACGAACTGTTGGAATACATACGGCTTACTCATAGATTTTGTACGGCAATGGGGACTATAACGTCATTTTATGGTTGCGTATTCACTTGATGAAAGTTAGTGCCCGAGGTATGGGAGCGGCATGGGATGGGTAACATTGACATAATATACTCAACATCAAATAAACCGCACCTTCCGCGACGCGAACTTTAACGATTTCTTTCTGACACAATCATGGTGCCCCAACAATATTGATGTTATTTAAAAGCCCAATAAATATCCTTAAAGAAAAACACATTTAATTTCTTAATAAATGATTAACATATACCATAAATGTGACTTAAAAAAATACCTCACTTTGGGCCCATCTATGGGATCAATTAGACCAATTTTTATGGTTATAAAACCAAATAATGATCTCACGTGTCCTCTTTAACAGATGGATAGTGATTAATCCCAACTTAACAGTTTTATAGCCATAAAAGTTGGCTCTAGCGTAACTACCTATTTTTTGAAGAAGTGACTCTGGATCCTTCTAAAGACACAGGTTTGGGGTAAAAACCTTTCCTTTAATGAAATGAAGGTTAGAACTAGGCTTTTAAATGGTGCCAATATTGGTGGGAAATGGAGATGCATACGTTTGAAAATGCTTGTCGCGGGAGGTGCGATTTATTTGATGTCGAGTGTATTATGATGTGACAAAAAATACAAATTTGATGGAGATGTAAAGTCTCGCTGACGTTTGGCCGTCACAAAAACACCCTGTGCCGCTCCCATACCTCAGGCACTTACCCCTGTTTTCAGGGCTAGAATGAAGTGTATTTTTTAGAATTTGTGCTAATTTACAATTGGTTTAAACCCCCAATTCAATCTGTAATGTTGTTGTTACAGCTTCGACATAGTATCGGCTGAAGACTGCGGTCCCTCTGACGAGGGTCCATCCACCATAACCATGGACGACGAAGATGTTCTCTCCAGGCTGCACAACCAGCTCACGGCGCAACTCAAGCTGTGCCTGTCCAATAGGGACCATAACAAGGCCATGGGACACATAGCGGAGGCGAATAGGTTCGAGCATATCGCTGTTAGTGTGAAGCAGGATTTGGATGTGGTGGCTGTTGCTAAGAGGTGAGTTGAACTCCATGCTTCATTATCATCAGCATTTCAGCCATAGGACGTCCACAGCTAAACATAGGCCTCCCCCAATGCTTTCCATGTTGCCTGGTTAGTAGCGGCCTGCGTCCAGCGCCTTCCTGCTACCTTTATGATATCGTCGGTCTACCTTGTGGGTGGACGTCTCACGCTGCGTTTTCCGGTACGCGGCCTCCACTCTATGCTTATTAGATTAGAATTTAATTTGCGTTGTATGGTGAGAAACTCAAAGTTAGCTCGCATAAGACATGCCAATAGATAAGAAAATTATTCGCCATTGCGAAGCATGACTTTGAAAGAAAGAAACATTTATTACGATGAACATCACTTAGTTAAGGACATAGAACGTATACAGAAAAAAACTTTGGTATAGTTGTTGCAATTCACGAAGGCGAGTGAGCTTTACATGTATGGTGGCTCACTACTGTTTGTTTTTCAAAAGTTTTGATACACATTACACTATCGTTATATGCATGTACACGTACACACAAGTAAAGCTCACTCGCCTTCGTGACTATACGTTAAATAACTCAATGGGTGCTAGAGTCTACTTAACCTAGTTTGTGGAATTTCGTCACAGCCAAAGCTGTGTGTATTAGGAATAGAGTACAATTTTACTTGCACAAAGTACGGATAACCACGGAGAAACTTGATTTGTTTTTTCTATAATTTTCAGTCTAGGCCAAAACCCGCCAAAATTCCACTACGAGTCGCGGCAGTTTTCGATCGTGCAATGCAACACAGACATTAACGAGAACGAGTTAGAGTTGACAATAGTCCGCGGCATCGCCTACAACGTGCCCAACCCGAAAGAAATTGACACGTACGTCAAGTTTGAGTTCCCGTTTCCTCAGGTATGTAAAAAAATCTAAATTTATTAAAAAATAGTTTAATTAAAGGATTGCCTCATATTTTTCACCGTCAGAATCGTTTCATCTGTCAACTGAAAGGTCGTTCAAGACCCATATCAAAAAATTTCAAATCATGTTTTGTTCAGCATCAGTAATGTAAAAATAAGTTTTAATGCTTTTTGGCAAACTTTTATGTAATGATGCTGTATAAATATAAATACATTATATTTTATTCAAACCGCGAACAGAATATCTGGCTATAGTCGCGAGAAGTACCTGAATGCGGGCAACGCAGGAAGTCTTGGTAAAAATCCTTAGCGGATGCTTTTATCCTTAGGTTGAAACGATTCTGCTCTATTTAAAAAATACAATAACTACAGCTTATTTAGTAAAAGCCTTAGAGCAGTGGTTCTTAACCTTTAAGTCACGAGGGACCATTTTACCAAATTTCTATCTTGTCAGGGACCACTTTTTTTTTAAAATCCTATGAAAGGGGAGGTATATTTCTCGCCCATGACTGACTCATCACGTCACGGCACTTGTTTATTACGATGTCTTCGTGGACCACTTGGAATGCCTCCAGGGACCACCAGTGGTCCGCGGACCACCGGTTAAGAACTGCCTTAGAGCATCATATTTACCGCCTTCCCCTTCATACATATTTTATACAACTGTTCTCTCCATAGGTTGTCTGGAAGAGATCGCTTTATAGCGATAAGAATGCCTAAATTGTACTGTCCCTGTGTATTTCTTTTTTGTTCTTGTTACTGTAGTCTGGTCTGCGAGCACGTAGAACAGACATGTTGACACCACAGTCAAGTGACGTACTTTTTAAAACTGTCAAAACGAAACTCTCCCATAGATTATGTATGGCACTACAAGCAAGTGACGTCACTATTTTGTCAACCCAATTAAACTACTTTTTTCAATTACAATTCGAACAAAAATCGAAATTTACAGGTAATTTAAAATAAATAAGGTTTTTAAGTCCAGAATGAAGAGTATTTTTAAAACAGTTGTGGTTTCGAATTATTGGGGTATGGTGTCAAACTGTCTATTATGTGCGACGGGGGCGCCCGCAGCGAGTGTGCGAGCGCGACAGCAACATAAGTACGCGCGAGCGATAAGGATGGGTAGCTTGGGGTCGTTGGACAAAATTCTACGTGCTCACAGACCGGGCTTTATGTATGGTGTACAATAAAGTGTATAGCCTGACCAGGAACATAAAAACCCTGGCATAGAGGCGCGTCAATTGCATTTGATAGTGCAACACTGAGTACAGTCGTACCTGTGTTAAATTAATAGGCTAACTTTATGTATCAGAATTCAGGATTACGGGCTAAATTTGATATTTTGATAAATTAACGAAAAAATATTATTATAGGTAACCTGGTTTAAATAAATTAAATGAAACCATCAATCGAGCTAGTAGGATTTATTTTATTATTCATCAATAATCAAATTCAGAACTTGAATATTCAACTGCAATGTTTGCTTATGAACGCTTCAAACTCGGTACTTCTTTCCCAATTCCATAAAATTCAACACTTAGAAATTGAAAAAAAATATTAAAATAGTTAGTTGAAACAAACCACAGCTAATTTTCATAGTGGACTGTACTATGCGATAAACATGTCAGTCAATTTGACAACCTTTGTCGGAAACATTATTCAATGAAAATATTGTCCGAACCCTTAGTATTTCTCTTCGACAAATACTTTAACACATTGTGAACCACTTTTCTTTCACGACTATAAAAAGATTTTAGCATTTTAATTCACAAAATCAATTGCGCACATTTAAAATAAAGTTTGTTTACACTTTGACAGCAATAGACTGACATGCAAGGTGACATGTCAATGAAGTTTTCAGTTACTGTTGCCATTAAAAGAAATTAGTACCATTAGTTTTCCGCAACATGGCGAGGGTTTTTATGTTCCTGGTCAGGCTATATTATTATTATTTTTATTTATTTTTCAGGACGCGCCCGTATCAGACCGCACAGCGCTAGTCAAAGACACCAACAGTCCGGAATACAACGCGCGCTTCTCGCTAGCGATCCAACGCGGCGCGCGCCCTTGCTTGCGAGTGTTCAAGCGACACGCCATCAAGCTTGAAGTCTACTCGAGAGGGTAAGTTGCGCTAAAAATCGTTGGTAAAGCAAAAAATCATTTAAGAAGATCCTTACGAGCAAAAACCTCACTTTATAGCGCTTTTAGGCAACTTATGCCCGTTTTCACCATCAATCCCTAATTTTTAAATGACTCGTATGAATACAATCTTCGCCTAATGTTAATATTTTTGGCATTGAAGTATAAATAAATAAATAAATACAAAATGCCTGTATTGTGTCACCATAGGGGTCACTTAAAATTAGGAATTGATGGTGAAAACATGCATCAATGTAACAGCGGATTATAAGAGCGCTTTCACATATAAGCGATTTAGCTGCGCGACAAACGCGCGACAGTCGCGCTGCCGATAATTTCATACTATGTGACAGCGGATGAATGCCTTTACATTATAAGAGCGCTTTCACATATGTATAAGCGATTTAGCAGCGCGACAAACGCGTTGCCGATAATTTAATACTAAGTGTGTTTAAGATAAGTAATACTAATTAATATAAATAAATAAATTGACAGCGGATGAATGCCTTTACATTATAAAAACGCCGCTGCCGCGCTGCGCTCTAAAGCTAAGCGTCCACTTGTCGGTATCGTACGCAACGGACGCATCGTGCTAAACACATCGTATCGGATGTGCGATGCGTAAGATGCGGACAGGTGGACGCACTTATATGAGTTTCTATACAGGGTGTTTGGTAAATGGGTATATGAGCCGACACTAGCCCATGTTAACATGGGCATATAAATGGTATGGTGAAGTCAGAAATTTGATATCATCATTTTAATTTTTTTAATTTGTATACATAATAAATTTTATAAAATCCGATTTATATGAACCACCAGTGTAGGCCGCCACATTCTCATATTGGTAATAGTCCCGTTGTTCCTCGTACTAAGCTAAATATACTTGTGTGACGAGTAAGCTCACCACAATAGTCGAGCGGCGGTGGGGATCGGACCCGTTCCCCGGATCACGAGTTACCCAGTCCGACCCCTTCACCGTTCGGCTATCGTGGCTTCTTGCTGTACATTGCTTGCATGTCCATCCTATGTCCATGTGTGGTGTAGTGTGGTAGCCTAGTAGCTAGTCCCTGCGCACGTTAGCTCCGGGCTGGCGTGCGCTGACGAGCTGTGGTGTTGCAGCGGTAGCGCTTCCATTACCTTCATAAACCCTGCTTACGTTTCCAATCTCTACCCTTAATGCTTGCATCTTCAACCTCTATCATATGTCCATGTGTGGTATGTGATGTGGTGTAGCGTGGTAGCCTATAGTCTGGTCTGTGAGCACGTAGAATTTTGTCCAATGACCCGAAGCTACCCATCCTTATCGCTCGCGCGTAATTATATTGCTGTCGCGACTGTGCGACGGGCGCTTGCAGTGAGTGTGCGAGCGCGACAGCAACATTACGCGCGAGCGATAAGGATGGGTGGCTAGGGGTCATTGGACAAAATTCTACGTGCTCACGGACCAGGCTTTAGTGTGGAAGTTAAGTCCCCGTCAGCCTTATATTGCTTGCTTGTTCATCCTACGTCCATGTGTGGTATGTGGTGTAGCGTGGTAGCCTAGTAGTAAGTCCCGGCGCACGTTAGCTGCGCGCTGGCGTGCGCTGACGCGCTGTGGTGTTGCAGCAGTAAACGCTTACATTACCAGCATAGATCTATATTCCTTGCATCTCCATTCTTTTTTTTTCGGGAGCATTCCCACTGCCCGATGAGGACGGCCAATGGGCTATGACTCTCCCCGCCAGAAGGCGAGGCTTACCTACTAAAACCTGACTGTGTCCTCCGGGGCCAATGAAAAATGTGTCATTGTCCTAAAATTGGCGTACGCTAACGCCATGTCTTTATCAGTATATTAATGGGTAGCCACCACAGATCACAGAAACTAAAGGGAGATGTGGTAGCCACAGTCCCATATTGCTTGCTTCCTATGTCCCTGTGTGGTATGTGGTGTGGTGTAGCGTGGTAGCCTAGTAGTAAGTCCCGGCGCACGTTAGCTGCGCGCTGGCGTGCGCTGACGCGCTGTGGTGTTGCAGCGGCTGGTTCCGGAGCGACGCGCTGCTGGGCTCGGCTGCCGTGAAGCTGGCACCGCTGGAGACTCAGGTCACGCTGCACGAGGCTTTCCCGGTGAGTTGGAGTTAAATTGATTATGTGTGTAGGCTCTTTTAGGGCATTTAGCTTCTTGCCCTAACACCACTTTGTGACAACATATCGGTTGGTAGTGAGAAGTGGTAGAAGAAACTCAGTCTAAAGTCTTCATCATACCTTATCCTTGATCCATTGACTTTGAAAATAGATAGGAAACAAAGGTTAACCTTTAACTACCACACTTGAGTTGAGTTGTGCTACACGTCAAAATATTCGTAACTTCTGACTTCCTTGACTGGGAAGCTTCTTATTCTTTCCCGATTAATTTCGTTGCAAGTCCAATTTTATTACAGTTTTTATCTTTTCAGATACTAAACTTTTTCTGTTCCACTCTTGGTACTTATCTAGTAGTTGGTACTTACGCAGTACAAAAACGTCAAATTCTAATTGTTTATTGCATGCCACATTACAAATAGTGGTGTTATAATAAAGATACAGGTATACCTGTGATGTTCAACGATGTTTATTTATATTTTTATTATATTCCCAGCTGATGGACGGACGGCGGCCGGCCGGCGGCTCCATAGAAGTCAAGCTGCGTGTGCGCACACCGTTACTACAACAGCAAGTCGAGCAGAGCACGCACCGCTGGCTCGTCATAGACAACTAGGCAGGTACACCTGCACTTGATAGCGATTGACTACGTTCGATGACGTCACACAGAGCCCAATGAATGGAGCAATTTGGCAATACACTGTCACTCTTGAGTAGTTGATCCCAGTACTTTTAAAGACACATTCTCTGTAAAAACTTTCCATCCTAGTCCTCATTTTGATGATGTCACACTTAAGCACAGAACCGCGATTGGGTAGTTGGCACAAATACTTCCAAGATACTACTTGAAAAAACACTCCATTCTAGCCTTTGACTACGTTTGATGACGTCACACTTAGCGCAGAACCCACTGAATGGAGCTATTGGGATGTTGATACCAATAATCCAAGATGCGACTGCATAAACACACACTCCATTCTAGCCTTTTGACTCCATAGAAGTCAAGCTGCGTGTGCGCACACCGTTACTACAACAGCAAGTCGAGCAGAGCACGCACCGCTGGCTCGTCATAGACAACTAGGCAGGTACACCTGCACTTGATAGCGATTGACTACGTTCGATGACGTCACACAGAGCCCAATGAATGGAGCAATTTGGCAATACACTGTCACTCTTGAGTAGTTGATCCCAGTACTTTTAAAGACACATTCTCTGTAAAAACTTTCCATCCTAGTCCTCATTTTGATGATGTCACACTTAAGCACAGAACCGCGATTGGGTAGTTGGCACAAATACTTCCAAGATACTACTTGAAAAACACTCCATTCTAGCCTTTGACTACGTTTGATGACGTCACACTTAGTGCAGAACCCACTGAATGAAGCTATTGGGATGTTGATACCAATAATACCAAGATGCAGCTTCTTAAAAATACACTCCATTGTAGTCTTTTGACTAGAATTAATATATATAGGAGAAGTCAAGCTCATACATAGGTTAGGTTAGGCTCATAGAAGTCAAGCTGCGTGTGCGCACTCCGTTACTACAACAGCAAGTCGAGCAGAGCACGCACCGCTGGCTCGTCATAGACAACTAGGAGGTACACCTGCACTTGATAGCGATTGACTACGTTTGATGACGTCACACAGAGCCCAATGAATGGAGCAATTTGGCAATACACTGTCACTCTTGATTAGTTGAGTACTTTCAAAGACACAACCTCTGTAAAAACTTTCCATCCTAGTCCTTGAATACATTTGATGATGTCACACTTAAGCATAGAACCGCGATTGGGTAGTTGACACAAATACTTGATTAATAATATTATAAAAACACTCCATTCTAGCCTTTGACTAAGTTTAATGACGCCACACTTAGCGCAGAACCCATTAAATGCAGCTATTGGGTAGTTGATACCAATAATACCAACTTTAAAAACACAGTCCATTTTAGCCTTTTGGCTCAATAGAGATTAAACTGCGCGTGCGCACTCCTCGTCATAGACACCTAAGCCGCCTCATCGCAGGTACCTGCACCTAATAGCCTTTGACTTAAATGACGTCACACTTATAACTAGTTTTTTTGTCACCTGTCATCCGCTTTGCAATGGAGGGGAGTCGAACCTTAATTTCGAACTCCTCCTATGTTCTTCTGATTAATTTCGATGCGGGTCCAATGACAGTTTAAATTTCCCTCGGGACAAACTTGACTTTCATTGGTTGGGTTTTTGTGGCGGTCAAGCTCCTGGCTCCATAGGAGTTGCAGCGGTGGGAACGAGAGGTGGGAATAGTCCCGTTATTACCAGTATGTTTGATGACGTCTCACTTGAGAAACCGCGATTGGGTAGTTGACACCAATATTTTCAAAACACAACTTCTGTAAAACAATCCGTTATAGTATCGTCTCGTTTCAGCCAAATGACGTCCGACGGAATTTCAATTAAAATTACATTTTTAGATTAGAAGCTTTGAAATCAACTAATTGTCATTCAAAAATATTGAATATGCGTCTCATAACATACTTTGTAAATTATAATTAAGCTTAAGCATGATATTTTATGATATTGTCATTTGTCAAACTTTGATTTGTAATTTTAGTCTCAGTAGTAAGTTAAAAGGAGGCGCAAAATGGATAACACCAGTGTTGTGAAAAAAAAAAACAATAATTTAGTTGTAATCAGTTTACAGTCTCTGAGATTGGTAGTTGTAACATTTTCATTCATTTTGGAGAAGCCTAGCTGGTTGCAAGATTGAGAAAAGGGAATCATCATTTTCATTCGATTTTAAGACACATTAAATAATATTCGAAACAATTATGTAATCATCATTTTAAGCATATTATTTGAGTATGTATGTGTATTATATGTAAAGAAATCTCATTTTTTACAATAATATTATTGTATTGTCCATAAAATTACATCTATCTTTCTAACTAATAATGCGATAAATGTTTTAAATTGCTTGCATTTAGTTAGATTAAGGCATAGCCTATCTTATAAAAAAACTAATTATCGACATTCATTTATAAATAATATTCTTTTGTACATTGATAAACGAAACGGCTCAAAAAATACAAAATTACTTCACGTAAAACTATGTATTAATTTATTATGAACTTTATGTACAGTCAGCGTCAAATAGTTCGTGACACCCAAAGAAGCCAGAGTTCGCAACACGTCTTTGTTATAATTAGAATAAGGTTGTGTCATCAACTTTTTGGCCACTTTTGGTGTCACGAAGTATTTGACGCTGACCGTACAGTCAGAGTAAATAGAAATGAGTAGGTCATCCTTATAGAAACGCCCGAGCGCGGTTTGTATGTGAGCGCGCGCCAATACGTATGTGGCGCGCACGCACACACTGACAAAATTCGGGGCAACTCACCGCTAATCCACGCTAAATGACTTCACGTAAAACTATGTATTAATTTATTATGAACTTTATGTACAGTCAGCGTCAAATACTTCGTGACACCAAAAGTGACCTACTCATTTGTATTTACTCTGGTACAGTTGTCAGCGCATCAGACTATCCATTTTTGTTGCAAAATAGCTCTTATTCTAACGGCAATAAGATGCCATATTGCTTGATGTGCTGTTGCTGTACATTTTATCACCCAGACTATCGCTTATGAAGTGCCTATGGTAACTGTAATTATTTTTATTACTATGTAATTAGATTTGTATAATAATATAATTGTTACTATTGTATGATATTGTGAATTATTAGCGTTAATAAATGTATCATTTTAATTAATGGTTATTTTTAATTATACCTACGCATGTTTTGACCAAGTTATCTCGTAGTTTAAGAAACATTTTTGTGCTACTACAAATTACTTCCACCTTCCATAGGTATCATAAACTTTTTCTATGACAAACAAGTAACGTGCCGAAAATTAACATTGTTATATTTATTTTACACAATACCTGTGGTGGCAGCACGGTCGAAGTTACATTGATTAAATCACCCGGTATTTAATAAAGTTAAATGCGCACATCGCTGAATGCGACTCTCTCTTGCACATCTTCCCGCGTTCGCCCCGTACGTACCAAAGCGTCGATGTGACGTAATAGCTGCTAGGTGCGCAGTTAACTTCAACTTGACCGGGTTGTAGTTGTCTAACACTAAAAATCAAAATCAAAATTTTCTTTATTTGTTTAGACTAATTAAATTAGTTCTTGCAAATCGTCAAATGCTCTTAAGGAGCCTATACATGTCTCATTCTTTTTTTGCCCTACCAGCGCTTCGAGACAAACATTTGGCAAGTGCTGAGAAGAAGCGCCGCAACAAACTCAGTCACCACTGTCTGCCGGTTTAAAAATATAAAAAAGTAGGAAGTTACAATACATTCAGAAGCAAGTTACTTACCACGCGCTCCCGTTGATAGAAGGTGGCCTTTAAGACGCCCATCTAGCACGAGACCGCGTGGCAGTTTTGAATATATTTCTTTAGTGCCGTGCTAATTTCTAGGTCACCGTCCCAGATCCCAGTTATGACATTGACAGGAGGGCGCTACTATCAATATGTTACAGAATCGTTCAACTATACCTGAACCACTCTGTATTTTATGTTTCATAGGTACTGAAATTATTTTGAAAAAAATTTGCAACCATAAAATAGTGTTACAACTCATATTTTAAATAAATAACGCGTAATTTAGCATTCGGGACTCGTGTACCAACTCTATTTTAAAGGAAAACGTCTTTAGTATGCATAATTAATAAGTCCGTTGTTTGTTTTAAAAAGCACTTCCACATTAAAAATAGTTACAAAGTCAAGGCGACTGTTTTGACTTTTAAATAATCTAAAATCCAGATTACACTGGTTAAAACATAATGATTAGCACACTATTTGCAAATGAGGAACCAAATTCTGAAAACCAGTTTGTTTGGAACTATTATTATAGCTTTGAAGGTCTTTTTCGGAGTTCCTGTGAAACTGGACGCAAATAGTAACGTGCTTGTTCACACCTTTATTCTCTATTAGTCAATTTTACACCTAAATTCGTAGTGTTAAGGTGGAGTTCATAATGTATGATTGAAGTTGGACTTTGCACGTTAAGTTTCAAAGGAAATTGAATTTAAAAACTGAGACGTTTGAGTATTTTTTTAAGTGGCAGGTGCTAGCAAGGATAGTCACGCCGGTCTAGCGTGCACTGTCGTAATTCATCCGTAAGGTCGACTCGTAACCGGTAATTACCGGTTTTGGATCATGAACTCGTAAGCAAATGGTTAGGAAAGGCAGTTGCTAAGTACCACTAATGGAAAATCTTAGTACTTTTTTGTTGATTCACTCGAATGTTGATTTAGATTATTTTGGCTTGATAGATAAGTTTTACGGCCGTGTTTTTGTAAAGTCTGATACCTATTATATCTATCATCTCAGGATGTTTTATTATCATCATTTTAACATAATATTTTAATAACTTGTGTTGCGCCTTAACAAGAATTTTATTGTCTGTTTTGTTTACAAAAAAAAAACATTCTATAATATGTTTCTTTCTTTAATAAATTATGTAATTTTGTCGTGGCGATTGTATCTGTTTTTATTATAACAAAAAATATTGACAAAATAAAAAAGTTTGTGGCCCATGAGGGGATCGAACCCGCGACCTTCGCGTTATTAGCACGACGCTCTAACCAACTGAGCTAATGGGCCGATATTTTGGGCGGTGAAAATAAGAAACGCGCGCGTTCGTTGTTGACGTAACTCGCGGGGTGGGCGTGTCTTGAACGACATTCAACTGTTTGAAGAGTATTCAACTTTCGTTTACGTTTTGTAGAAAGTTGAATAGATGGCGTTACTGTGGTATTTGTGGGATACTGGGGGCACAGGTGATTTTGTATGGAAGCTTTTTTCGTTAGGGCAAAGAACCTTTGATAAAAACGTACCTTTTGTTCATTATTAGTTAAAATTATTTACCAGGCGAAATTTTGTTTCAAGGATCCCTGAAGCGATTTTGATATTTATTATTTTGTCGGTGTACAGTTCCGAAATGTTATGATAGTTAATTATGTTTGTTTATGCGTAAAGATGTTTGTTTACATGTTCGGCTAGTAAATAAGTATTATTATCTTGGTTTTACTAGTAAACAACAGTTCTACTCATATTTTGTGTCAACATTAACTTATTTCGGCCAGAGTTCAGTCATTAAAAGATGCAACAGTTAAACGATCACGTAGAAATAGATTTTTGCGAATTTGGACCTTAATTTTATTCCAATAAAAGCTTTTAATCTTTCTCCGAGCTCACTAATCGTCCGTGTTTGCTAATTTGTGTCTTATTTTTATTAGTTTAAGCTTTGAATCGCTTTTCGACCTTACCGAGGGGAATTTAAATGCCCTCGTGTAATAGTATAGGCGTTGCGTCCGCATCGACGTCACCGAAACAAATGAAACGCGGTCTCCCGACAGATGGCGTTGTACGCTTAAACTGTGACGTTTGAAAATTGTGGAATTTATTATTTAAACGCGATTCAATTGTTTTGTGATATGAATCGCTTTTCAGTTATTTTTTATTCAGGATTACTTTGAAGAATTGGCTGATTTATAATGACTTGATTGAATGCGCGAGTAACGTTACACAATATGTACTTAATTGATTTTCTGTTGTCATTGAGGCAATGTTGAGAAAGGGCAGGGATGTTGATATGTTGATGTTCTTCATCAGTCATGCCTTATAATACTCATCATTTGAAATGTGGGCGCTGTTTTGTGTTTTTGTAAATGTCATAAATAGAGTAAGATTGAACTACTTTTGTGTGTGTGGGCAGGTTCCACTAGGTGGACTGACTATCTAGTGAAGGTCACGGGAAGTACCTAGATCATGGATGCGGGGAGCGCAGGACCTTTCGTTATGGAAATCCTTGTGGGAGACCTTTGTCCAGCACTGGACGTCATTTGGCTGAAACGATTTTTACTTGCTGCAGTATTATAAAGACATATCGACGGATGATGATGAGAAGAAATGGAAATAAAAACAACACATTTATTTGTCAAAAAAGGAATTACTGCAAGTGCTAGCCATTATAACGCGCACTCGTCTCTCCATAGCGCACGAAAGTTTTATTGCCCCCATCGGTAGCGAGTCTTTGACTTTACTATAGTAATACCAGCGTTAAATAATCTTGAAGACTTTAGGGCCATTGTGGCCCTAAAGTCTAAACGTCTGAAATTCAAAGAATCCTATTATTACATTGACATTTTCATTATCAGTTCTTTGATTCCGTCAGGTCTTTATTCATTCACTTACAAAAACTGACTCCTATTTATTTATAGACAGCTAACAAGACATACACAATTAACTGGAAAAAAACATTGAAAACAATACGTGTTTATAGTGTTCTTCTTAGCCTTAATTAAAAGCTGCCACGACATGTGCATAGATTGCGTAAAAGCGTAGCATCGAGTAGTCTAAAAAGAATTTAAAATTTAAGAATTTAATTCAAGCCAGGAATCCAACATATCAACTGCATGTCTTAGATAATAGTGACTGAAGGTAGAATATAATATTTAAATGCAGTTTGATATCAGACCGCTGACTGAAATCTAAAAACCAGAAAACCCAGAAAAGAAAGCATAAACACCAGCAAAGATGACAAAGTAATAGCTGAAATCTATTTTTAGCTGTAATTCAAAACCCTAATATTAGGTTTACACGAGTCAGCTGTCAGTACCTGTCCCTAACAGTTTACAACCACGCAGAAGTTAATACCATTAATACTTTGATTATTGGAATTTAAACCTTGTTTCATTGGAATAGATGCTGTACTTTTTGTACTGTACACCCCCTTGTAATGGGTCACGTGCGTCGCGACACCTGTCGTGGGAGTTAGTCAATGACGTCACGCGGACTAAGAAACTAGATTTGTATTTCTATTGTTACGTGAAAAAATAAAGAAAAAACGTTATAACTTTTTTAATGCTTTATCATCATCATTTCAGCCATAGGACGCGGACATCCACTCCCAATATTCACAAATTAGATAATAAGTTTTAGAATACTTTTTTTAAATTATTTTTAGTGACGTTAACAATTTTAGTGACTATATTTTACACGTCCCTGTATAATTTTTACCCTACTGCTGTTTGAAAAGAAAATCACTGCCTAGACCAGTCAGGTCTAAGTGTACCTACTTACCTGTTTTTTTTTCTTCGTTTGTTGGTGGTGTGTTGCCATTTGTCGAGTAAAAACGGTTAAGGAAAGAAAAATTACGGAACGGAAGGATCGGACAGAGAGAAGAAAGTGATCAGGAGAGTGGATTGTGGTAGGATACAATTTGATATACAATTATTTACAATACATTAAACACATATTCCAAGTGTACCTGTTCCCAAAGGTATTAAATATTATGTAATACTGTCCCCTGCAGTGTTCCCTTGTTTCTGGCACAACGGGTCACGTGCACGACATCTGTCGGCTGATCGGGAAACAATGACGTCACACAACACGGAAAAATACCCGTGGATTTTGGAAGGTAAGGGGAAAGGTTACTTTTGTAGGTAGGTAATTAATTTACGAGTATCTAATGATGTAACAGCTCTAGTGTCAATGGAAAACCGCCATAGTTTTCTGACAAAGCTCTTGTGTTTTTTCCTATGTAATGATGTGGTAGTGCCGAAGTGCTAGATACGCCTTCGAAAATCCGGAAGACGGAACCGGGCGACGCGAAATTATTGGGGGAGGCCTATATTCAGCAGTGGACGTCCTGGATGGATGATGAATCATAAATATTTTCTATTCTGCGTTTATTTAGAACCTAAACTGGTAGATGATGAGCAAATTACTTGTTTTCTAGAACAATTTCCGACCCACGTCTTCCGGCTTTATAGTATCCATCTTTCTACGAATTCGTTAGTGATAAAACTCAGCATTTGGCGCCAAGTATTATTTCCCCATTGTTGGCACTTCTTGTGCATATCATTATCCCCTTTCGACTGTATGCGAAAATCCGGTTTATACCAGTTTTTTGGCAGCCAGCCATACACGCGAACACATGCGAAGCTGACATTCTGATCGTTTGGTCATTAATGATTATTTCAGGTGCTGATAGTTGGACTTCGGAATCAAGGGTCATCTTTAACATTGTGCTAGAGAGAGAGGACATAACTTTGTTCTCTCTCAATTGGTTAAAAATGTAAGTCTGTAGCAAATGGCATTTTGGCTTGTCCTTTTTCCTGTGAAGCAGATTGTGAAACAGGCAAGCGTGCGGATTTAATTCATATGCGGGCTGCCCGCATTACATTATTCATATTTTTTCTACTATGCAACCCGCACGCGGAACACAATACGAAATCTTTGCTCTGTGTGCAACCAGCAGCGTGATTTTACACGCACGCAGACCAGATACGCATCACGAAGCTAAAGAGAACATGTACTTAAATGGCAAAAATTCTAAGCATTATAAGGGCAGATAGAGTGACTTCTTTCTGATCTTATTATGTAATCCAGGCGTGGGTTCAAATTGTTCAGAACCCTCTAAGTTAAAATAGAGAGTGGGAGGGACACGTGAGCAGACTGCATTCACAGTATGTAAACCTTCACGGTATAAACGCTCAGATAGCTTTCGCCCACGCTGTTCAGATATTAGGGGGGTATAGGGAGGTTTTGCATGAAGCAAAAGCATTGGGACGCTAAACTTACGTATTATAGTTTGTATAGAAACGTAAACCTTTACGAGAATTTGAATTAAGCTCAGCGAGTAGCAGTAGTACCCTATTGAAAGAAAAAGTAAGAAAGAAAAAGAATTTATTTGGTTCAAACACAGTTTGACACAATATCAGATATTTGACGGAATAAAATTTATTGAATCAAAATGGCACCTATATACTCGTACCTATGCTCTATAGAATATAACGCTGGTATTCTGTAGGTTACTAAGTACATATAAAAAAATACCCTAAACATAACACTACGATACGGCTCTAATACAGTAAGTAGGACGAGCTTAAAAGTTTCATTAAATGAGTTACATAAAAACAAAAAACCCTTCGTCAGGCGTAATCGGGTAATTGCCAAGCGCCAAAACAAATGTGAGCGAATCTTTCACTCGCTAATTAACGCCATGGGACATGCGCTCGAGTGTTAGGTCTAAGGTCGGCTATGACGTCACAGGCGTGACCCTGGCCCTAAGAAGGGTATGAGAGAGGGCGCTCCCACAAATCACGCTAATGGTGGTTGAATTATGCATTTTTTCTCTTAAGACTCCAAACATTGCTTGGCTGTGACAACTACCTACTAAATATTTATAGTTAGTTCAAAAACCTACAAAATTACATAAATTAGCTAAATGCAAATGAAAAATGTATATTTTTCGCGCGTATTATAAATAATGGACTTTTGAAATTATTTGTAAGCATAGACCAACTCAATCGTAGTCTTAACAACTTAAACATACCTACCTACTCGTAGTCTTACCAATTCAGACGTAGACTCTGTGATTTACCACAATACGCTCTGACTTGGATGTTGTTTCGGGACTAAAAACTGGAAAATTCTCTTTGTAAGTAGGCACTTTTTTGTCTAAAATACCTTTGAGACATCGGTCTTGCAAAATGTGTCTTTGACAAGATCGGCTGCTTTTATTTTCAATAACTTCTTACAATGATATCAAAATGGAAACGTTCGAGAAAAAGAGGTACAGTTAACAACACGTCTGACTCTACATTTTAGTTTCAAAATAGCGCTTATTCCTTTTAAATAAGATACCACAATGTTCAGTTTGTCCGTCGTGCTTGCGACATCGCGCACCATTCATGGAGGCGTGAAAGAGAGCGACGATCGTCCTTCTGCGCGGGCGTGAGGTCACGTTCGTGACGTCATTGGGTCGGGAGTCGGGACTCGCACGGGCGAGGCCGGTGGAAGGTCGCGGTCGCGGGCACTCGGGATTACTTGGGAAGCGGGGATACTACGCAGTTCGATTGACGAATGGTATTATGTAGTAGGTTTTTAGTAAAGATTTCATTTAACGCTGCCTTAATATAAATAGGGCGGGGCACATAGCTCGTAGAGACGATGGTCGTTGGGGCAAGAATGTTCTCGAGTGGCCAAAACGGGCTGGAAGATGTAGCGTGGAAAGGCCTCCTACTAGGTGGACCGAAAATCTGCTAAAGGTCGCGGGAACAGCCTGGATGCGGGCAGCGCAGGACCGTTCATTGTGGAAAACCTTGGGAGAGGCCTTTGTCCAGCAGTGGACGTCATTTGGCTGAAACGAACGAACGAAGTATAAATACTCATTTGTAGGTACAGGACTTACAGGAGGCTCCTTTGGTTACATTGTCACCTTGACGGTGAAAATATTGTTTATGATGAAGCAAGCAACAGTGGGTCTAGACAAAGTGCAAATTATAATCGCAAACCAGTCGAAAAGTGGTCGAAAAGCCCCTTTTTTGTATGGAGTTTTGACGGATTCGATTTTCGATTCGATCAAAAGTGCGTTTTGTCTAGGGGGGCAGAAAAAGCTTATGTTATTCGTATACGGTCGGGGAATTCCGTGTCGGTAATCTCATCGCTGCACTGATGGATGATAATATCTGCGGGACTTCCCCGTCCCTAGTCAGCCAGGATCTCTTAACCGCTAATAAAACCCAAACAATGAAGGGCAAAGTCTAAAGTCCGCGTCACAGAACGAAGTTCAAAGCTCGATAGAACTCAAACCTCGAACTTTAGGCTTTTGATTGATTAAATTTTAACGTATAGTTTCGGGGGAAGGTACTTCACCTAGTGGCTAGTCAAGAAATATTGATGCCTAACGTTCATCGCCATGTGGGAAACTCGACGATTTAAAATCTTAAGAATATTTTAATTTTAAGCTAGAATATTTTAGCGCCTGAACGAATATTCACCTTGAGCTTCCCGCCGGGAAGCCTCCGCTAGAAAGGGATGGAGCGCCGTGTTTGTGCGCGGGCGTAAGGTCACGGCTATGACGTCACGGGCGGGACCCTCGGGAAGGTTGCGGTCGGGGGCGTTCACAGCGGGATCGGCAAATTCTCGAAGGTTGAAAGAATACAGTTTTTTGTTATAATATGAATGAAAGTTTAAGCCTAGGCGCAAACCACCGATTTTTAGTTGGCGGATAGTTGGGCCTGATTCTAATTTGTATGAAGAATCGGCCGATACCAAATCGGTGTAATGTGCGCACTTTCATACATCTCCATACTGATTAAGAGCCCGACCCAACTATTGGCCAACAAAAAATCGGTGGTCTGCGCCTAGGTTAACTGAAGATGATTGAGAAGTGTATTAAAATGCTAGACAGCTCGATGGACCGAGGATAACAACTTGAAGCTCTTTGGCGCTGCAGAGGGGAGATTGACAATGAGAAAATAGCCTGAAATGATGGCGACTAATCCTAGATCGAGCAACGAATTGGGACCTACATTCATTAATATTCAAGATTATGCCTGTTTTCACCATCCGTCCCTAATTGTTAAGCGACCTCTATCGTAACACATATCTGGAATTTTGTTTTCATAGGGGTCACTTAAAAATTAGGGTGAAAACGGACATTAGAGTAATAATAAAATTATGTTTGCCTTTTTCTCTACAAATGCGTCTCTGAGTTAATGCTAGTCCTGCTGTTAAAATAAAAAATTAAATAAGGTGGCACTTTTGGTCCTGATTTTTTATCAGGGTGTGGTCTCCACTCAAGAACCTGTATGTTCTCAAATCAATTGGTCTGCTTTGCATTTTATGTTCCTTGCAATTTTCATTTTAAGAAACTGGAACCAAACTACAGTAAACCTAACATCAAGTTTTTGCCAGGTGACTATTACAAAGTGACGAATTTCTTTCATGAATCTTGATCTTTAATATCCTCAGAATAAGGCCAATCAAATAAGCGTTTTCATGGCTCTAAGGAACCCTAAGAGCAAGTTAATGACATTCGGCGCCGCAGTAGTGGGTGATGCTCCCCCCTACCTTCAATAAGTCCCGTCTCCCTTCGATCCTGACTCCCACGCTTGCTGCAAGACAAAAGGCACACAAGCCCACCTGATGCTGGTCTTGCTAAACTAAAAATGTATAAAATGAGGGTAGATCACATTTTTGTAAGTTTTATAAGGTTTAACTTCAGCTGCAGATAACTAGGTAGGTACTAGGTAAATCACTTAACACCAGGTGCGATTGCGGTCAAACACCTGCCTTGTCTTGCATAAAAAAATATTAAATAACTAAAAATCTAAGGATACAAAGGTGAAATTTATTGTAGAACAGTTTCTTGCAAACCTCTGTGTAGCTATAAGCAGAGAACACTTACAGAAATGACTTATGTAAAATGTAGGTCCTTTCTAAAATCTCACGATTCAAGCAGAAATCGTTAGGTCCGTACTGTCTAACACTTGAAGGGCAACTAGGTACCTACGAGTATTTTTACTTAATTTACGTCTTTCCACTTTACTTAGTTACAGGTAGGTAATGTGCATAGTTCGTATGCAATTTATTGTTTTGTTTCTGTTGCCAGATTTCGATAGATCCTGAAGCCAGCCATTTATGTTATCAATTTATACGTTCCTGACCTAATCGTCCTCTATTTGTTTCCGATGCCTGTTCGTGAATCCCATATCTCACTTAATAATAATGGAAAAGAAAAATAAGTACGTAATTGAAAGACCCGCCCTAGTAATGGAATTTTCTTGAATAACTTCGGGAAAGTAAGCGCCAACAAGTAGGTTGGTCCATTTAAAAATCTCATCCGACCGGCCAGCAGTGCTCTGTTTCTGTCTTCTCCATTCCTAGGTAAAGATGCGGTCTTTTTTCGAGCGAGTACCTACCTAGAGCATAGATTGAAACAGATTCATGTTGCTAATTTCATCGTCATCATCATTTCAGCCATAGGACGTCCACTGCTGAACATAGGCCTCCCCCAATGCTTTCCACGGTGATCGATTGGTAGCGGCCTGCGTCCAGCGCTTCCCTGCTACCTTTACGGTGTCGGTGGTTGCCAATTTGTTTGTGTAAAATTGTCTGTATTGGCCAAATCTCTTGAATTCATCTTTCTTGTTCTTAAAGAAGAAAAAAAAAGTGTAACCCACAAAAAAAATCATCCAGTATCGTATCCAGGTTAGGAGATCGGTACTAAAATAATACTATGGACATTTTTAGAACAGAACAGAACCCTATTAGTCAAATTCATTTTTAGAGAGATAACTGAAATGGACTTTCTAGCAAAAATGTTTCGACTAAACTCTGCAAAGTCTAGCATATTCTTTCAGCACCCTCACCGCTCTACGTCAGTCCACACCCTGCAATATCGGAGCAGGGGGTACGCGTGGGCGGCTGACGTCAGCACGCCCCCACCCCCCTTAACTTGACATTCGCGAGGCTGTATCGATCCGCCGCAATGCCGAGGCCGCCGGTGTTTACATCCACTCGTGAATGGAATGGCTATTCGTAGGCTAAATATAATTGTAGGTGTTCAACTTTGCATTGAGATGATCGTCTGTATGGTGATTATTCTTTGGTAGCTGTACAGATTAATTAATTCATAATTAGGTAATAAAGGTTTTCTCACCTTTCAGCTGACAGTGTTAATACCCTAAAATCTTCATGTAGCTTTAGGATTGTATTCCATATCGATTCTAATTAACATTGATTGATACCTTCTGAAAATCCGCTATTACGAAAAAAGGAAACAAGCGTCCACTTGCCTTGCCGTGCCTTGTACAACGTGCGTCATTCAGGCGTGGTCTGTGGCAATTATAAATGGTAGGCACAGCCTATGCATGCGAATATGACGTCAAACGACCGACCCTCCTGCAAACAAGGGGTTGTGTTCATACTTCATCGAAAATAAAAATGCAGATGTCCGTGAATTTCGATTGAGTGGGCAGAAAATCAAATATGAAGCAGTTAGTTAACTATATCTTCAGAAAGTAATAGTACTTCTAAAACCTAAATAAAATAAATTTTCTTCACCTGTATCCTCCGTTACGTAAAACTAAGTTGCCTGGTTGTGAAAATGTGTGCTCAATTCCGCATGCGCGAAGTGTGCGATCAAGTTCTGCTGAAAATCTTTTAGACGGTCTGTATTTGCACGAAGTCTGGCCTTTATTCTAAAAGCTGTTCGATTATGAATGTTCTTACCCTTTAAAATGATTCAATCACGTGACTAACATCATGATTTTGAAATTCAGGCGTTATTTCAGTACATTTTTTACCGTTTTCAGCGAATAGTTTCGTGAAAACCTACGCTCAAAATATAGCCATTTGCGTCATTTCACGCCCATGCTAACAGCACCAGGTCATCTAAGTGAGTACTTTGCCATTAACGTCATTGCAACTTGCAAGACATTTGTCTACCATTCCTATGAGTTAGGTATGTCTATCTACGAAGACTATTAGCACTTTCCTGCAATATGCGCCATCGATGCGTATTTAGTATTTCCTACAAAGTGTTATAAAAATAAAAGGAATTGAGCAGCTTCAGTAGTGCAAAAACTCGTATGAGCTGGAAATTAGAGTGTAGATTCTATTAGCATTATTATAAGGAACTAAGAATGGTCAAAGGAAAAATATTCATAAGTAGGTACCTACGCGATGTTTTAAATTGTTGCAAGTGTTATATAACTTTTAACTGTCAATCAGTTATTGTATTTATTTATTAGGTACACCAAAAAAGTCACATTTGTAACTAAATCTCACAACTAACGAACTTATGTTCTATCATCATCTCATCACGTAATCCAATAAGTATGAGACAATTTTTAGAGAGCTTTTATAGAGCTTCTACGACAGAACGGCGAGCGCAGAAAGCTCGCAAAAACGGTAGTGTGAAATCCAACCTTTCAGGGAGATATTCGTAACGAAAAATACTTTTTCAATGATTATAAGAATGATTTTAAGTATACAGGGGTGATTTTGTAATCAGTATCCAGATAGGAGCGACTCAGAGTCAGTAACTTCATCGATTTACGTAAAGAAAACAACCTTTTTTTCACATTTAATTATAAAAATAATCCTTTGAAACTTAAGATATGGGCAGCCACGAATTAAATTTTCAATATATTTTTTTGCTAAAACTACCACAATTAAAAATAATTTGGATAAAGTTTACAAAGTCACTCTGTATGTACATATAATCTTTATCTCTTTCATCTATATGTTACGGTTAATGTGATAAATTGAAAATTATGAATAATAACCGGTTATTATGAATAATTACCGACAGTCGCGGTAAAAGTGATAAATTAATAACATTTATCAGTGATTATTTAATAATTCAACCTTAGTACTAACAAATATCATAAAAGAGAACAACATCTTGTGTACGTGCTCTTGTACAGCCAAAATTTTTGAACGTTTTGATATCATATAATTTGGCAAAATGAGTTTGGAATGTTTCTTGCATAATATTACTTTTCCATGATGCCCATAACATAATGTTTTGATTTAAAGTGAAAAATAGGTTAAGGTGCGGCGGGGGTGGCCCTTGGGCCACCCCTAAGCCGCCTATTTAGTTTTATACACACATAAATGACCTCATATTAATCACATTTACCACATCATGAGGTAATTATTCATAATAACCGGCGATTATTCATAATTTTCACATTTATCACATTGACCGTAACATATACACCCTTCTATTTTAAGATCAACAGGTTTACCTATGTTCACCATGACGTAGATACGTGAGTTCTCGATAATTTGTAAATCGTAGGCGAGTTACAGAATTCTTTGAATTTGGTGTATTCAAAATGAATTATTTCTAAAAGTAAACTGCCCCAGGTTAATTTTCCGCGGTACAAATATACTGTTTTATCCTAATAATACAGCCTCCTACGTATAACAAGAGTCTTATAAATAACTAAGCCTCAAGGCCCAGCATCGTTCTGGGTCACAGTTACTTCAGGTCGAAATACAAAGGTCAAACGTTGTATTGTTCTTTGATCAAAAAATTTGAAATTCAAATGAAAAGGCATTCAAGTTCAGGCACCTAGGCCCTACCTACTACATACATACACCTAAATATTATAGACTACTACCATAGAAAAGTAATGAATAAATTTTTAGCCTTACGCCCTGCGAACCGGCCAAGCAACATATTTTGACTTAGTAGAGTTTAACGGGACTATTCCCACCTCTCGTTCCTAGTGTAGCCAGGATCTACAACTTGACCGTCATAAAAAACCCAACCAATGAAGTTAATGAATGTTAGTTGTAGTAGAGTTTGTGAAGTTAGGGCGTGTAGAGTTACAAGCTTGGCTCTACGTGAGATATTAGACAACTTTTTTACAGTGCGAGCTTTGTTACATTTTACGTAAAATCAGATTAGTATTAGCTCCGGGATCCCGGGAGATCCCGGGGATTAATATTAGCAATAAGTCCAAACATTTTGGTGTAGTATAATCGACGCTATCGCCATAAAAATTGCGATTTTAGTGACTTCTGCCTTAATAAGTACTAAGTAAGTCTTTGATTTAATGATACGACAACCAAAATGACCAAACACAAAATAAGTGGGTAGCTATTTCTCCACGAAAACTCTTACAAAAATAGACATAACAACAGACTTCCTGTTACTAAAGATAAGTAGAAAAGACTTGATTACTCTTTTATATCAGCCATGTTCCCGTTAACAGAATGGTATTTATTATGATCGCCGGGATCGGTTTCATTCTGGAAGCTGCGGCGCAATTTCCCAGTTAGGGGGATGGTCCAAGTCAAAGTTAAGGGATGTTTTAGATATTAAGTCAAATTCCATCAAAGATGGAGTGAAGATACATGCAAGGATGGTAAAAGATTTGGAGCTGTGGTATGCATTGATGGAAGTAGGTATATGAGATGGATAGAGCTCACAATATCGACTGAAAAGTCCGTTTACTTATATGGCAATAGCGTATTTGACGTAAGTATTTTAACGGTTCATCGCCTATTGTTTAGTGTAATTACTGTGTGATGTATGTAAGTTTGGATTGACGTTAATGTAGGTAAAATGTTCCCTGAATGGAAATTAGGTTTCCATTTTTCGCCTGTTTTTCTACAGCGTGGCCCATTAAGAATGATTCATTATAGAAACTGTATTTTTCTACATTTCATGTAGCTCTTTATCACCCATCAGCTCACAGCTCACCCTACGCAGCCATCTAAAAGCGGAAAGCAATTGTTTTAACGCAATGCTCCTACGTTGGACCACACCTCGCCCACCCCAGTTATCGACGCGGGCATGAATGGCGCTGACGTCACGGCGTACCCCGCCCTTGAACTAGCATCGATCTGTGCACTTGAACTGCAGCGTGGGAACCAGCAGTCAGGGTTGGGGACGCTTGTGGATCGAGCTTTCTAGACTGTTAGAGATGATTGGCACAGATGGTTATAGATTTGTATGGGACTCGATGATGATATAATTAAATACGATACTTAATTAATTGTTAAGTAATTATTTTACATTTTCGAAAAAAAAACGTAACAACAATATTAAATCAGTCACTGAAGGAGATGATTATACATAATATTCGAAACCAAATGAAAATGTAGGTCTAGGTAGACATCATGGCTATCTTTTTTTTACGTAATGTTTCGTGTACCGCACGTATGATTTTACTTTTGTTGGCTTTTATTTTAAAGTTCATTTCTTTACCAAAGCACAACCCGGGCAACCTCATCTTAGGCTGAGTTGCACCACCTAATTTTGACCGTAACTATAACGATAACCGATGTTTTTTGTATGGAGTTTGACAGATTTTTGACGTTTGTCAGAGTTAAAGTAAGATGGTGCAACCCAGCCTTAGTTTTTGGGTATAGGTTTGGTAACACAGTTGTTTTTTTTAATATACTTACTTATACATAAAGCTTTATTCAAATTCAAGATTAAATAGAGAATATTCATACTTGCATCGACTCATATTACGGTAATCTATTCTTGTACCGAGGTTTGGGCGTCGATTCAGAATAGCTGCGACTGTGTCTCGTCTCGTAGTATGAAACGAAGCTCACACAACTCGGTACAAAGTCAAGCATGGAAAGTATTTGAAGTACCAATCACAAACCTCAAACTATTCTTCAGTGAATTTTGAAATAACAACCTGTGTGTTATTTCGTAATCAGCCTTAATTAAGTACAAAATGATAATGAAGACCTGATTATGAAAAATGACCATCTTCGTACCGCTCATTTTTTATTTATTTTCCTCGCAAGCATTTGTGTAAATGCAGCCTAGTTTACAAATTCCTTCGTAATGGCGACGTACTAATTTTTCCTCTACGACACTGTCCGAGCTCGAAACTCAGCTCACTCTGTTTCGACTGCTCGAATCGATAAACGTAGATTGTAAAAACAACTGCAGTTTATTTCTACGTAGATCTACAATGTGATGGTAACCTCCGATAATTTCATGAATTTGGACAAAAATAGCTATGCCATAATTATTGTCATAAATGTAAAGTTTGTTTATTCCACAAAAAACACAAATGACTCATAATTTTTTGTAACCAATGTAAACACAAACATTCGCTGCCCTCGTGAACACCGTCATTTTAGCGGTTTTTACGCGTCTCGCGTCACCGCGAAAAGCGTCTCGTTGCGTCATTCGCGTCACTCGCGTCGTCCGTCGTCATTGAGCTACGTCATCGGTGGTGATAGATAAGTAGCCGAATCCGGTTGCTTTGGTGCGGTACGGTTTCATCATGTTGCCTTTTAAGTATTGATTCATTTGGTTTGAGGGTTAAATGATGTAATGTACAGAGATTTTGATACAGAAATGAGTAGAATGATTTTAGGATCTTTTATTACTGATTTTTTATAAAGTATGTATTACGAGTGGGCTTATAACAATAGTGCAGCGGCGGTGGAGTTTGAACCAACGTTTTTCGGATCTTGGGTCGCGGTCGGTCAGTCCGAAACTTTCACCGTTAGGCTATTTATTTATTGTTACTTGACTTGAGTTTGAGTGACTTTCAAGGTAATGAGTTATAATCATTTTTATTAGGTATTATAATACTTTCTTTTTCAGTTTGTTTTGTTTGAAGACAATTTTGTAGTCATAATCTTTATGATTTAACGCACTATCTAATCAAAGCGTTTTTTGCGTTACTTTAATGTTTTGATAACATTAAAAAGGTGACATTGAAATTTAGCTAAATGATATCAGCCTGACTCACGAGTACCTACACATTGTTAATTTATTTATAATGAGAATCCGGTAATTAATTAATCGTATTATGTTATAAACGTTAAAAAAAAACACGCAGAAATAGAAATACGAGTAGGACAAACCCAAGAACGCTTTTTTATGCCCTAATGAAAGAATAAACAAGCATCATCATAGAGTGATGTCCATATCACTGACGGCTAGTTTTGTTTGCCGATATGATGAGTATTGTAGGTACTGATTTTGGGAAATCCAACAAAACCGCAATCGGTCGTGAGCGAACCGGTTTGTAGATTTATCTTTCCACGCCAATGCTGGATGTTAACTTAACTAGCGACTGATTTTCAATGTTTTTCGATAATATCGAATGCCTAAACTTTGTATTGTGACGGGATTATGAAAAATGATAGGTATAGTAACGTTAGAATTTTGTTAAATGTTAGTATGATTACTTTATCTGTCAGCTATCTTATTGAGTCTTGTTTTTTCGATAGAGTTCAACAAGTAGTAAGTTTAGAATCTAGAGTTTTTGTCGATAAAATAAAAAAATAATAATATTAGTGTGCTCATAATTACGTGATTTCTCGAGATGACTTATTATTCCGATTTTGTACACCTACCAATTATACTCCTACTAGGTACATAATCCTATGTATCATTAACAAAATGAAACAACAGCAAAAGCTTAAAAAATAATTTAATTTCGTCAAAACTAGATTTTGCTCTGTTATTAGTTCCTCATGAAATACAAATGTTTACTGTATATTTGCTTACATCTAACACATCGTAAACAAGGGCCTTATAGTTGCCAAGGGCTGCGCCCGCGCATAAAGAGGCGCGCGACCGCTGTCACGTAGACATGTGCGCAGATACACCGCCATGATAATTACAATGCCATATTAAAACCTACTTTTATTAAGTCGACAGCGTATTTAGAGTTATATTTTGGCTGCAAATCGCGCCTATAACAACTAGGGGTCCGTACATGGATATTGAAAGAGTCAGAATTAGACAATAATCTATGTCTTCAGGGGTTCGCGCCCCCCTGGTGAGGTGCGGATTTTCGTTTTTCAGGTTACAGTAAAGACTGGCCACTATAAATAAGGATCTTATAAATAAAAAAATAAAACTAAGAAAATGTCGAAAAACAATTGAACATTGCTTTAACGTGAGAACATCGTGAAAACAATTGAGCACCGGAAAATCACGACATTAGGAAATTAATTAGACACAACTAAAAAAATATCAGTCTTTGTAACACCTCACTTTTTTGTTGAAAAAAAAAAAAGTAAATAAAATGCCAGTGTTTAGCTTGGTGTGTTGTCATTTGTTGTAGAGTCAGCGTCAAATAGTAAAGAATACCAAAAGTAGCCAAAAAGTTCGTAACACGTCTTTGTTACAATTGGAAAAAGGTTTTGTCAACTTTTTGGCAACTTTGGGCGTCAGGAACTATTTGACGCTGACTGTACTATAACCAAAACGGGCTTGAAGTGCAAAAGGTTGAGTACCTCTGGCCTGAAGCCACCTCACGGGGTCTTCAAGGTAATATTTAGCAATCGATACACGTGTTTTGCTCGTCAAAACACAGACACAATTACCATTGAAAGTTATTATCTGCTTATAATTTTGCGAAGCCTTTGATAAGTATTTCCGATAATATTAAGTCTGAATATTTGGGCTAATTAGGTATTACTTTGAAGTCAATGTGGAATATTGAAATATAGGTGAAGCGATTAATTTATGTAGGTAACATAAGTAAACGTTTGGTTAAGACATTGCTGAATCAATGTTGATTAGGTTTTTGACATTGAGGGCTATCGTTTTAGCGCTCACCAGTTAGCGCCACTGTCACTTGCTAGTAGCGAAGACAGTGGCACCAACTGGTGAGCGCTAAAGTGGTAGGAGGACTATCGCATTTGCACTCATCAAGATGGCGCCACTGTAGAGTAAGGTCCTGTCAATCGCCAGGGGTGCCAACTGTTAAGTATAAAAACGATAGCCCTCATTAGGTAATTGTCAAAAGAAATTAGATTCCGTGCTTCGAAGTGTTACATTAGACCATTGTTCCGATTGAGTCCTGTCACCTTAGCTGGCCCAACTCACACGATATAGGTAAGTTCGTTCGTTCGTTTCAGCCAAATGACGTCATGGATTTCCATAACAACCGCTCCTGCGCAGTCTGCAACCAGGTTCTTCCAGCGATCTTCACCAGATCGTCGGTCCACGGTATTAATTGTATTTAATTTAAATGTACCTACGATCAAATACGAGATACAAATCAACCAAGGATTGCCATCCCTGGTTTAAGCGTTGTTCAATAGTATTATCACAGATATAAGATAGTGGCGCTCCCACGGTGAATGTTGACGTGTGAGTTGTTTTACATAATACATAATGTTACATGAATTGTTTGTTTATTCCGTTAACTGTGCATGACGATTATGTAAAACGATTTGTTTTTATAGCATTCTAGTAGAAGCCTAGTTGGAAATTTCCTTTCGATTTGAAGCTTTCAAGTAAATAAGGATAGAGATATAATAAGCTTTTCAAGTATTTTGTTATTGAGTTTACGAGAGCTTTACAAATAAGATGATGTCTGTGTAGGTTGTTACAGACTTTTAGTACCGGTTAAAAATTATGGTTAACAAAAAACCTGTATGTACTTCTTTATTTCTGCCACCTTGAAGAAAGCGAAAAATGTTCGATTCTCTTTCCCGGGGACTCTTTTGGCTAGTGACAAGAAAAGAAAAAGAAGAAATATCAACATTTTATTTTTGTTGAGTGTTTAATAATGTACCTTCAATATTTTGAAGAATTGTCTTGTTGTGAACCCGTTAGGAAAATATTATTACGAGGTCACCTTTATGTTACCGGGAACTATAATACAAAGTGATATCTCCACCACTCTGTATATCCTATGGTAAAATCCAGGACCCCTGGATCGAGTCAAGAGTTTAACCATGAAACGATAAGAGACGTCAAGCGATGTCCTACTGTGGTTATGATTTATTGTAGTAAACTGAGATTTGTTAACTATACTTGTTTTTAACTTAATTTATTTATGAAGAGGTAAAGTTTGGTAGAACGCGCTAATAATCTTAGAAACTACTGGTCTGATTTAAAAAAATGTTTTTGTGTTGGATAGCCTATATCGAGGAAGGCATTAGGAGAAAATGGGAAAAATATTCAAACGATTTTCATGCGTACGAAGTCGCGCGCATAAAACTACTTAGTAGTAGGTAGTTAGTAACATTATTGTTTGCCGCCTACAGATGGGTTGTACTACCAGTCAGCCATTTTCTTTAGTTATTTTTAATGACCTTTAGCTCCTCGTCACACCATGATACTGTGACGCTGCGCGCACGCATCGAAACTTTCCGTCACGCGCAGGCATCGTGGCCGCGCGCCGCTTTTCGTAAGTGATCTCCACGTGATCGTGATTAGATAGGGAAATGCAGACCCGGACTTAGAGAATGGCTTGGAATTATGAATATTTCGGAATAATTGCTGTGGTGTTTATACGCTGAAACAAGCAATGTTATATCTGAATTACAGGAAATGCGAAAGTTTTTTGATATTGGTCTAGTAAGATTTTCCACTCTGAAAGAATAAATGTCTGTTATGTTTGTTATGTAAATTTTGGAGATATGCGGTTCCTGAAGATAAATGTGTTTATGAAACACATTTAGTACCTACTGTTTTTTATATGCAAGTTCTCACACAAACATTTAACGTTTTTGTATGCTTAAAAGCCTATTACGAGTACTTAAATATTAGATACAATGCCACCACCACACAAATGCTACCAATCATTTAATGCAAAAGTTAGAACGGTAAAATGTATCCTGTCATTTTTAGGAAGCGATCTTTTCCAGACATCTTCAAGTCGAATAGAAATCGATGCTATGTTGTCTACATACACTATAGTCCAATCCTGTTCTGGCATACATAGTAGGCGATTTATTTCGACTTATAACTATCTCGCGTTGAATATGAGCCACTCCACCAGATAAGAGCGTTATCACGCGCGTGCATTAACGACTAGATTCTTCCATATTTGGAGGTGAAAACAAGATAATCTTTATTGTCTGCTTCAAATATCGCAACTTTATTGATTCTATATAATGACCTCATGTTGCAGTAAAAACATGCCTGAAAACAGGTGTTGAGTTTTATGTGGAAAATATTTGCAATGATGAATCTCATTGAAAACAATAAACTGAAAAATGAATGATTCTAGGCTGCTGCTTGATGATGAAAAGTAACGTAAATGCGCCTATTACCGCCAGTTTAAGCTCACTTCGGATAAACGTTAGAAAATTAGATATAAGACGTGGGGATAGAAAAGAAACTTTAATTTATTTATAACAATGATGAAGTGATCTTTGAATTCAAGTAGTAACAATGAGTATTTAATCACGTAATAATTAATAAATAGCAATTTAATCTGAAAAAGCAGTTGTTTCTATTACCGACCTATAGACGAGGTGTGTTTCTATTAAGGCGATTAGTGTCCTCAATCCGCGTAAAATGGTCATTTTGTAAAGCCTACTCCTCTTTTACTGCTGGACAGAAATAGTTGAAAAAAATATATGTTATACAACAGTTCAAGGACTACATTTGACACGTTTGAATTTTTCCTACGTCTCTTTGTTGTGGATTAAAAAAATAAATACGGGACATCGATTTTTTACTTCAATTCCCTACTCCTCCCAAACGGCTATGTTAATTTTAAAGATTTTTGCACGAATAGATTAAGAATTCTTTAATCTTTAAATGACACGTTGCGTTTTTCAATCGAACATTACTTTCATTCATAAATTTTACTTTTGATAAATTCCGAACGTTTTGCTGTTGAGGGGGCCTTCGCGGGGTGCGGGCGGCAGTCGGCCGCTGGCCTTCAGACGGGGAGGTTGTGTTACTCGCTGCAAACTGACATTAGCGATCAAAATGAATTTTTTCTTTGGCTGAGTTGCACCACCTGACGTGACCTAACTTTGACCGTAGCTTTGGCGATAACCGGTGTTTTTTTGTATGGAGTTTGACAGATATTTGACTTTTGTCAAATTTAAAATAAGATGGTGCAACCCAGCAGCAGGCCTGGCTCACTCCGCGCGGTACATCCGATAATTACCTACAGCGAAGCGCCCCGCCGGCGGGTATTATATCAGTCGAGTGTCACGCGCGCGCTCGTCAGGACGCTGGCGTGCGTTGTAGTATGATTATAATTCTATGATCGAAGTATTATTTAAAAATGGACATAAAGAGAAAGAAATATTGTGCGGCGTTCGGGTGTTAAAATTCGAAAAGAAATCTACCGGATTTATCTTTTTTTTTCGCTTCCCAAAGATGCTGAAAGGTATGTTGGCCATGTAGGTAATCAATAATTCTTAGGATAGTATAGGAACCTAACCTACCATGACTACTGCTCAGAATTCGTTCGTTCGTTTCAGCCAAATGACGTCCACTGCTGGACAAAGGCCTCTCCCAAGGTTTTCCATAATGAATGCATAGGTACTTACCTACATACGTACAGTGGCGGATTAAGAGTATCCGAGGCCTTAAGCACAGAGCCTGTGTAGGCCCTCTATTGCTTAAATGGAAATGGAAGGAATGGAATGGAAGGTATAAAGTATAAAATGAAAGTTCATCAAAATAGAAAGTGTAGTAGGTAAAATGTAAAACTTAAAACATTATTTTCCTTGCCTTAATCAGAGCAAACTCCGAGATTACATCGTCGAAATTTATCCGACGAAGTATGTCTGCCTCAATACACATTATTGCTAAATAATTAAGCTTGTCTAGACGGATTTTTGTTCTTTGCGGGTTTTTTCACCTTTTTAGTTGTGAGAAGGATCGTTCAGCAAAGCAGTTACCTAGTAATCATTAAGCTGTGAAAGATTCTAAACGCAACCACAATGATATTAATCTTACACTAGCACACTTCTTTTGTTTCTCTTCTTTTTTCACATCGCATGTTTATTTTTATAAATATATACACATACAGGGTGTCCCGTAATGCAACGTCAAGCCGGAACTGGGTGTTGAGGCAAGTTATGCTGGTTATCAAAAAAATATAAAAAAAAATCTATGTGTCATTTTGACAAAATAATAGGCATTAAAAAAAGCCAAAAATATCTTCTCCCGGTGACGGTCTTTTTACTCGTGTTGCCACAAATCTTCACTTTTTCTAAATTTATTTTTGTTATGTAACCCTGAATAATGCTTCTGTTTGGAATTTATTGTACCCTTAAGACTCCACCTTTATCCGAAACTATCCGTAACTTTTGAATCAGTTTCGGTTACGGTTATGGATATTTTTTTTATTTCGAATATCCGATAGTATCGGTTACGGTTACGGATATCCATAACATCCCTGCTTGGTAAGATGGCCCTCTCCGTTCCGCTCATACCTTTTAAAATGGCTTCTCCACCTCACTTAAGCCAGAAACTTGAATTTTGTGCACATTAGAATAATATTTTTTAACCAAGGTAGATAAAGTTAAAAACGGGATTATTTCCAAAAAAAACAAAAATTGTCGACAATTACAGCAAGAATTTACTAAGTGTTATACCATTTTGGAATCCTTACTAAATGCGCCAAATTATGATTTCACTTGCCATACTCGCGTAGTACAATTTTTTTTCAGTACAGTCAGTTTAAACTAGGCAAAATTTTTATTTTGAATTTTTTGGGAATAATGAATTTTTTTCATCCAAGCTGGAGCAGCTGGTTTCGTAATTTTGATAACAATTTAGAGAAGCATTATTCAGGGTTACTTAACAAAAAAAAATTTTGGAAAAAGTGAAGATTTGTGGCAACACGAGTAAAAAGACCGTCACCGGGAGTAAATTTTCTTGTTTTTTTTTTAAATGCCTATTATTTTGACAAAATGCCACATAGATTGTTTTTTATATTTTTCTGATAAAAAGCATAACTTGCCTCAACACCCAGTTCCGGCTTGACGTTGCATTACGGGACATCCTGTATACACAATTATTATTATTTTAATACGGGTATTATTTTATTTCGCAAATAAAATAAATATATTTGCCCACGGGCTGGAAGACGTAGCGTGGGCAGGCCTCCTACTAGGTGGACCGACGATCTGGTAAAACTGCGGGAAGAGCCTGAAGATCCAGACATCCAAACATCCAGACATCATAACATCCAAACTTTCGCATTTATAATATTAGTAGGATTAGTAGGATTTAAACGGCCTTGTTGATATGCAGTTTAAGTTAGTGTCCGTGACTTCCACTCGGCATGGGGCCCACTGAAAACCAGCGTCGTGGCCTTCCCCACCATGGGCCACGGCATATGCTGAGTGGAATCCCATTGCGATGGGCATCGCTGTTGCGACAGGATAGCACTGCTCACTGCTCAGTTCACTTTTTATTTCCTTGTAATATTTATGTGCCATTTCTGTCTTTTTCTCTGTCATGTATAAGTGATGTTCATCGTAATAAATTTTTCTTTCTTTCTTTCTTTAAACGCCACTTGTATATTTGGGAAAACGCACTTTACTTTATCTACACTATATAATATTATAAAGAGGAAAACTTTGTTTGTTTGGTTGTAATGAATAGGCTCAAAAACTACTGGACCGTTTTTAAAAATTCTTTCACTATTTGAAAGCTACATTACTTACAAGTAACATAGGCTAAATCTCGATAAAATGTAGGTATGAAATGAAAACGCCTTCATCCTCTACTGGCGCGCCAGCAGAGGATGGAGGCCCCTGGAGAACAGGGGCCCCAAGCACGTGCTTGTAGTGCTTATACGTTAATCCGCCACTGCATACGTACCTCATTACAAATAAGTAGATTAATTATTTTTTCACTAGACAGCAACCCTAACAGTGTAAGAAGAGTTCAGAGGCACGCGATAGAAAGAGACAAAACTTGTAGGTGAATAAAATTATAGGTACGTAGTGCTGTGCGAGCTGAATTCCACTGTATCGCGTCGTAGCAAGACTCGCATTTATTTAAATCGTCTTGCGGAGTAATCCTTCTGTACCTGTACTATTACTTATTCTGTGCCCTTAGTAATGGTATATGATTGTAAAAGTTGGTACCTCTATAATTTTTATCATAACTTTCATCCAGTAAGAATGTTAGCCATATTTACAAACCAGTCCATTCTTCCAGATGTGTCAAAGCCTCTTCGACGGCGAGACGACGTACAACCTGACGGACGTCAACGCGATGCGCGGGCGCATCGGCAAGCTGGCCGAGGGCATTGACCTGCTGAGCAAGCAGATCGCCGCCCACCCCGCCGCCCCCGCCACCCGCCAGGCGCGGTTGCAAAACTCTATTAGGCAGGCGGCAGCTCACTATATTAAGGTATGTACTTTGTATGACTCTCCAGTCTCAACAGTACGTTTCTCTAGAAACTTCCTGCCCCATACAACCAAACTGTGGAATGGACTGTCGTCTGCGGTGTTTCCGGATGGATACGATCTGCAAGCTTTCAAAATATAATAAATAAATAAATAAATATCCTTGGACATTTTACACTACGCTTCTAGTCCCAAACTAAGCAAAGCTTGTACTATGGGTACTAGGCAACGGATATAAACATACTTAAATACTTTTTTTTTGTAAATACATACATATTATACATAGTAACACCCAGACCCGTCGCAGAAATTAAAATTCATAATTTCAATTTCTGCCCGGCCGGGAATCGAACCCGGGACCTCTCGGCATAGTAGTCCGTTTCCAAACCACTACAAAAAGAGAGTGTATCTTCACCTTAAAGGCCGGCAACGCACCTGTAACGCCCCTGAGACTGCCGGTGTCTATGGGCGACGGTAATCACTTACCATCAGGTGATCCGTCTGCTCGTTTGCCTCATATCACAATAAAAAACAAACTGCAAATAATACGCCGGAATAAATACGCCAATCATTCGTTCTGAAGGTTCTTCTTATCCCCGGGGCCACGTACCGCAATAGCCCGATGATTCGCTCTATCGCAATGTGTGTAGCCGAGTATTCGCGTATACTTCGGTGCTTTTTTGGATAGTCACAAGGACAGCCAATAATAGTCATCTTTCCCTGTCGCAAGATGGAAAATGATGGAGGAGGCTTTTTCAAGTGGGGCCACAATCAAGGGAAATACTTACGCATTAATTAAATAAAACTGTTTAAATGTGGATAAGTAGTCCACTGCTACAAATGTGCTTCCCGCAAAACGTGGCATAAAGATTCTCCCGCAATTGACATCTAGCTACTGCTAACAATTTTCTTGAAATCATCTTTCTATCGAGCAGGATGTGTGCCTACTATACCTTGCTCTTAATCATCGATATGATTTAGATTCTAATCTAATATCCTATTTTTAGGAGGAGCTCCTTTCCCTCCGCAAGCTTCCAACCGAAGCCCAAGTGGAGCAAGTCCGCCGTCAGCGCTACGAGAGAGCCGAGCGGCAGATACAAATGGAGCGCGAGCGAATGGCGCGTGAACCAGTTTTGGAGGCGGGACCTAGCTCGGGGGCGGATAACAACCAACACGACGACGATGATCCCTTGTTGGAGCAGATGAATATTATCAGAGGATACATCAAGGAAGCCAGGAAGGAGCTTAGGTTTGAAGAGGTTGGTATTCACTCTTGAGTAAGTTAGTACCAGATACAGGTGGAGCGTGAGCGAATGACGCGTGAACCAGTTTTGGAGGCGGGGCCTAGCTCGGGCGCTGATAACAACCAACACGATGATGACGACCCCTTGTTGGAGCAGATGAATATCATCAGAGGATATATTAAAGAAGCCAGGAAGGAGCTTAGGTTTGAAGAGGTTGGTATTAAATTACTGATAGATACAAATGGAGCGTGAACCAGTTTTGGAGGCGGGGCCTAGCTCAGGCGCAGACAACAACCAACACGACCCCTTGTTGGAGCAGATGAATATTATAAGGGGATACATCAAGGAAGCCAGGAAGGAGCTTAGGTTTGAAGAGGTTGGTATTCATACTATTATTAGAGCCAGATACAAATGGAGCGCGAGCGAATGGCGCGTGAACCAGTTTTGGAGGCGGGGNGTCGTTAATAGGCGCACTTACGTTAATAACCACGACGAAAGAAGCGAGCTTCACTCGAAATCTCGACCACAGAGATCTCCCCAGATCCTGGTAGTTCCATTCTCTAGTTCCTTAAGGCATTGGTTCCTAAAGTGGGGGGGCGCGCCCCCCAGGGCAGGCGCAAAGACCTTAAAGGGGGCGCGGGCCAGATGGCCCGCACAGATGTGTGTGTACTCACTTAAGTACCTATAAAAACCTGCGACCGCTGAGAGAATGCATTCTAGACTGCTCGATACGACCAATAAATAATCTTGACTGGAGGAGGAGGGCGCGGAATTTTTTGTGTGGTCGAAAGGGGGCGCGTCTCAAATAAGTTTGGGAACCCTTGCATTAAGGGACTACTAGATTTGTTTTTAGTTTAGTTTTAGTTCCATGGAAGTAAAATACTTGTTTGTTACCTAAAACAGCCAAAACGTACAATATTCCTGTTAATAACTATTATAAAATATGCGTTGAATATAGCCTAGAAGAATTCTAGATAAACTTAGAAAGATACAAAGTGATTTGTAAAATGTGCCATATTAGGTACCTCGATCGAGAGAGATCCGGTTTTGTCATGTTTTCGCAAAAAAGACAATGATATGCAAACGATAACTAATCTTATCCAGTGGATTGGACGTTGAATATAATTTGAATGATAATCTGCATACATACCGTGTTTATGATAGACGGTGATGGACATCAGTCATCATGATACCGGCTAGGATTAACCGGACAAATGAATTGGTTATTGGGGCAAAGAGTTTGGGGCTGCGCAAGCGTAGACTCTTTGTTACCGACAAGGATGGTGTCAATTATAAGTTGTTAATAGTCCCATCGTCGTTCCAGCCAAATGACATTAACTGCTGGACAAAGACCTCCCCAAGGATTTCCACAAGGACCGGGCCTGCGCCGCCCGCATCCAGGCACCTCCTGCGACCTTCACCAGATCGTCGGTCCACCTACCACGGGACAGAAGACGTAGTGTGGGCAGGCTCCCCACCAAAACCCCCAGAGTTCTCTTATACCGCATATACATCGCGTGTGAATCCATCCCTTCTTCAATAGATGGCATCTGAAAACATTTATTGTTACCAGATTTTTCTCTGAATACAGCCGCATGTTTGAGACTCATCTGAGGGTTTTAGTTAAAGCACTGTTCATCCGTACTACACCCAACCACAACTGCATTAATAAGGTATGCAGTTTATTTCACTGCAACGACCTTCTATAAAGCAAGCGGTTTATTGGACGCCATTGTGGTGGTTGTTAGTACTCTAGAGTTTATGGTTAATATAATATATTATGTTTACTATTTTATATCTATACATGTATTGAAACTCTAGTCTTAATAACTTCTGTTGCACATTTGCAAACCACACAAAATGTGACAGATATAAATAAAAAGCAATATTATTCTGAACATCATAATTTACGCTGTCGTTAGGATATCTATTGCCTCATATATTAACATAGCCTTAGATCTTTGAAGATTCTTGATCTGATTAAAATTAGGTTGTGTTAGATTAAGTTATTGCCTATTGAGTGGATACCAAAACTTAAGCGATTTTGTCATTATTTTTCCCACTTTACCAAGCACTTCACTTTCGATTAGTTTCAAAACTAATCTAGCAGTTTCGCTATTGCGCACTACAATATTTAGTTCACACAACATTATCATATGTTTATGCTATCATTTACTGCTGGCGGTAACATGAGTGCCTATGCACTGAAACAATGACTCAGAATAACAATTAAAAATGACCACTAAGTGACATTATGTAGTGAGTACCTATCGGTCTCATAAAACGTGCTGAAAGACATAAAAACATGTGGTTTCAGTTATTGAAACTATTAGAATATTATTTTCGTTCGTTTTAGCCAAATACCAGGCTCAAATACACAGGTTTCCGCCAAAGATTTCCAGAAAAACCAAAGACCGGTTCTGCGCTGTCCGCATCCAGGTGTTTCCCGCGACTTTCACTAATCGCCTGCTCACACTACGCTTTCAGGTCCTCGAGAACTTTTCTGCCCAACGGCCCAGACTATGTGCCCCGCCCACTGCCAGTTACGTTTGGCAATTCTGTGATTAGAATATGAAATATTGCTTTGGGATACACTTTTGTTGTTTTTTAAATATTATTAATAATTTGTATTGCACAAATTACTAATAGTCCCGTTAGCCCCTCGTGGTAAGCTAAATACGCTTGTGTTACGAGTGGACTCCCCGCAATAGCGTTCCTCGGATCTCGAGTCGGCCAGTCCGACCGCTTCACCGTTCGGCTATCGTGGCTTTCAAATTGTTAAAGGTAGGTAGGTAGGTAGGTACTTTTACCCTAGATCCGTGTTTACAAGATCGGTCCCCGAAGCCAAACTTTGATAAGGGAAGATCATTGTTTTACTTAAGTGGCACGTGATGGCAGCGTTTAAGAAGCATGCAAGCGATTCACAGTATTCACAGTATCTCACTATAAATAATGCGAGAGTTCATGCTGCGATATCGCTGTATCGACACCCCCAGGACATAGTTACGTATGTTGGAATGGCTGAATAAACGCGTTAGCGATTTTAAAACTTATAGCGAGCAAATAATGACACTAAAAATAAATAAAACTAAATGGAACGGGGGTTTGATGGACTGATCTAAAGATAGCTACAGTAGCAAGATTGAAAGACTGTGAGGTCGTTGGGTGAAAAGAGCCGTATCGTGGTCATTGGCATTCTGTGGAGCCTTAATTACGTCTTAGTGGAAAGGATGAGACTAAGATTTACTTAAACTGAGAGAAAAAACCCTTTTTTACCTACTTGTTAGATAGGATAATTTATTTATTTGATCACCAACAAGGTTACATTGTAGCGTTCACAAGAATAACTTACAAAAGTTTAGTTTGGTTATATCGGATTATGATTTTTTCAGGTAACTACCTAGGTGCATGGGATAGTGGCAACGCTAATTCATAAATTCTGCAATATAAATTCCGATCTAATTAATGAGGACATCAGCACCAATAGGGTAATTCCAGGATACATGCCCCAGTGGGATAGGTGCCGCGATTTTAAGTACACTATGTTACAAGCAACTTAGCATAAAATTATAGTATGTATAATAGAAAGGGACCTCCCCGTACCACTTTTCGCCTCGCAAACCATCAAAGAGTGCGTTCGTTTAGCCAGTGAGAGCAAAAATCTTCCGCGGCCAAACCTTAGCGAGCGTCGAAATAAAATTGGTAAGTATCTTTTAATGGATAATTTTTTTGTCAGCTGTAAAATGAAGCAGATTTTTATATAATTTGATAGACTATCTTATAAATTAGACGGGATAGCTATGTTTAATTCGATTTTTAGTGTTATTATATTTTTTATTAAAAAAGGCACCTATCCTATGCTAAAAGGATAGTTGCCTAATTTTTTTTGGGTATAGATGCCCTTAGGGCCATGTCCCATGCTCTTAGGGGCATCTATCCTAACCTGCTCTTTTTGTCACAAGTAGCAAGTGAGAAGAAAAAAAGAATGTAGTACGGCTAACCTTAGGAAAGTAATAAATAGGGTGCCCTTCTGATCGAATTACCTCTTTTCCCGACTTCGGGTGGATGTACTATGTACTATTTTTAATAAAAAATATTAAATTTCATATTTAATTCATTTAATAACAAACAATCTTAAATAATAGTACTTGGCTTGTTTGATTTCAAAAAGCATTTGATCCTTAGAATTCAAAAACTGTATTAACGAGTCATCTATCCCTGCATCAGGCATCTATCCTTTGAAGCAATCATACAGTGAGTCTTCTATCCCCCACATTAGGCGTCTATCCCACTTTTTAGAGGTCAATTAAAATGCTATTTACTCAGAATCGGTATAACTTAAACTAAAATAATTATAGTAATATCATAGACGAAAGACCAAAGTTTACAGATACTAAGATCAAATTGTTGATAAAAACTTACTGACTGAGTTACAGAGCTGTTTCAAAAAGTGGGGCATCTATCCTGGACTTACCCTAAGTTAAATCAATTACTTAATATGTGCATAAAAATGCACATGCACAATGATTGCGTGGCGGAACATTGATTATAAATTACCCATTGACATGCATTAGCACATTACGATACCAATTTTACCAGCTTTTAAGTAGAAGCAATGCATAACCGTAATACTTACTCGTATTATAGCTACTAAGTATCATAGGTATTTTATTTGTAAGATTTTCCGCACAGGATATTCAGGACGGAAGCATTGACCACTGGGTAACTTATGCCCGTTTTCACCATTAATCCCTAATTTTTAAGTGACCCCTATAGTCAAAGTCAAAGTCAAAATTTCTTTATTTGTATAGACTATTAAATAGTTCTTACAAATCGTCAAATATTTTGCTCTTAAGGAGCCTCTACATGTCTCATAATCTTTTTACCCTACCAGCGCTTCGAGACCAACATTTGGCAAGTGCTGAGAAGAAGCGCCGCAACAAACAAACTATGGTAACACATAACAGGAATTTTGTTTTCAAAGGGGTCATTTATAAAATTAGAGATTGATGGTATTGTATTACTCTGTGATGTTACAGCCTATGTGAATTTCATAATATTGAAATTATATTATTTAAAAAAAATACTAAGTAAAATCCGCTACATCTCATGTGAGGTCTCCGCAAGAATATCGTAGTGTAGTGGGAGGCGCGTGGGCAAGCCGGGGTGTGACCCGCGATACCGAACCAGTTCGCGCCGGTTCGCTCCACGCCACTGCTGCGCCTGCGCATGCCAACTTTAAATCCTATCCAGAAGGAATAGAATCCAAAATCGATCACTTTGTACTTTGTTTTTAACACCGCTTTATTAATAGACTCGCCTTGACTACTTGTTTGGGATAAAGATTATCATAGTTTGGGAATGTTATGATTAAGTAAACGCACACCACCGACTTTTAGTTGGCCGATAGTTGAGCCCGATTCTAATTTTGAATGAAGAATCAATCGGTGTAATGTGCGCACTTCCATACATGTCCATACTTGAACTGCTCGACTAAAGAATCGACGGACAAAAAATCGGTGGTTTGCGCCTAGGCTAAGTTGAGATAGGATATAGGATACTCAGTTTTATCACGAAAGGATTAAGTCATAAAATTGAACATCATTAAAAACTGTAATGGATTAGCAACACAAAATATAACAGAAGACAAACTCCATACTAAACGCGCTCGAGCCACGCACACATAGACACCGCTCTAGCAAGACTGTCTTGGACGAATGCGAGCGCGACGTGGCGCGACAGACGTTCGCCACACGTTCGCNTTTATTCAAAAGTGACGTCACGCGACATTTCAACTCAATATAACACTGTAATTATTCGATTATGGAAAAAAATATGAGTCTAATATTTTCTAATTATCTGTCTGACGGACTAAATAGAATTTCGATTTTATTACCTAGTCATCATCCCTAATAGTACTTGTAAAGTAGTAAATAGCCTTCATGAGCACACTATGGCTTGTTTTCTTTGTTTAAAAGTCTTGAATTCATCACATTTAGTCGAGATCAATTCACGAATGTACTGGACCTGGAAAGCAACCTTATATACCTACCTATCTAGTTATTATCTTTAAAAGTAGAAACAATCAACTTTCTTTAACTTTATAATTAAGAAAAACTTACTTACTGTCCATACATACATATGTGATGCAATAAATAAATGAATATGAATATGAAACAGATAATTACCATATTGAATACGTGGACTTACGACGTTGGATCCAAATATCTGGCCATATGTCTTTGGGCGTAAAAACCATTTTCAATAACGAGAGAGTTTTACATCCTGGCTTAAAAAAATGTATGGTTGATACATCTTAGCAAAAATACCAAAAACAAGCGTTCGGTTTTTACATCGTTTATTTATTTATCTTTTAGGCTATAGTTTTTTGGGGCGTATAAACATTTTTTTAGCGAATTTCAATATATCGAATATACAGCTCGATAGAGAAAAAATTCTGATTAAAATGGTATATATAACTCAATTTGGCCAAAATGGTTTATACCTACGACAATTGAACCTGAAGGTGTCGTTATGATTGTGATAGGAGTGGGTTCTTCACAACCGTTAAATGGATGATGGGGTTCGAAGATCCTCGAATCGGCAGTCAGTCAAGTCAATCGACAACCATTGGGCTATTATCACCTGTTACGAATTGAGTTATGTATTTATTGATAGTCGTTGTATAATTGATTATTACGAGTACTTAAGCTATGTTTTGTAAATATTATGATACTCAACGTCAGGTGCAAAGGTAATGTTTTGAACGTGCAGTCGTGTCTGTGTGACATGTGGCCGGGTCAATCTTGAAATTGGGCGTATTCGGTTGATTCCCCTGGCACTTTTTAAAACTTAAGAGTTTAAACTTTTACTAACAAAAGGCTAAATATTACACCATTGTAAACATATTTCACAAATAGGCATCACTGTCACATGTTTAGATAAAAAGATATATGACTTTAAAATTTTGGTGCCAGGGGAATCAATATAAGATGCCAGGGGAATCAAAATAAAACATTTTGTATAGAATAATCGTTAATTTTAATTAAACTTATCAGACTTTTGGTTTCATTTTATATGATCATTAATCTTATAAGTAATAAAAAAAAAACAANAACTAAATACTACTTCCTTCTCGTGTATTTGTTAGCAAACTATTACTATAATAACGTACTAAATATAAATAAGTATACGTGGATATTTGTTATTGTCTTTCTTGCATAGTATTAAGAGTAACATTTTTCTATCTTATCGAAATAAACGCAACACATGACAAGACAACCCTAGCGCGACGGCCGAGCGTGCGAGCGAGAGAGGTATGCAAAGCGAGGTACATACATGAGTTTACCTTCTGTTATATTTTGTGTTAGCAAGCTGAAGTGGCAATGGGCAGGGCACATAGTACGCAGAACTGACGGCCGATGGGGCAGAAAGGTTCTGGAATGGAGGCTGCGTACCGGAAAACGCAGCGTGGGACGTCCACCTACAAGGTGGACCGACGACATCGTAAAGGTAGCAGGGAAGCGCTGGACGCAGGCCGCTACCAATCGATCAACATGGAAAGCATTGGGGGAGGCCTATGTTCAGCAGTGGACGTCCTATGGCTGAAATGATGATGATGATGAAAAACTGTAATAACATGCGCAAGCGCTCCTTTAATATAAATGATCACTATTGTTGTTTAGCGATCATCAACCTAATGGCATAGTTACCGTAACGTCTACGATTTTTGTAGTCTGTAACGCTAATCTACGACATCTACGCGGTCACTTGCTACGAATGCTACGGAATTCTGTAGCCGGTGTCTCGCTACGAAAATAGTTTTTTGTTTGGGTCATAGAAAAATCTTTTATAATTTTTTGTTTGTGTTTTCTAAATTTAAAATTGGGTTAAACACGAAGAATTGAACAATGACATTGTATAATTATGATTTTAATGAGTGTGTATGCCATGGCCTATTGAAATAAAAATGTTATATCAATGATTTTCCTACTAATAAAAAGATAAAAATATAGCAATATTCATATTTATTTATATTTTTACGCATTTAAAAAATAATAATTGCCAAAAAGACATTAGTGGCCCATGAGGGGATCGAACCCGCGACCTTCGCGTTATTAGCACGACGCTCTAACCAACTGAGCTAATGGGCCGTTGGTGCCGAGGGGCGAAATATTTATACGGGGTGTAGAAATAAAGATTGTGTTGTAATCCTAGGAAGTTCCAAGTCGACAATATTTTTTGTTTGTTTTTTTTTCATTCAGGCAGGACTTCATGATCTTTCTCTCTTTAAAGTGCAAGAGTGCATAGAAGTGCAGCATATCATAGTAAACCGACAATTACAAGTTGCACTAGCTCTGTCCGCATTTGGCTCATTTTCGCACTTTATGCATTCAAAATAATTCTAAAACAAATTTTAGAATTCTTCCTTGCGTTGAAAAATGATAGGATTTTAATGTAAACTATTATATTATATCTTTAATATTTATGGTAAAATCCCAAACAAACTTTATTTGAACTTGACCCATCAAGTCAATGGAAAAGTACCAAAAGTTGACCCAAACTGGATGAGTTTGAGTAAGATCTTAGAATTTTCAGTAAGACTGAACTGTTTTTGAAATATGGCTTCTTAATTACACATCATCATACGAAATCTTGTCTCTTAATTGAGAAATAATGATTATAAAGAACAGTGAATTAAACTATCTTATGTAATTGTATTTTTACTCACGTATGACGAGTGTGCCACGGCTTGACCAGGGTTATCGAAGTTATCGCAAATGGCAACATTGTTTACTTATTTTTCAGCTTTGTTTACTTATTTTTGGAGATTGTTTACTGATTAAAGCAGATTGTTTACTTATTTTTGGCATTGTTTTATTTTATTAATTGCTAATGGGGTCAGGTTCCTGTTGTTATTGTATCTGGTTGCTTTATAGTAAATATATCGTTTTGTTTGTCCGTCAGTCTTGAATTTAATATTTTGTTTGTAGTGTATTACTAATTATTGCTCACATTGTTCATTATGCTATTTTTATTTAATTTTACTCATATATTGACGTAAGGATTTTTTAAATTAATTCAATACTTAGAATTCTAAAGGGGAATAAAATAAAAGAACACTGCATGCTCTATTAACTCAATATTTTAGCGGTTGACTTTGCCTACTATACCAATTATAAACAATAATGTCTAATATCACTATCTTTTCCGAGAGATGTTTGATAACTATTTTTAAATTTTCCAGAACTTGCAAAATAAGCATGACGACTTTTAGTTTAAAATTTCATTCAACACTTATTTACATGCACAGTAGACTCGTTTCTTCGGATTTTCTTTTATCTAAGTATCTCAATGATAAATATTGTAAGTGCTGATATAAAACATAATACCGCCTCGATGACGTCAGTATGACGAGTATGGAGGCTATGGAGCATGTGTCTCCCGCGTGTTCGAATTATATGATTGTTTTGATAATATATGTATGAAAAAAACACTTTGATATACAGATTATTCACATAATTATCTTGTGAAAACATGGGTCCCAATGGAAACTTACAGATCCATAAAAAAAACAAAGAAATGACCTACTGCTTAAAAAAATTGTTAATTGTTGTTTCGTAGGTGACGAAGGCTATTGAATTCTCAACATATAGAAAATTGTTTTTATGGATGGTATGGTAGGTACAACGTTTAATTACTAGTTATGTAAAAGAATTGAGAATCTCCTCCTTTTTTACGTCGGTTTTAATACAATTTAATAAAATTATGCAATTAAATTGCATTTGACTTTTCTGATAATTTGTTTGACTCTGTTACCAAACAATTTTTAATGCGCAATTGAAAAATTCATAATATTACGCTGTCACAACAATTAGGTAGTACAGTCCCTACTTATAAAACGAATACAAATAGTGCCGTGACCCCGCTCCGGCGCAGACGGCTTATCGTTGTTGACACTTGCCAATCTCATAGCAGGAGGCATTTGCGTAAGCGCATAGCGGTAATCAACAACCAACTTAACTAGACCCCTACGACTGCTCACGTTTGCTCTTGAGTCTACTTCTTATTAAGTCTCAGGAGGGGGGCGGGAGACCAGCGGTGACTGGACGCGGTTATCAGAAGAGTAGTTGACGTGGGGGCTTATTAGCAGACTGTGTGTCAGTCGGTGGCGGATCGTCGCCGACAGCGGACCTCTTGCAAGGGTTTATTCATTTCTCATCAAAATTATTGATGTTGAAATTTTGTAGGAATGCCCGATTTTGAACGAATGTTTTTATTCTTTAAAATAGGTAATTGTCTGTCTGTCAATACTCTACACATGTCTATACAGCTGTAAAGCGTATCAGTAAACATATTTCCAATGTTTTGTCGCTGACATCGTGACTCACGACCACGGTTTCGGTGTGTGAAAAGTGATAGCATAGTTTATTTTTATTTATCGTTCTAATTAGTGTATCAGGTTATATCCAATTAAAGTACGCGATAATTGGAAACTGTTCACAACAATACGCTTGGTTACAGCGTCTGATAACGGGGAAACAATAAAATGCGCACGACGTAAATATGTGACACGCCGAGTCGACATGCTGGTCTGAGCAAAACAAAGCCACGCGGTGGGCGCGTGGTCGACGCGCGCCTACGTTATAAATATAGAACGCATCGCGCTAAACAAGAGCAAAACTAACGTGACCTCCATACCCCCTTAATTCGTTTACTCTTAAGACGATAGAAGGGAGAGTGCTAAGATTATCACGGGTCAAGTTAAAGTGGACAAGTTGAAGCGCTTGCCTTCGTTGAACCACACCCTGTTGATCTGACTACGCGTTCCAAATTTGAAATTGTTGGCAGAGCCGCCATTGGACTTTGATTGGTATTTTAGCGCAACGATTTTGTAATAAAATTAATTAATTTTATTTTTACTTTTTTTAAGAAAGTGCAATAGTCTTCGACGATTTTCAGGACAAATTGTTCGCAGTAGTTTTATTATTGTAGCGTGATAAAGTTAGGTATGTGAATGTTTAAAAAGTGTTTCCGATTAGAAATAGTATGATACAAGATTTATTCCGATAAACTTATGGACTCCAGTGTAAGGTTATCTTCTTCCAACTTCCTAAAGAAAATAAACTAATAATAACTGGTATTAGTTTCCAGTTTAAAATCGTCATAATATTCCTTAAGTTCTATACCTAACTTAATTTATTAGTTTTTATTCGAAATTACGAACTATTATTTTATTCTTCCAAGGAATTTTATCGTACAACACGATTTCTTAACGCAACGATGATATCTTTTTTACGCAAAGTAAAGAAACATGGCGATATGTTTTGCATCATTCGAACATCATATTGTAACATTACAGAGAATTAGTAGGAATTTATGGATGTATTGCGTATAATCCGAACATTGTGGCGCAGTCCGATACGATATCTGACATGCGTATACGCAGTAGATGCATAGGTCTTTTTTAATTGCTTGGAAACTTGATAATGATTGGATTTTTTTGTCTTTTACGTTCGTTCGTTTCAGCCAAATGACGTCCACTGGTGGTCAAAGGCTTCCCCCAAGGATTTCCACGAAGACGTAGCGTGGGCAGGCCTCCCACTAGGTGGACCGACGATCTGGTGAAGGTCGCGGGAGGTGCCTGGATGCGAGCGGCGCAGGATTTTACGTTACTATAACGCCATGTGTATTTAGATATTTTAACATGTAACAAAAATTCATCATCGTCATTTCAGCCGATGACGGCCTCAAGTCACCATATCCCACTTTTCATAGAGCCGCTGCTGGAAGAGAAAAACATTATCACTAACTACATACATATTATTATAAAACAAAGTCGCTTCGCTGCCTGTCTGTCCCTATGTATGTTTATATCTTTAAAACTACGCAACGGATATTGATGGTTTTTTAATAGACAAAGTGGTCCAAGAGGAGGTTTTTAAGTATTGTACCTGTGCGAAGCAGGGGCGGGTCGCTAGTATTGTTAGAAAGTTTACTGCAGGAGCACGAAGAAGCCAACACTCCTCACGCTGACCAGGCGGGTTTGGACTCCAAACCACACTCCAAACTTTGGAGTGTAAGCCATGATGATTATAAATGTAAACAACTGAACGATTTCATATATAGTTCCAAAATACTGGACTGTCCTGTCGATGACATTGACAGTGGGGTGCCACCGTCAATACCGGATCGCTGGTTCAGATTTTTGCCATGTTGGAAACCATATAGTTGAACGATGGTAGCGCCCCCCTGTCATTGAGTTTGGCGGGACAGTTCAGCGTGGGTCATCTATAACAAAAACGGAGAGAAAGTCACGCGTAGGTATAGTGTCATAAATTGACATTGGGTTGATGAACTTCAAAGATATATTATCTGTATCGACATAGCAATAGCGCAGCAATTAGTGGCAGGTCCACACGGATACGAATAACTTGTTATCGAAGTAATTTAACCTATTTTTTCTATCGTTTGAGTTATTACACCCTTAGGCTGGGTTGCACTATCTTATACCTTTGACAAACGTCAAAAATCTGTCAAACTCCATAAAAAAAACACCGGTTCGTTATCCGGCTAAAACGGCCTAACTATGACGTTTCATAGTTAGGACTAATAGGCCACCACCTATCACAAAAGTTTAAGATCCATGCTTTGTTGTAATCGGGTAGTTTTTACGTAAAGGTTTCGGAATAATTTTGTTATAAAAATGTTTTATTGATATTTAAATAATTCATAGATTGAGATTTACTTCGTCTCAAAGCTCGGGTAAATATGTCAGCTAGATTTGGGCACACCGACCTTAATGTAACAGTAGAGCGTGAACATATTTTTTGGCGATCTCTGCCGGTATGAAATCCAAATAATCTAAAAGTATTTAGCAGTACTTTCCCCAGAAAGATCTGAAAAATTATTCTAGTAACTAAACATTACAATTTTACAAATACGCAAATTGATCCGCGTTACACAACATTGTAGTCACTGAACAAAGAATCGGCTGTCGGGTGATTCACGTGCTTGCATCAGTCAACCTTTGTTTGTTTGATGCGCTATGATTAACCTGTAATGCAAAATAATATTAAACGACTAGGCCCAGTTTTTTGATCCGTAGTTAAAATTACGAATTTTCAAATGTTACCAATGGTTAAATATTACCAAAAGGTAAAGTAATACTTAAAATTTGTGCTAAAAGTTAAGCTAACCATCGTTCAAAAACATTTAACTACGGATCCAAAAAACAGGCCCTTAGTGTAAACTGTAGAGACAAAGGTCAATTTAATACGCCGACAATGTTTTTAAGTAGGTAACATACGAGGTATATGACACAAGCTGAAAAATTACGTGGCATTTGGCTGAAACTTTCGTCTAGAAAAATCATGACTAGGTTTTTCCCGATTGGATTGTCAAAAACTCTTTATTTACGTAATATATGTCACTCAGGAATCGTAGCCTTTTACTGGTGAAAGAAATTTCTAATCGGTTCAGTAATTCCAAAGATTACTTCTACAAAGAAACTCTACTTATTTATAATATTAAAGTAGACGCCTACAATCTGTACCTACTAGATTCCTAAATGTAGGAATAGTGCTGTTATATTTCAGTATATCTTTACTTTTTAGAGATAACATTAACCTAAATTTTTGGGAAACAGAACTGCTTGTTATTATAAGCTTTTTATTTGTTATACACTTACAAAACAAACAATATTTTTACCTGTTTATAATATTGGTAAGAGTTTTATTTTCCGCCAAATCTGAATTCTTAGTATCCTGCTGAGATTGTGTATTATCATAAGCAGCTTTTGCGATGATGATTTTCCTCTAAAGCAAATAACTCGATTATTTCTCAGAAAGGTATTTTAAACGTAGTTAATTGGAAGAATGATTATCGGATGGTACTTAAGATGAAACATCCTGAACACTATAATCCGGGCGTTTTCAAGGCGAGAGTGAATAGGCACTTACAGGGCAGATATGTACCATCCTAGACTGCATCTCACTTAACACCAGGTGCGATTGCGGTCAAATACCTGCCTTGGCTAGCATAAAAAAAAAAAACACATAAATATTTGTTTATGATTTTGTTTTCTATAAACATCGCATTAAAAAAACAAAAGCTTTACTTATCTATTTTTAAAAGAGTAATATTAAGCTCTTCTTAGGATATAAAATGAAAAAGGTTGGGTTACGAAATACCATCCATTTACCATAAAACTTTTAACTTGATTCAGAATAGGTATTTAAATCGTATTAATGAAGTAATTAAGTAAGTAAAAACACGCATGTAAAAAGATGTGAAAAATGTAGAGATTGTACTATCTGAAAGTTTGTTTTTTGTTCAGTAATATTTTGATTACTCTCGTTGAACTCTTTTAATTAGTATTTTTATGGCTAAGTAACATACAGCTTAATAAATCGTTTGGGTGGTCGGTGGTACTTATACTTCAGGTATTTTGCCAGGGTACTGTAACATACGTAAATAGATTTTTTCAGTTACATGACGAAATTTAAATACATATCTATTTTTCAACTTTGTTAGAATTTACGCAAATCCATTCTAATTGTACTTAACGGTCAAATAAGATAAGTAGCATTTACTTACTATTACTAACTTAACAAGAAAAATTAAAGCACTGAGTCAGCATTGACTTCAAGTAGTATCCAACTGCATGAAAAAGTACGTACAATTTCGTAACCTTGCATCATAGCCCTTCAATGACACAACACGCTTGCTGCGTTAACTACAAACATCTGGGAGGGCGCCACCTCCAACCGAATACGCCAAAAATATCAGTTTCCCTTGGTTACAATATTAGTTCCATTTTTCGCCGCGCCAATGCGGTCAGTGCGGCCACACATCAGTGGGCGCGCCCGCGTGCACGCGTCGGCTGCGTGATTCTGACGTCAGCGCGCGTCACTATGCGTCAAAACAACGCGGAAAGCACACAACCTTCGACCTTATTACGAACCAATAAGGACATCCGATAGGCGCATTGTGCAATCCCCTCCGTAGTTTTCCGTTCACTATGATGCGCGGCCGCTGGTCGAGATTCAAGTTGCTTACACGTCATTTTACGATAGAGGTTTGGCAAATACTTGCAGTTTTGCATTCCACGAGTATATTTAGCAAAAGAGGTAGCAGCTAGTCTCTTCATTGATATTGCAAGCAGGGCCGTGAGTGCCAAGCACCGCTCACGACCTTCGGCGTTGGGTAACATAAAAGAAGAAAAGAACTCGAATAGTTTTGGCCGATGACTGCGATTCGATTGCTTAACTGTCGGATAGCAAAATTCCGAGGCAAATTAAACCATAGATTAAACTATCAAAGAGATTTAGGTAAAAGATATTTCGACAGTTTCCAATATGAATTCCAGACAAACAGAAACTTATTTATTAACTTCTAAATTATGTTTTTCTTTCGCGCCGAAATAAATCGGGGCGTGGCAATAACGTCATCGAGACAAAAAATGATTACTTTATTTCAAAATCTCCTTCGTAAAAATGCTATGTATTAAATGAGCAGTTCAAAAACCACGCAGCTAAGGAATACTTAGATAAATATGTACAACAGCGAACATAACGTTATCAGCACGAGCGAGCCAATATAAGGCGACCGCGCACTGGATCCACGCCCAGTGCGGATTGCACGGGCAGACTATCAACAACAAAAAAAAAACTTAAAATAATAATAGTAAAGTAACATATTATATGTTTACTACAATGTATTAAAGTACTTGTAGTATACGAAATAACTGAGTATCTTTCAATGACGAAACCTTATCCAATTCATTGATCGATATTTTTAATACTAAATACATGCCAATGATCTGATTCTGATTAATTATAGCATATTACTGATAACAATGTAAATAAACTAATTAAATAACATTTGTCAAGAATGCAATTAAGAAATTACAAATTGAAAATGTATCTAGAAGTCGTGAACTTCCGACTGTATTAATTGTTTATTTATTTACTTTAATAGTAAATAAGATGTGTTAATGAAATTATCTAATTAGGAAAAGCAATTAATGAGAGGACCATTCAAACAGTTGTAAAGCTTATTTACTACTACATAAGCAGGAAATAAATAAATTAATATTACCTTTGATAAAAGCAATTCGTGATAACAAATAATATTATTGTTTAAATGTAGGTCATGATTTACAATGGTAATCGTTTATCTGAATACAAGCATTTCCTTCGGCTTCACCCACGTGGAGTATCATAATAAATAACATTGTGTCCATCTGAATAAAGTCTTTCAAACGGTGAAAGAATTATTCAAATGCCTATCTCCAGTAGTCAAATGTCAGAGCCTTATACAAGAAAAAAAAACTTAATGAATGATCATCAGGTAAAGTTTTTCAAATATTTTTATTCCATGTCGTGTCCATTTTTGATAGGTACACCATGACATATGAGAAAAAGCTCTAAAAAGCTTTGAAATCCACTCTTATTACATAGTGGGAGGCATTGATAATCATGTATCATCATGTAATGTATCATGGTAGGCTTTAAGTATTGCCAAGTAGGTAATTTAGCTGTACTAATTAAGCTAAAATAAATAATTTTTGGTTGCAGTTCAGCTTTAGCATAAATCTAAACATGATGTGAACACTTGCCTTGATTCGTATCGTTAAAGAATTTTCTAATCCATAATTTAACATCAAAATAACTGTTTTGTAGCATTCCAAACACATTTATTTATAGACATCTTTATAGACTATCATTCATTATTTAACTGGAACCTTGTACATTAAAACTGTTTACAGTACAAGCCCAGTGCTAAACTAAGAATATCGCGTCTTGCGTAAGATCCCTGGAAAAATAAAGTAAACAAGGCTTGTTATACATGTGTGTAATATACATTATACATGTGTCAGTTGTTCCACGCAACGATTAAATGGCTAAGGACACGTTTACTGATTATGATAAGTATAAAAATAAAAATATGTCGGCCGAGTAAATGTAGAGCATGCAATGAATCGCAATCTAGTTTGTCTGTGATTACCTCTTATTTTGTGTGGCTGTATCCCACTTTTGATTGAAATTAAGTCTGTAATGAATGAGTAAATAAATATTTTTGTTTATTTTTCTTCACAAAAATTTAATTATGTACTAACTGAAAAAATGTTCAGACAAGTCAATAACTGTGTCTTCAAATGCAGTTAAGTTGGTTACAAGAGTATTCGCAATAGAGTGTGCTCATCTCGCATTGATTCTTCTTTTTATTTATTTTTTTTTTTATCCACAATGAGGAAGCTCTTGGCCTGTATCTTGTCATGTCATCTTTAATATCATGTCAGTTATAACGTTTGTCAGAAGAAGCCTAGTGGGAGCCGTTAAGGACTATCTGGCATGGGTCAATCAAATTAATGATTTAGCGGAGGCGCAGACAGTTTAGTTGGACAGTTAATCAGTATGGGTATGTATGAAAGTGCGCACATTACACCGTTTTCGATTTCATACAAATTAGAATCGGGCCCAACTTCGGCTGACAAAAAGTCGGTGGTCTGCGTCTAGGTTTAACGTGGACTATGGGCCTTACTAGTTTGCATTCTGCTTTAAATGTTACACTTGATGACAGAAAATTGGTTTTAATTTCTGTAGATCCGGTTTATATTATCATTACCCTCCTTTTCTCCGTCTGTCTGTATACACCTTCCGCAAAAGGATGTGTGCCAGCGTTACCAGCCGGTTTTTAAAACCGACTATACCAGACCACTGTGTTTTAATGTAGACATAATTGTTGTATTTAAAGCTTGTATTTCCATATAGGCAAATTTATTTTAAAAGGTATATAAATATTAGTCTAAGGCTGAGTTGCACCACCTAACTTTGACCGTAACTATAACGATAACCGGTGTTTTTGTATGGAGTTTGACAGATTTTTGACGTTTGACAAAGTTAAAGTAAGATGGTGCAACCCAGCCTAAATGATTTCCTTTTAACGGATATTGTAAACATTTCCGTTATGTACCTCCACAGTACAAGATATACCTAGCATGCTTAGTTTGGGGCTAGATGACTGGGCTAAAGTCCAAGGAAACTTTGTTATTTATTTATTTATAAATATATCAGACAGACACACACCTGCATGGTCACGCCTTTTGTCGCCGGGCTCGCCTTACTTTCGCAAACAAAGCTCGCGCTTGACTTCCGCTGATGGCGGGGAATTTTGCCTAATTTGTATATTGCAGTTCATGGTTATTCTTTTTGTATTGTAACTTAATTTAAACCATAATTCTGTTAATTCGACTGTTTTTGTCATCATCATTTCAGTCATAGAACGTCCACTGCTGAACATAGTCCTCCAATGATTTCCGCAATGGCCGGTTGGTGGCGGCCTGATTGATCATCTTACTTTCTTATCATTTTTAAATAATTAGCACCCACTAAGATCTTAATAATCCAATTAAAGTTACTTGCGAACCCCGGCCTTATTAACATTTATAAACTTATCAACATTTTTCTCATTTAATTAGTTGAAAAAGTTTAACCAGATCGTTTTATTTGGTTTCTCGCTAACCTCCATTGGTTATCGGAACGGTACCCGCAAATAACTGTCGCCAAGGCTCACACCCACGTGCTGACTGGCCAAAGTCCACTTAGGTAGGTACGTGCACTTGCTATATTTTAATTACAGGGGTTATCGTTCGTCACAGAGTTGACTCAGGAAAAGTATGTGCAATTCGTCACACAGTTACGTTATACACGTCTCATGATTTGATGCGTATTATATTTTAATTTACTTTCAATTAAATGTGCTAGCAGTCAAATATTTTTAGTAGGTATTAGGGAGAATTCGGGGTGACTTTGCAACTTGTTTAAAGAATGTATTACTTTTTCAGTTAAATAATTCAAGAAATAAAAATCAAATACAATAATATTTTATTCAATTTAGGCCACTAGTGGCACTTATGAACGTCAAAATACAGTAAAAAAGGTAGCCCTTAAGGGGCACTTTACATGTCTCCTTATTAAATCTTTTGGGCCCTACCAGCGCTTCGAGACATAGAGAGCTTAGATCAATGAACGGTCTCGTATAGTTTCGTTATTACTTCCGATTTAATATTATTCTATTTTCTATTGTTTTTGGACCCTGGACTTAGCTGTTTTAAAAATAATATCAAAACAAGAAAGCGAATTAATTACTACGCAGCAATCAGTTTATAAGCGTATCACCAACCGGTGGGCACACCTACCTACTGATCGAGCGAAGTCCACGCTATTTTGGTCGAGGGGAAATTTTCCTATATTTGCGTCGCTATGCGCCTCGCACTGCGCAAGAGCAGTTTTTGGGTTCATATCTGGATTTCTATCTCACTATATTCAAATCAAATCAAATCATTCAGTACTTAGGCCCTTTCCAGGCCACTTGTATACGTCCCAAATATGGCTTGCCCTTCCACAGCTTCGGCCGTTTGGTGTAGTGGTTCGAAACGGACTACTATTCCGGAGGTAGCGGGTTCGATTCCCGCACAGTACAAACATTTGTGTGCATGAACATATTTGTTTGTATTGGACTGGGTGTTTTCTATGTATAATAAGTATGTATTTACAAAAAAAAAGTATTTAAGTATGTTTATATCTGTTGTCTAGTACCCATAGTACAAGCTTTGCTTAGTTTGGGACTAGAAGCGCAGTGTAAAATGTCTAAGGATATTTATATATTATTTATTTACTTCGGGACAACATATGGGCTGGTGCTGAGAAGAAGTATTGGAAGAAACTCGACCCTTTTCATTAAGTCTGAGGTACATAATATTTATGACCTTATGTGATGATTTCAAATAACCTGCTTGCATTTCAATGAGAAAACAGTCTATTGCTGTCGTAGCGTTAAGTTTCCGAACTTGACAAAAGTAGCAAGAATGCAATACAATAACAATTAAACTTATAGAAAAGGAGACAAATAGTAATTTATTATGCTCAAAACTCAGCATCTCCTACTAGGTGTGGTGACGTTGATTAAGGCGTAAACATGTTCAGTAGAATACCTAATATTAATTCACATGCTAAACTACTACTTAACTACTACTATTGTCATTTTTTTAAACTTTCAATAGACGGCCTTCTGTCTGTCTAGCAAAAAATTGGTGGACCATGAAATCATACATTTTATCCATTTAAAAATTCAAATCAGTACAAAGTACCACAGAATTTCTTGTTTTTCTGCATGATCATGATGAGACATGATCATGGTGTTTTTACATGAAGTTTGTATGACTTTTGACGTTTGGTATGATTAAACGAAGGTGGTTAGCCGCTTTAGATCCGATGACGTCTTGCAACCTGCTTACAGGTATACTCAACTCCACGGAATCCTCGAAAAGCAATAGAACTAAAGCACCCATGTTGCTGCAAGCTGCCAATGTCGAGTGGTTTCTTGAAATAATACTCCCAAAGAGGTTTGGTTGCCATTAAAAAAATGGTAATGGTAAGGCCCAGAACAGACGGTGAAACGCAACTGCAACGAAACTGCAACTTTCTGATGATTCTGATGAATGAAACTGAAACTGAAAGTTTCAAACTGGTCGCGTCATGTGTGGTCTCTCAACGAACGCTATGGCAGAAACTAACTAGCAGTAGAAGTAGAAGTAACTGGCAGTTGCAGTGTCGTTGCAGTTGCGTTTTACCGTCTGTTCTGGGCCTAAGACTTCAAAGTTCATAATGATAACTCTACGACGTAGAAAGTTACGTTACTCTATCACTTGCGAGTTGTACAAAACAAAACAGAGTGTAGAATGTCTGTTTGTAATACCTGTTGCGGCGATGCGCCGGCGCAGTGACGTCACGCGCACGCCTCGGCCGCGTGGCGCGCACGCCCACCGCACGCACTTGACGGGCTCAGTGCAGCTAGGGTCGCCAGCTGTTGGTTTTGGTTAGGATTATAAAATATCTTTAAGTAGCACATATTTATAGTAGTAGTTACACATAGTATGAAGTTGGGACTTACGATTATTTCTGATAGAGTTCCGGTCCGGATCCCATTAGCCATCATTTAAATATTTTCAGAAACATAAGTGATATTACCAGAATCTGTGTTTAGAACTCCTTTAGTTCTATGAGATAAATGCTTCTTCTGTTCAAGTTTTGCACAGATCGTGAGGAAAAGTCGATTCTAACAATGTTAACAATTGTTTATTAGACTTTGTTTCATACAGTGCATTATCAAAACTGATATTTCACCTGTGTATAATATCGGTTGTGAAATGTCACGGAAAGTCAGTGATATCTATGAGATCAACATCAATATTTTTTTAATCAAAACCGCCTTAAGGAATTTCTCCTATTTCACCCTTTTAACGATTTATTTTTGCATCAAAAGAAAAATTACGTCGTCTTCTTGAGTCACATCTCGATAATAAAATCATTAAATTGAAATCGGTTCAGTTATTTAGGCGAACAAACAAAGAGTGACTTTCGCATTCATAATAACAAAACATTCCCAAGCAACGACGAAGGCTTGGCCACTGAGGGCATAGCTGCCCGCGTCTCTCCGTTAAGGAATCCACGTGCGCGTGCGCTTCGTTCGGATTCTAGAACGACCCACTTGGGTGGCGACGAAATAAAAGGGAAATTAGCAGTTGAATGTTTATCTACTCTAATAATACAAAGATGAAAGATTTGTTTGTATTGAGTAGGCTGCAAAACTACTCGATCGATTTGGAAAATTCTTTCACCATTAGAATCCTAAAATATTTCTAATGAACATAGGTGGTACGAAGGACGCCGGGTCAGCTAGTATTTTAAGATAAGATAGAGTGTGCAAGTATTTAGGTCTAAGGGTTTGACCTTTACAATTTTAGCGCGGCGAGCTGTCTTGGTAGAGTCGCAACCTTGACAGCACTACGCCTTTTCATTGCCTTCAAAAGGTATAAGTTAACAGAAGCCAGAATTTTGTGTTTTTAACGTTGTATTTGATAGGAAACGATGGTGATGGGATAAGATTTATTCTCGAATCTCCTTTAAATCGTACTCAAACTTGCGGTTAAAGAATACAGGACTTGGGTGTTAACTCACTTACCACAAACTACGAAATCACTATTATAACTTGACGATTTTTCTTCAAGTAGGCAAGTACCTACGGGTGTTTTTTGGCAGTCGCAAACTTCGTCGTAAAGAGGTGGACTGGTTTGTCGGGTTTTCGGCATTCACTGCGCACGTAAGTCTGGGACCTGAATACCTGATGAAATCCTGTTCGTTATGCTACTGAGACTTGGTATACCATCCAGTAGATTAAGTGAGCCTCTCAAAGGCTACTCCAATATGACTCAATATAATTATGGTCCAACCTACCACGTTATCGTGGCAGTAGGGACAAAATTGTTAACCATCTATGTTACTCTACCGACCATGTTACCTAATAGAATATACAGGGTGGAAACGATAAGTTATCTTATTCGATTATTTCTAAACTATACAAGATATCGAAAAACTTGTTACTGATCCTGAAAGTGCTTCTCTATTAGTAGCAGTAACCAGTTTTTGGATATCTTGTATAGTTTAGAAATAATCGAGTGAGATCACTTATTGTTTCCACCTTGTACGCTCGTGTTGGGGGTGGACTCACGACAATAACCCAAAGTTCGAAGAGGATCGAAGTAGCGATTCTCAAATCTCGAATTGGTGTCCGAAGTCGATGATCTTGTGATCAAAGATGCAGAAAGAGATAGAGGGAGTGATGTCCTTGGGGGAGGACGTCCAGCAGTAGATTGCTGTATTCTAAAACGACAGTGATGAGCTACTCTAAAATTCCTTTTCCGTATCATATGTAGCACATTTTTCACACATCGTTTAGTATTAGATTTACCATGTCAATTAGTTTTATTTTTATTCTAGAACCACAATTAGTTACTCGTACTAGTTACTAAATGAATCATTTCCAGAGAGTGATTTATCATTACCACTACAGTATTGTTTTATGTGTGTGTCACTGTGTGGGCAGTATGATGCCGGTCTGGCAGCAGTGGCGTCGTAGGAGGCTGGTGATTTGATTCGTAAAAGGTTGCCATTTGCAATTTGTATGATGTTTATACTACTCGTATAATCGCGGGTGTCAATTTCAGAACTCGTCTAAATTGGGTAGTTTTTATTTAAAGTTATGGTAATCAATATACTATAGTAGCTTTTAAAATGAGTCCATGAAAAGTTCAAGTTCTCGAAGTTTCCTACCGATCTTATTACGATCAAGATCTCTTTTTAGCGATAAAATCTTTCACTCTCGCCTTGAAAAGGCCCGGATTATAGTTTTCAGGAAAGACAACAGCAGGCAGCGAATTCCAGTCCCTAGCTGTTCGTTTATAAAAGAGTTATCGAAACTTATTCAGTATTTAGTTGTCAGATACATCTGCATTTTATATAATCCATTTATGTTTACAATGAAACCTAGGTATTTACTTGATGTAATGATCCGATGTTCTTTCTAGATTCCAGCCTGTCTTGCCTGCATCAATACTTAATTGACGTTGGTTGAAATGCAAAACAATTGCGAATAAACCTTGATGTAAAGCAGCCGATAATTTTATCGCTTCCTCGCGTGGTTTGTGTTTAAACCTACTAACATACGAACAAATGGCCGATGACTAATTTTTTATGTCATTGGATTACAAAGGATTGTATGTTCCATTTTGTAAAGTAAAAGTAGGTAAATATGGGCGGTGTGATAGATAGAGAAGCTTCTTTTTCTGATTGTTTACTTCGTTTGTAAAATACAGTCTCTCAATAATGAGGCCCACTGCTGGACCTCCCCCCCAAGGATATCCATAACGACCGGTCGTGCGCTGCCTGCATCTAGATACTTTTCGTCTATACCGACTACGTATTTTACATCGTTTATCTGTTACCAACAGAACCAATACATCTAAAATCGTAGCTTTCTGATAAATAATACTGTAGCTGTCAGCTGTATTTAACTCTTTGACCGACTGCACGTCAAAGTAGACACTGGAATATTACTACATAGTTTTAATAGATGATTTTTTGCAACAAGCAAATCATTCGCAAGATTACGTGCAAAGCGTGGACATTTTTTCGTCTACTGACGTCGATGGAAAAGATGCTGTTGGTTCCAAAAAATTGTGCTGGCGTAAATTGGATCACGGCGACGCTGCGTGCGTGTGCGCAGTGTCAATGGCAGACGTAAATCGCGGAAGTTTCAGGTGCATTTGAGTGAAGATTCTAGGTATGACGTAGGTTTATGGTAATTATAACTCTGAATACAGTTACGTGGAAATCTTGAATTTTCCGTACAGTCATGAGTCTATGCATTTTTCTTGCAAAATGGTTACTTTTGCTCGTACAACGATACTAGATGCTGCTAACAGAATTTGTCTTAAATAATCTTACTATTTGCATCTTCATCAAAGAACTGTATGAAACACTGATACTGTAGTTTTACGATTAGATTATGTATTACGTACGTTTTCATTGTTTTACGGTATTTTCACCACCTGTTTTCGAACAGTTTGGGAATCCCCGAGTAAAAACGCGGGATTACCTGCAAAGTACAAGAAAATGAATTACAGAATCAGTTTTTTACATTTGGCTTTTGAATTAACCATAGTAAATAAGTATTTTTTGTATATTGAGTTTTTTGTTGTGGTTCACCTCGAAATAGACCTTTGTTCAATCCACTCCTTTACCTTGTGTGCCTTTCGGTTTTGCTCGCGACATGTAAGTTTATTTGTTGATTTTTTGTATACAAGGTAAATCTGAGCAGGTCGATACACAGATAATGGTACTGTATACAAATTCCCGGGAATAGAAATGTAGGATCGTAAGTGACATCACTTGAGGACTTAAAGCACATAGAGATTTTTTTTAGTTGACAAGGAATCGAAGCGATTCACGTCTCACACACTCGGAAATTAGACGGCACAAATACTTTAAGATTACATTGATTTAATTTACATTTCATTATCTTTTTTCAAATGGATTCAAACACGTATCGTAGGGCCTGTATTGCCCTTGAAGTACCTACAATCAATGAATAATAATCACGGATGTGTCGATCGACAAAAATATCGGAATCCTTGACTGCAAGCAGCATGTATACAGGGTGACTTTGCAACCAGTATTTATATTTTTAGGAGCGACTCAGAATCACTTAATCGATTTACGTAAAGAAAACATATTATTTTCATATTTAAATGTTTTTATACAAAATTGGCACACGTGGATAATTTCCTTCGTTCATAGAAAAATACGTACACACAGTTAACTGCAAAGTCGTTAAAAATTAAGATATGGGCACCGGCGAAGATAGAGTAACCGGCGAATTAGATTTTCAATACTTTTTTCCGCGAAATATATCACGGTAAAGTTGTGTTGTTAAGTGGTTCTATAGAGCTTATTAAAAAAATTTGGATACTGATTACAAAATCAGCCTGTATGTAAAATGTGTATTTATTTACGAAGCCCTTTCCTGTACTTCGAGAGAATTCTTGTTCGAACACGGTTAGGACCTGATCTGCTAAGGTTGACTAGTTATTTATAATTATAATACATTATCTATTGTTGACTAGCATTCTGATGCAGGTTAAGTACTCGTAGCTAATATTTCAAGAATTCCAAGCTTAGATGAGGGTATATAGCCGTCTATAATTGACAAGAACATTAAAATTGTACGTAATTAAGAGTAAGTACCTTACTACTTGATGTGATGTAAGAAAATGATATAGAAGAAATATTTTTCAAACTTGCTAAAACGGACCCACTGTGCTCTCTTTTGATGTTTCAAGTCTTTGTTTCATTCAATAAGTGAATTTTTATTTTTTAATATTACATATTCAATGCACATGCAATTTTGCAGTAATTGTGTAGAACGTGGTGTGTGTACTCGTACTTTAGCGTGTCTTTGAATTGGAATTGGAATTTTATTTTTGTTTTTATTTTTCTTTTATAAGGAAACAAACAAAATAATTGATACATGAAGTTTCTAATATTCCTGATATAAGATTTTAAACTTTCGCGTTCCATTTCAACTAAAATAGTAAGAAACGCCGCGCTAAGACCCGTGTCTTACTTATAATTCCTGATATTATTTCAAAGTAGTTCACTGTAGTATGTAGAGTCCGACATACGAGTAATCTACCGTTCATAATACGTTACCAAAACAACCCAACCATGCATTGCACAAACCACTACCTTAACACACGTGTGCTTTATATTCGTCAAAGGTCGCAGTCCGCAACATGCGGCGCACGCGCAGACCGCGTGAATGGGTGACGCAAGCCGCGTTATTTCGACGCGCAGCTATAGGTGTGTCCCTTGGTAGGAGGTATGTTTATGTTGGTCGTAATCGTGAATCTTTGGCGTTTTGTCTAAGTTTTGTCAGTTAGGTAAAGCGTAACAGCCTTTGTTATGGGTTTTTAGACTTGAAACTTAGCCTCCGTTTTAGCCAATCTTCGGTTAGTAAGCAATGATAAGGTATACATACCAACTAACAGTACAAGCTTATAAAGCTGGCTAAATGTATGATAAATGTATGCCTGCTCACCTAAAAGTACGAGCTTTCCTGAGTTTAGTTACGTAGGATTATGCTATGTGTAAAATATCCAAAGTTTTATAATTACTTATGTTAATGCTGTGTGTGTCACTGTGGTGTCGTGAAGATACCTACTCACTATACTCAGGTTATAGGAATGCGTTGCAGAAACATGTGTGATAAGTGCAAGCCACAGCCATAGACAATGTATCATGTTCTTCTGTATGCCATAGCATTGCAGTGCTTAGTTTGTTTTTCTTCGATGAAAAGTATTCTGAAAATTTCGTCACCTTATCATACTTCATCTAAAACAACTGTTCTGAGACTCGGCATGACTATCCGCAATCTGTCAGATATTCCTTTTGATTCATCCCGCATGCGTGTACGCATCCACCATCCAGCCACGCGCCTACATCGTGAATGGGTGACGTCACGCGCCTAGAATACTCGCACTGACGCGCCCGCCTAGGCGTGGTGTGGGCGTGGATTTAGACTGCAAAAGGCACGGAATCAATTAAAATGGCCCATAGCAACAGCTTTTTATGAAAGAGTTACGTTAGAATCGCATATCTTAGGCCCAGAACAGACGGTGAAACGCAACTGCAACGAAACTGCAACTGCTAGTTACTTTTGAGTTGCATCTAAGTGTCTGCCATAGCGTCCGTTGAGAGACCACACATGACGCGACCAGTTTGAAACTTTCAGTTTCAGTTTCATTCATCAGAATCATCAGAAAGTTGCAGTTTCGTTGCAGTTGCGTTTCACCGTCTGTTCTGGGCCTTACTCATATTTTTCCAAGTAAAATTATCAGGAGAGGGTTACAATCTAGTATCTTTAATACTCTGGTAGTTATTGCTACAATATTAGAACCATACTGGATTGGCAGGATTTGCAGGAAAAATCAGTAAAGTTACTAAGGCTCAGTTGCACCATCTTACTTTGAATTTGAGAAACGTTAAAACTCTGTGAAACTCCATACAAAAAGCACCGGTTATCGACATAGTTACCTAAAGTTACATGGTGCAACTCAGCCCAAGACTCTTCGAGTAGTACTTAAAGTACAAATGGCAAAGGTAACTTTATAGGGCTTATTTTTTGGTTTACTTAGCATCATTAGGTGCAAGTATGTACAACAAGAAATAAATATTGCAAATTGCACTTGTTCAATGACGCGTATATGATTCCTTATGGAAATTACTAATCTTTACTAGTTGTAACTAAGTAGCAAATCATAAGAATGTAGAGTCTTAATAAGCTACCTAGATAAAATCTTGTTCATCTAAGTTGTCTGCCATGTACCATATTGGTGCGGGTAGAATTACCATACAAATTAAATGCTTGATTAAGTCAGCCACCTGCACACTATGCAAAGCCTTCTAAGTTACATTTTAACTGGGTGCAGATGTTACGTTACTTAGGTAGGTACTTACAAACATTACTATGAACTCTCACAGTGCGCGTGGACGCACAGGGTGACACAGAAACCAATCACAGAGATTCAACGTCTTGCGTTCGATTGGCTGCTTCACTTAAGCAAGTATCGTTTGTGAATACGGGTGTTAGACGCGTGTCTTCGCTTTTATTTAAGTATTTAATTTAATAAACTATTTGTGGGAGAGTCAGCGTCAAGTACTCATTTAAGTATTCATTAATAAATAATCTCATCTTGTGGTAGAGTCAGCGTCAAATAGTTCGTGATACAGAAAGTGGCCAAAAAGTTGACAACACAACTTTATTCTAATGCAACAAAGATGTGTTGCGATCTTTTTTGCTACTTTGGGCAGTCTTGGTAGTTTGGGTATCAGGCATGAACTATTGGACGTTGACTGTATTTTTTGCATTTAATAGCAATTGGCGATCGCCGTACTAATTCGGTATTCGAGACGTAGATTAGACACCGATTTTGGTTGATACTGATGACCACCGCGCCTCCGTCTCTGCGACAACACAAAAGGCATTGTATAACACTTAGTCCATTCCAATAAAAATGCCATTTTGTTAACAAATTAGATATTAAAGATTCATATTGTTTACCAATGTTTCCACCCTCTGCCACATCACTTTTGTTGCAAAATCGCAAAATCTATTACAAAGGCATTAAATGTCACAGTGTTTAGTTGACGTATCTGTACCTCATAAATAAATAACCTTCCTTCTGGCGCAGTCGGGTAATAGGTACCTATTTATTTAGGTGATACTGTGGACAAACATGTTTGTGTGGCACAGAGACAGTTCAAACTCTGTTTGAGTAGATATTTATATCTTTCGAAGTTGATGTAGTCAGTCTAAAATAGTTGGCGGAAATAGGTTTCCTATGCCCGTTTTCACCAACAATACCTAATTTTTAAGTGACCCCTTTGAAAATAAAATTCCTGTTATGTGTTACTCTAGGGGTCACTTAGAAATTAAGGATTGATGGTGAAAACGGACATAAATGCCCCAAACCCTTCCCTATTGAGAGTCATGTTTTGCATTGAAGACTAAAATGACCTCATAAGGATGATGTTGACAGGCTTGGTGTGGTGTTTTACATAAATTCATAACATTGACAGCTGATGTTTTCAGTTTATTGTATTTGTAAGGTCGTAGACATAAAATGTCAATATAAACCTATTGTTGGTAATGACACAAACAGCTAGTCTAGGGTTCTAGGTAAAACTATGAAATGGTTGACGTGATCTAATCACACAATGTTGGGTTATTAGTTCGTACCTAATTGCCTTCATTAACTAATGACTATTGATCGTCAAAGCTGTGAATTTTCCTTCAATTAAGTAATCGATTCAAGTTTTACACCTCTAGTTGTAAAATAAAATAAGTTCTTTACAAACGTAACGTGTATCTAACATTATTTTTTATTTTACAACCTATAAAACAAACATGCATAGGTACAAGAAATAAATTATTCCTATATAACTAAAATGTTTAAGAATTTAGTGTCTGCCATTGCATTTACTGAAGTATAGATTTACACCTTTACATTCATACATTCTAAATATGACTGTGTTCACTATAAGTCATGAATTAACCATGAAAAATGGCGATTGACATGGAAAATGGCGCGAAAGTCGACTGAGGCCCGACCGATTGGGTCGCGGTGCACTGAAACCGCGGTTGTGAGGCCTGCTCGCCGCGTCGCGACGCCATGTTTTTCCTGGTTTTTGACAGGATTACATAGACTTTATTAGTAGGTCACTAAAAGTATAATAAGTACATACTCCTGACAAAATACTTGCTAAAATTCAGGACAGGTTATATTAAAAATGCAGGTATTGCAGAATATGAATATTAGTCATTAAGTCCAAGCCAAAAAGATGTGCAATTTTATCATTCTTGCTTGCGTCCATTTGGCTCCAAAATTAGGATTTACCTCCTTTGAGATATGAGAAGATTAATAAGCTGAAATATGTGACACAGATTTCGGTTATTTTATTTGATGTTTCAATTTAGTTAATTTAATGGCATGTACAAGTTAAATATTACCTACAGTTTACGAGTGAGTTGGTTACCTGGAACCAGTTTAAATGCCAGAATAACATCAGTCTCATTACGGTGTTTGTTATTAATTATAATCTTACCTACTTAATTACACGGGTTACACGTGCGTTGAACACTTGTTTACAGCAGTGCCGTTTAGTGGAAATGATAGAAACTGACAGTTATCGAACTACTGTTCAACTCGTGTGTAACTTTTTATTAGTTAGGGGGTTAAACTCAATCTTACGTTCATAAAATTAGAGACTTTTAAAGTAAAACGATCGAAAAGCAGTTATTTTTAGCAGGAATACTTACTTACATATTTACTCATTTAAAAGATGTGTAAATTCGCACTCGTTAAGAACTTTAAACATAGTTTGCAATGAGATAATGTTTTAACTGCATGCGATAGCGAAATGATAATTTTTCGCTATAGTGTATTCAAAACATCTATAGTTATATATTTTTATCAAATGTAGAGATATCTTTATTTCTTTATCTTTGCTTTGTTTGAATTCACACCGTCCTATCTGTGGACACACGATTTGTATATCTGAATTATCAGTATAGAAACTTTATGCCCAAATAGCATAATCTCTAACTAACCGTTTAGATAAGATTTGGAACGACATCCAATAATAAAGTTAAATTTTATATGATTGTAGAATTATGCAATATTATATGAATATTGTAGAAATAAACCGCTCTATGACATTACCAAAAAGTTTTGTTTGTATAAGAAAATCGTACAAAATACGAAAGTTACTGTGTCTGTGGTGACAGACAGTTTCACGGTTAAACCACTGAACAGATGCAGGGTCAGGGAAAAATAGGGTAATTTTTACCCCGGTTATTGAAAGAGGGACACGCGGAGGGAATATACTTCCGTGACAGACAGAAATTCGTGCGGGCGAATCCGTGGGCAAAAGCTAGTACCTACTATAATATATACGGTGGGAAATACAGACTCTACATTATCAACATTTGTTTTTCTGTCATTCACGAACCGCAACCACATATTTTAACACAGTTAAAACACGCATCAAGTTTGTACTTTAATTTGCTAAATGACCTTGGACCGTACTGGTTTACTTCTAACTATTGTCTATTAGCGTCCTTGTGTTGTTTGTGCATTGTTTTGCAGACCTTAACTCGTAAATAATACGGTTTATTGCAGATTGCGGTTTTGATCTTGCCTTGACTTGGCCAAGAAGGTGTGATCAAGGTAGAGAAGAATAATATAGGCGTTTGAGTTAGTTTATTGTTGCTATAAAATATTTATCGATGAACTGGCACATAGCAACACATCTCTTCCGCTTATTGATTTCACAATAATAACAATCGCTACAATTATATGATGAAATAATTATTATTCACAATGTCGCACGCTGTGTCTTAACTGTGAAGTTAAGGGTTTGGTTCAGTTAAAATTAATTTGACTCAAAAGAAAAATTTATATCTATGTTCTAAATCATATAACATTTTTTTAGATTTTTACTAAATATTATTGGTATATTATTTATGGTAATAAAGAAACCCCAACCGCTCGGTTGATATTGAACCCGAGAAAATTATTACTAACCTAACCCAACTAATTGAAATACGAGGGTGGGGTCACGTATTTCAATTCTCAAGAGAGATTTACGAGGGGACATCGATCCGAGGCAGATAGCGCCTTTATTTATTTCTCATTGTTCTTCATTACTTCATTCATACATATTACTATTATGGAAGCAATAAACGTATTGAGTATACTTAATGGTTATAAGTTACATAAATGAACAATCACAATGACTGTGAAAAAATAAGTTCGCCAATGTTAGGAAAATTTAAAATTATAAAACCTCTTTGAAATAAAATTAATAAGATATTTGCATTAAAAAAGATGCACAACAAATAAAATCTTGCGCAAAAACGATTGCTTCTGGCAGGTTGTAATTGAATAAAAAAATGGTCTTGAAAATTCGAATTTTTTGGCCTTCAAAATTCGAATGCGTTCGAATCCCAATTTAAACATGAAACGGCGTTATCGCACGAAAGTTTTTCAGCGGCGTGACGTAGCAGTCACGACGCCGCGACGTGCCACGCGTGTGACGGGCCCGTGGCGGGCGGCCCGCCCGTGTGTGCTAGGCGTGGTCGCTGCACGTCACACTACGTGTGCACACAAAAAAGCTGTGCACAGCAAAATTATGGTTTGGTGGTGCAATAGTTCATTAGCCAATGAGCTGTTAAATTATCTAATTGATTTTTTTTGGGAATCTTGTGTGGCAACAAGGCAAGAATGTAGAGTCAAAACAACTTTATCGTTGATTACAGGGTTGTAAAAAAAACAAGAGTTTAAGTACGAACTACCACATAGTTCCTTAAGTTTGGCTTTATATTTTTCTATAAAAATTCTGATGCAATCAATTGGAGAATAGAAGTCTCCATTTAGATCAGGCCATTTTATTATTCGTGACCTTTAAAATCAAAGAAATTCCGTCGCTGCTGTCACGGTGGCTGGTAAAATTAAACTGCAGACTATCGATTGGGAAGGAAATGTTATCTAGAATAGCATTAACCTAGAAATTCGACTAGAAGCTTCTATTCTTGTACATATTTTAGCGACAAATTCTCCTAGAATTCAACCGACTTCAGCGTTTATTTTGGTATTTGGAGAACTTAAGCTTATGTAATGGAAATAAGGTCAAAACGGTAACTTAGAATGACTTGATAGGTACTGAAATAGAGGTTCTAAAGTTATGTGGAATGGTTGATGTATGAAGCTTGTAACTAAGTTTTTGCTTCAGTGACTTAGAATAACGTCTTAGACGCTTTCAGCGTAGCGATAACGGGTGACGATAAGAGCGTTTCGTAGCAATAGGCGTTATCAGCGTGCGGCGAGCGCGGGCAGCGCGGCGGGTGCCCGCCAGTCGCCGGCGGCTGCCTGCCGGCTCCACGATGGTCTGCAGACCCCGACCCTGGTAGGATAGCCGGGAGACCAAGTCCAACCCTTCTAGTGTGCAGTGTGAGCTAGTGTTGGGGGTATTCCCCTTATTGTGTCTAACCAGTGAGTAGGTCAAGTGTGCCAAGTGAAATAGTTATGTGTCTATTTGTGATTACGGTGGTGTAGTGAGAATGTGATACAGTGACAAATCAAACAACAAAGTAGTAATAAATCTCTTTTTTAATTTGCTTCTTAGCATAACATAATGGCTTAACACTAGTATACTACTTAAGTAGTAAGATAGGACAGTCTTAAAGATGAGTAGAGCTATAACGATCTTGAGATCTGAATCACAGTCGGGGGTCGCGCGTTTAATGCGCGATGGATTGCACCGGCAGCACCACCGGCGGCGACGGCAGCAGGCGCAGCACGGGCGCGGGCGCGCGCTCCTTGGCGTGGCGCTTGACGTGCTTGGCCAGGTGGTCGGAGCGCATGAAGCGGCGCCGGCACACGCCGCACTCGAACTTCTTCTCGCCCGTGTGCGTGCGCTTGTGGCGCGACAGCTCGTCCGAGCGCGAGAAGCGCCGCTCGCAGCCCTCCCACGCGCACCTGAAGGGCCGCTCGCCGGTGTGCGTGCGCGCGTGCGCCTTGAGGTGGGAAGACTTGAAGTAATTCTTGCCGCATCCCGGGTACGAGCACTCGTATAGACGGCGTCTCGCGGCGGGCGCGGGGGCCACCAGCCACAGCGCGGTGGTGGGCAGCAGCGCACTGGGCACTATGACGGCGGGCGAAGGGCGCGGCGCCAGCGGCACCCAGCCCGGCGCCGCCGCCAGCGGAACCTGAGGCACGCGCTGCTCGTCCCGCGGCTGCGGCTTAGGCTGGCACTCCGCGTGAGGTGAGGGCACTCGCGCCTCCTCGGCTTGGGGTGAGGGCACGTCGCAGGTCAACGGCGGCGTCGGCGGGCTCGCGGGGGGCACGCGTTCCGGTGTTTTCGCTTGCGCCTGGCTGGCCATGTATTTAACTTGCGAGTAGGAGTGGCCGCGGTTCATTTTGAATTTGAGGGTTTTCAGGATGTTCATGTCGGGCGGCGGCGGCGGCAGCGGCTCGGGGCTGCAGGTGCCGTCCTTGTGCGCGCGCATGATGACGGAGGGCCGGCCGCAGGGCTCCGGCGGCGGCGTGCTGAGCAGCAGGCGCGCCAGCTCGCAGCGCTGCCGCTTGGCCACCTCCTCCTCGCCCTCGGAGTCCGACGCCTGAGGAGTCACCAGCCCGAGCGGCGGCGACTCCCGGGCGCGCTTCACTGCAGCCTTCTTCAGAGGTAACTCGACCTGTGGGACAAAGACAGATGCACGTAAGTGAACGGTCGCTGGCTGGTGAGCACGCGCGCGCTGCGTGATCGCGCGCCGCGCTCTTACCGGACTTTCGATTGCACAAACGGCACGGTAAAATCCGTTCCCGAATTTTCGTTGCACTAAAATTAATCAGAGGACTGCTAAAATTAACTAATATTTAATTTCCAAAAGTTTTTCCAAAGTTACGATTTTAAAAACAAACAAAAGTCGATGACACTCACTTTGTTTTCCATTAACGGAGGGGTCGATGGCGGCGAAAGAGGACCGCAAACTTCGAGAAGAGTAGACATTATGATTACAAAATTAACATTCAACTAAAAAACTTTCTTGTTTAATTCACAAAACTTGTTGTTGTGGGTTCGCGTCTCCGCGGGTTGGAGCCGTGCACTTCGGTCAGCGATCGGCAGCCGAATAAACCGCTTCGCGGGTCTTCGAGGCACGAAGCATGTGTGGGCGCGGGGCGCGGGCGGCGCGGCGGCCAATGGCGGCGGGCGGCGCGGCCGCGCGGGCCAATGGCGCGCGCCTGATCACGCAGCCAGCGCGTGCCGGCGCGTGGTGTTCACGTGCTCGGCGGCTGACGGCGAGGCCGGCGTGACGTCAGCGGCGCGCCCCCGGTGACGTCGCAGGGGCGCGGGCGCGCAAGGTCGCGCTCGCTCGCTGCACGCCGAGCAATCGATGACATTCGTCTGCAAGCGGCTTTACTATTTTGACAGTGTGTCGATGACCTTTGAGTGGACCAGTTGGGGACTGGTGGAAGAGTCACAACAAACTTGTCACTTGTCGTGGCAGCCTTGTCCTGATTAGATTGCACCTGATTATTTCGCGTCATGAAGTTATGTATGAGTGGTTTTCATGTTGTTTGTATAATGTTTGGAAAAAGTAGGGCCCTATTAACTTTTTTATAAAGAACTTAGAAGTGTAAGGTAACCTTCAACTAGTTACACAGCTTAAAAACAAATGCACTAGACTCAATGCATAAGGACTCTATATTTCACAATAATAAAAGACGTATTATAATCCCCTTTCGCTTTTTCATCAGACAGACAATCGATGCCGATCAATATTTACCAATAACTCTGAGTAAAATTATGGGTTTACGTACCAGGTTGATAGTGACGCAGATTAATTATAAAACAGAACAGGTCTTTCGTATTTTTCCTTTATCTAATTATTATTTTATTTCCACTCAAAGAGTTCGTAAACACGTTTTGCGTTCACATTTTCTCTGAGATAAACAAACACGTAGGATAAAGAATGCCGAAGAAACGTAGCAATGAACATAAAAGTTTCAAAAATAAGGAAAACCCCTGAAACTTTCCTTTGAAAAATAAGTGATTTCAATAAACATTATACTTGGTCACTACACTGAGCCACAGCTACAGAGCCACGTAAGGTTATGCAAAATGCACGTGAACGACAGCTCATCAAGCTTCACAGTGTGGTACCTTATCTACTTGTAATAGGGTGCATTTAGCGACAAACATGTGAATTCTGATGTGCACTTGCTATTTTGTAGGTTGCAAAATAAAAGACGGGCCTGTTAATGTATTCGCGAACTGACCTCAGTCGAGCGTTCACACCTTATTTAGTGTGCTTGTTTCGTCGCTCTCGACAGAATAATGTAGAGTCGGTAATACTCAAAAGTTCTCGTAAATTCTTTGCAAGTATTTAGCAGTATTTTTTCCTGGTCTTTGTGGAAGTCCTTGGGAGAGGTTTTTGCCCAGCAGTGGACGTCTTTTGACTGACCCGAACGAACGAATAGTAGAAGTAACTATTAATTTATATTTTTGTTGTTGAGCCTTGTTTATTATAATTGTTTGTTCTCGTTTATTCTTTACAGGTAGAGTAAAAGTATTTATTTATTTATATTTTGTTAGTTGAACACAGGACACTCATGTTTTTCTTACAAAGTTCCATTTCGAAATAAAGACGTTTCTGAATACTTATCATTAATGGCTCCGTGACTGTGAAGCGATACGTTATAAACACAAAAACAATTAAATCAATATTACGTTGTTAAACAGATTGCCTACCATACAAATATGATAAACGAATGGAAATAACCAAACCTTGAACGAGATTTTTCTAGCACTTCGTATAAAAGAATTAGGTAAGTTTTTCTTCAATGAATACTCGCTATTATACTGTAGACATTAGACCAGACAGTAAAAAAGCTTCATAGCAATAAGTCTGCCTAAATTGTGACGTTTCTTTTGTGTACTTATTTCTTTCTTTTGTTTTGGTGTCAAGAGCAGTTTAATCTTTCTATCTATCCTCAACTGCTTCAAAACAACATCATTAAATAATGATTGAAATGTGCAAACATAGTTGTAAGAGTCACTTTAGAGTCAACAACACACCTTTTGAGTGCATAATAACAGTCGCCCGTTGTGTGATGAAATGTATAATATGTAGAGTCAGTTCCTATGGCCTGTAAGACGTTAGACCAGACGTAAAGGCTGTCACAAAAAATCATCAACTAGCCTTAGAATAATGATTAAAATCGCAAACGTAGTTGTAAGAGTCACTTTTGAGTCCACATACCTCTCGAGCGTGTATAACTACAAGCTCAAAGTGTGAAGAAATGTATTGACATAATAATATGTAGAGTGAGTACTCATATTCTGTAGATTTTACATGATAAAGGAAATCATAAGAATATCCTCAAATACTAAAAAAAAAATCTTAAAATCAACCTATATAATGATTAAAATGTGCGAACATAGTTGTAAGAGTCACTTTCGTGTCCACACACCTCTCGAGCGTGCATACAGTCACCCGAAGTGTGTCGGTGTCGATGAGTAACGCAGCGCGGCGGGAAAGTGAGCACGAGACCGAGGCGTGATCGCCGCTGGTGCGAGGCATAGGCGGCAGCGGTGGGGTAAGCGGAAGCGTTTTTGGTAAGCAGAAACATTGTGAAGATGATTTCAATGAGGGATAAAATATTATTTGTACAAATTAATGATAATGTTTGAAGTTGTTTAAATAAATAACACTATTAATCAGTTTAATATTCTTTATGAATGACAATATTTTTTTATAAAATCAAAAAAAAAATACGAATTTTCAAGGATTTTAAAAGGAAAAGTCTAAAAGTCAAGTTAACTCTATAGTGAATCACTCTGGTATACAATAAATATTCCCCATCTTGACCTTCATTGGTTGGGTTTTTATTGGCGGTTGAGCTAGAACCTGGCTACATAGAAGTAGCAGCGATGAAAACGAGAGGTGCCTTAGGCTTAGTCTGGTACACGTTATTATTATGGTAAAATTAACTAAAACCTTAGTTAATCATGCCTTTGTTTCTATTTTCATTCTCTAACCACGCCCACTCCACCCGCTCACTTCCCCGCTTCCCCCTATCACTTGCGCCATACATGCGTCACGTACATTGAACCCGCGCGTCTGTGTGCGGTGTGTACTACGATGCGCCCGCGCCTCCGCGTGTGACGTAGTGGTTACTCATCGCCAATCGATCGTCAACATTGAAGTAGTCGTTTGTTTTAAGTTTCGCGTTTGTTTTTTAATAATATTATCCTTTTAATGAACCTGCCAGGTAAACATGTTCAGGTAGGTCAACTTGTATGTCAAATTATGAGTAAATGATTAATTATTTTGTTTTGTTTTGTAGTATTTTAAACTTTTCAGTCGGATTATTTTCCTTAATTTTAACACACAAGTGTTTGAATATTTTTCAATAGATTAACTTGACCTTCATAGGTTGTGTTTTTATTACCAGTAGAGTTCTTGATCCTACCCACAGGAGCTACAGAGATGGGAACGAGAGGCAGGAAAAATATATTTTTAGTAGGTACAATAATTTTATAATAGACTTTTTAGTCAAGTTCCAAATGAAACAGGTCAGGGATCAAACTCATGACCCTGTCTATTGTGGGAGGTTGCTTCTACTCGTAATATTTTACATTTGGCATTGTGTAATGCAGTACAAATGGTATGATAAATGCATCATTAAACTATCATTATAATGTCATTGGCATCTGATAGTGTTACACATATGAATAAATTGCGTAATTACGTGACCAGGTAGAGTTGCAAAATATCCGCATACCTGTTTACTTACAATACATACATATTGCAGGTAATGATAATTATTTATTATAATGACGAGACTAAAGTTCCCACCCCTGCAACTCCTGTGTAGCCAGGATCTACAGCTTGATCGCCAATAAAAACCCAACCAGTGAAGGTCGAGTTTGTCCCAGGAGAAAGTTAAACTGTCATTGGACCCGCAATAAAAGTAATCAGAAGAGTTCGAAGAAGAATTACGTTAATAAAGGGGTTCGTTCGTTCGTTCGTTTCAGCCGAAAGACGTCCACTGCTGGACAAAGGCCTCCCCCAAGGATTTCCACAAAGACCGGTCCTGCGCCGCTTGCATCCAGGTACCTCCCGCGACCTTCACCAGATCGTCGGTCCACCTAGTGAATGAGAGTAATAAAGGGGTAGGTACCATCCCTATAATAACCATTACTGAAAATCTGAACGTAAGTATTTTTTAAGCTTGTTTTGGGAGACTGACGCTATTGCCAAACAACAATTTCAATTTAGATGAACTTTACTGTAACGCGTGTCCTTACGTATTCTGTACCTCTAGTACGAAAAACTTTCGAGTTCGTTTCGTTGCGTATTCAAAGTGTCATCGAAAAATTTTGTATGAAAAATTAAACAGCGCCCCCTATATTATAGCCGCCCTAGGGGGCGCTGTTTAATTTTTCATACAAAATTTTTCGATGACACTTTGAATACGCAACGAAACGAACTCGAAAGTTTTTCCTACTAGAGGTACTGATTTTCTGAGATCATTCGACATAGGAACTGAAAATAGTTGCAGTGTAGGTGGAAGGTCGCTATAAACGACTACCGTCACCATTGAGATGGCTTCGGTATGTTTCTGTAAGTATTAGTCGCCGTGTGGCATTATTTTTAAAAGGACTACATTTACCTTGAAACTATATTAATAAGCTCAATAAGAATTAAATAAAAGTTGGAAATATAGTTCAAAATAAGTACGTACTAGGTAAGTACCTACAAATTATTTGAAACTTCCTTGTCAGTTTATCTATGTGAACTACGAGCACAGTAAGACAAAAATGTAGAGCTAGAAAATTGTGCTCTACTTTTTGGACTGCCAGCGCCATCTGTTGAAACGATTCATAACTACAGTTTCAGTGTGGTTCCTAATATTGTACACTTCTTATAGCGCCACCTATTGGATCCAGTATGTATCACATATTACAATGTTTACTGAAAATGGTGGGGCAGATAGCAAGTTAAAGGAAAAGTGTTGGTTTAAAAGCCTTTGTATAGGTGGCGCTACGGGGTTATTTTATTTAGATTCGCTACAGGAACACTCGTAGCTGGATTCGTAGTAGTTCGTAGATCTTTCGTAGTGCCGAAATATTGCCGTTTCTTAGTAGGCATAAATATTTTTTAGCAAACAAAAAAGTTAATATTTTGCTTTATTATCCGTTTTGTTCAAAAGTCGATAGTATTAGGACGTAGCATACTCATATTATTGACGAGATTGAAATTATATTTAGTAAAGTAAGTATATTTAGTAAATTATTATTCTGTGGTGCTACGAAAAAAAAAAATAGGAAAAAAATGAAATAAAATAGTAGCTAACATATTATACATAGCCATTAGAATGTTAGTTACCATGAATTTTTAAAACAATATAATATTATATAGAGATATGTCTGAAAACCAAAGTCCAATTATGTTTCTTTTTGTTTAAACTTGAAGGTTTTTTGTAAGGTGTACCATAAGGTCATGTAAAATTTTATTATTATGTCTAAGAATAAATACAATGAAAATCACTCAAAGCCATATAGGTACATAGATTTAATGTACGAGAAACATTATTTACTTTATAGAAGTACAAGTCAGTTAATAATAATTATTGTTTTAATAAAGAGTTATAAAATGTATTGAAATAAACAAATACTACTGAAATAAATTAGACGAGAGGTGAAATTGAGATTTTGTCATTTCGCCGTTCATTTAAAAGTGGTACGAGTAAAAAATGTGTACTTATTATCATTATAATTATTTTAAAAGATCATAAAAGTAATAATTATAAGGTACAGATCCACTAATGTGTTGGTTTTCTTTTAATGAAAAATTGGCTGTTAAATAATGAGCCGTGACTCGTTGAAGTCTTTTCTTAGATACCATTCTGATAGCATCTAGCTCTAACAAAACTCAATTTTTTAATAAGAATAATTTTAATTAGTTAATGTTAACAATGAATGTACTTATTTATGACTAAATAATAAATTCGTTGCCGTATTTGTAATTTACACTGATGATATTAATAAATGCAACAGATGTCCAACAATTAATAATTCTAAGTAATTGTTGCAATTCACGAAGGCGAGTGAACTTTTCATATGTGGTGGCTAAAAACGAATAGTATAGTTCCAAAATACTGTGTGCCTACCATGAGTTTACGTTAGGTGTGCTCGCTAGCGACTGAGTAAATAAATGACATTTAAATGTATGACATATTGTGCAGCGCCCCTAGTGGCTACTTTCAAGAAATAAAATCTTCATAGAATTTTTTGACGTATTCGCTAGCGAGCTCACCTAACGTAAACTCATGGTAGGCACACTGAACTGTCCTATGCATGACATTGACAGTGGGGCGCCACCGTCAATACCGGATCGTTGGAAACCCCATAAAGTTGAACGATGGTAGCGCCCCCTGTCATTGAGTTTGGTGGGACAGTTCAGCGTGGGTCATCTATTGCAGTCGTTTTTTCAAAGTTTTGACAGACATTACACTATCGTTATGTGCATGTACACAATTAAAGCCCACTCGCCTTCGTGAGTTGCAAGAACTATACAGATGGGTAATTAAAGTAGATGAAAGTCATAGAGGACTTATTTTTATTCAATAGGCTTTAAATAAAGCTTTGTTATACATTTCAGGTTGATTTTAACCCTACCACTCCTTCGCGACTGTAAGTATAGGCCATTGCTGAGAAGAAGCAGCTGTTTTTCAGCAGCATTTTCTTTTATCTGTTAAAATGTTAAGACATTGACGATGAGTTAACTAAAATTATTGATTGCAAAATGAAGGTATAAATAATAATAATAATAATGACTCGACGATCATTGTCCCGATAGTTGTCTCGGCGAACGGGCTAATAGCGAAGAGCTTCGACCAACATCTAAAGAAGCTCTCGCTAGATGATTGGCTCAAGGGTCAGATTCAAAAGGCGGTGATCCACAGCACGGCACGCATTGTCCGGAGGTTCCTCAGCCTGTGACCCTGACCACCGGTAGCTTGGGCCCTGCTCCGCTACCAGCGGATTAACTATTTTTAAGAAATTTTTTTATAATGTATTTTTAGTTTTTTTATAATTTACATTGTAAAAAAATATTAAAAATAAGAAGGAAATTGAATAAAGAGATAATAATAATATACGTGTTGGATCTGTATCCCCACGCAAGCCTTATAAAGGACCGGACCACTTTTGACCCGTGAGCTCCAAAGAGTACAAACATAATAATAAAAACGTTTATTGCTTTTTAAACATAATTTTAATAGCTTTAATAGTTGTTGCAATTCACGAAGGCGAGTGAGCTTTACATGTGTAGTGGCTCGCTACTGTTCGTTTTTCAAAAGTATGACAGACATTACACTATCGTTATGTGCATGTACACGTACACATAATAAGTAAAGCTCACTCGCATTCGTGAGTTGCAAGATTTTTATGACAAATATAGTAGAGGTACGAGTTTTTACAAAATTGCTGATCATGTTTTGAGCCGTTTTTATTTCTTTGATGATAAAACATAGCAATAATGTTATAATATGTATGTACTTTGAATGCCGCTAAAAATACATAATAAGACTAAGAATGTCATACCAAAAATCTGATCAGAACAATAAAAAATCAGCAGCTAAAATTTATCTTTATTGTAGTGACTGTGGTCACATCACTAGTGTTTGTTTTTAAACTTCAGTTTCTAAATTGAGATTTTCAGCTTGAGCGTGCTAAGTTTCTATTTAAGTCATCATAATCATTTCAACCATAGGACGTCCACTGCTGAACATAGGCCTCCTCCAATGACTTCCACATCGCACGGTTGGTAGCGGCCTGTATCCAGGGCCTTCCTGCTACCTTTATCAGGTCGTCGGTCCACCTTGTGGGTGGACGTCCCACGCTGCGTTTTCCGGTACGCGGCCTCCATTCCTGAACCTTGCTGCCCCATCGGCCGTCAGTTCTGCGTACTATGTGCCCTGCCCATTGCCACTTCAGCTTGCTAATCCGTCGGGCTATGTCAGCGACTTTAGTTCGTTTACGGATCTCCTCATTTCTGATTCGATATCGTAAAGAAACACCGAGCATAGCCCTCTATTTAAGTATGAACTTATATTAGTTATTTATAAGTGTGTATTAATTTGCACCTATTTATTTACACGTGTCATTTAATTTATATCTAACATAACTAACAACACAATCTATTATGTATTTTCCTCCTTGTGCTAGTTCATTTAATTTATAATGCATGTATTTTAGTTATTTATGTAACACAAAATTAAAGAAAAACAAATTAAATTATATCATCGATTAGTCTGATCTCTGATAGAAGGGGTTATTGTCGATTTGCCACATATTTGATACGTCACGAAAAAGATACGTCATAAGTGTTACAGACAGCCCACTGTGCAGAGGATGCATGGAGGCAGAAAAAACACCGCAGCATGTGCTCATGGAGTGCAGAAGCGTAGCAAAACAACGGGCTCAAATTCTCCCATTGCCTATGGATTACTGGAGAATGACAACGTGGTTAAAAGGCTAAAAAGAAACCACGTAATTTAAAAAGACAGCTTAGGCATAGGCCAGCTGCTCTTTAACAATAACATGACACTCAACATATCTGATTATAGTCTCTTTGGCAGCCTAGACAGGCTGCTTACTTTCTGGAGGGATCTGGGGTGGTTGGAGTAGGAAGATAAACCACAAATCGCTTACAATGTCCCAATCATGAGGCTAAATGCGGTATTCGTTCGCCCGGTAAAACTAATATTTTTTTCACGAATAAAAAAGCATGTGTAAATTCTTCTTTCATCATCATCATCATTTCAGCCATATGACGTCCACTGCTGAACATAGGCCTCCCCCAATGCTTTCCATGTTGATCGATTGGTAGCGGACTGCGTCCAGCGCTTCACTGCTACTTTTATGATGTCATCGGTCCACCTTGTGGGTGGACGTCCTGTGAGAAGGCCTTCGATTCGATCGATACTTGGACAGTGCTACAGTCTCTCCAGCGGTGCCGTATTGACTATCGGTATATTGAGGTACTGAATTTCTTGTACAAAAACGCCACCATGTTGGTCCGCGTACAGGAGCAGAGCACTAGGGCGATTCCTGGTTTGAGACTAGAAGCGAAGTGTAAAATGTCCAATAATATTTATTTATTTATTCTTCTGCAGCGAGGCGTTAGGCAGGGAGATGTTATATCTCCGAAACTGTTCACCACTGCATTGGAAGACGCTTTCAAACTCATAGAAAGGATACTCGCCATTAGCGAGTACATCACTCATCTTCGGTTTGCTGACGATATTGTGGTCATGGCGGAATCGCTTGAAGACCTCGGCACAATGCTCGGAGACCTTAATCGAGTCTCCCAACAGGTGGACTACCTGGTCGAAGGAGGATGAATATGGACAAAACGAAGCTTATGTCGAATGTCCATGTTGCGCCCTATCCAGTTTCAGTTGGGAGCTCAATTCTCCAGATTGTTGACAAGTATGTCTACCTCGGACAAACGATTCAGCTAAGTAGGTCCAATTTCAAGAAGGAGGTCAATCGTTGAATCCAACTCGGCTGGGCAGCGTTCAGGAAACTACGCAACATATTTTCGTCCAAAATACCTCAGTGCCTGAAGACGAAAGTCTACAACCAGTGTGTGTTACCAGTGATAACTTATGGCTCTGAAACGTGGCCTCTCACAAAGTTGTTACACAGCGTGCTATGGAGAGGGCTATGCTTGGTTTGGTATTTCTTTGCGAGATCAAATTAGAAATGAGGAAATCCGTAAACGAACTAAACTCGCTGACATAGCCCGACGGATTAGCAAGCTGAAGTGGCAATGGGCAGGGCACATAGTACGCAGAACTGACGGACGATGGGGCAGCAAGGTTCTGAAATGGAGGCCGCATACCGGAAAACGCAGCTTGGGACGTCCACCTACAAGGTGGACCGACGACATCGTAAAGGTAGCAGGGAAGCACTGGACGCAGGCCGCTACCAATCGATCAACGTGGAAAGCATTGGGGGAGGCCTATGTTCAGCAGTGGACGTCCTATGGCTGAAATGATGATGATGATGATGACAATTTTGAAACCGCGCGCAGCGGATAAAAATAATCAAGAATATGAAAAAACATGTTTTTTTTACGTAAATCGATTACGTTACTGATTCTGAGTCGCTCCTAAAAATTTGGATAGATAACGATAACAAAATCACTCTGTATAATTTAGTTTTTAAATAGCCCCTAGTACAACGATATTAATATGCCGCAGTGTTTAGCTTGATTTGCTGCTGTAGGTACTGTATGCGTTAGGAAAATTCCGTTCAATAATTTAATGTACCTACTTAGGTAACAGGAAGAGAACCGAAAATAAACGGATAGATAATAAAGTTTGTTTGTCCGAGGTCATGTAAGTAGATTAAAGTAAAATCAAATTCAGTTTAAGTAGCTGTTTTCGCGTGAAAAAGTAACAAACATCCATCCATCCTCAGTTTGCACATAGTAAATATGATAAAAAGAAAAGATTAATATTTTTGTATGTGAGCAACGAATAAACTAAAAAAATATTGGACAGATTTAAAAAAACACCATGTTACATTTACTTCTTCTTCTTTTTTTTTGATGTTGGCAATACACGTCGAGTCCGACTTGATCTGTGCCATTTTCAAGTTTTAAGTGAGACGAGATACAAAATGGGACCAAGTGGGATGGGAATGAATGTCGCTTTACATTCCCGCTAATGTTACATTTTAACTAGCCTTGAGTAATTCTACAGACCGAAATACGGCGAAACCATGGGCAAACGCAAGTAGCAAACAAGGAGGGCGCATCTATCAACCCTGGATTATTAGTTCCCATTATTGCCACGTTGGACAACCTTAAAATTGTGACATATCGGAAGGGCGCTACTATCAATGCTGGGTTGTTAGAATAGAATAAGACTTTATTAACACAGTAAGCATCATTTATAAATAATAAAAAAATAACACAACAAGAACAAAATTTGTGGCCCACTGCGCCGCTCAGTTAGATAGTTTTTGATTTTTGCCACTTGATGTTTCAAAATCTTGGTTCAATTCAGAACAAAGTGCATGATCTGTCAGTCAGTAAAAAACAGAATGTGTTTATTTTGGTCAGTCTGCAGTTTACTTTTGCAATTTATACGAGTTTAATGTTACTCGCGACTATTTTCTGTTTTTGTTTAGTGCATTCTATCAGGATTTTCCTTCGAGTATTTCTTGATACGAGTACATCTAAAGGCGAGTAAACATAACCTTAAAATACCTTATTTTCCTTGTTTTTTTTTGTATCATTTGCATTATATTTTATTGTTTACCGAATATTTTGTATAGATGCACGCTGATGCAAAACGGGATTTAAAATTAAAATGTTTATTAATATTGAACATTGAAAAAAAAGAATAGGTTACGAAAAAAAAAATGTTTTTAATTACAAAATATTTTTCCTTCAAATGCAAACTAAATTCCTAACAAATATCACTACAAAACCATACTTTCCAAAAAAATATTGCCATAGCACTATCATCTATATACAAAAGAAAACCGCGCCACATACCGCCATGTAAGAAAATCAGGCTTCGCCGCGTGTACGCCGGTAGTGGGGCAATGGGCGGGCTGTCGCCCCGCCCAGCGCCGACCCGCCTCAGTCCCGCGCCGACTGCCGCGCGAAGCGAGCGCGCCGCCCGCCCGCGAGTGTTGTGACTGTGATGTGTCGAGGTTAGGACATGTCCCGGAGAAAACAGAGCAACCCTAAGCCGCTAAAACGTGAGTAAATGGGACAATTTTACACTAGAAATAAGGTTGAGGGATGATTGGAGGGAATTTATGAGTTTTGGCAAAGTTTTCAGTGTGAAAATTGAACTTTTTCGAAGTTACGAAGTTTTTGATTAACAGGTTGTAAGTTTGCTAAACTTTCTGGCAGATTTGCGGAAAAATTTCTGTATTTTTTTATGAGATCGAAAAATTTTAATGAGTTGATAGTTAAGTTAGTAAATATCAATTTGTTAACAACAAAACATTATCTTATGTTAAGTTGTATTTAAGATTTTATTGATTTACTCATTAATACAAATATAATTAATCAATGTCCAGTATGCAAATATATTTTGTTTTATAAGATTAGACAACAGTTATGTTAGTGAGTAAAAACTATGTCCAAAACTTTTACCACTAAAACGTGGGTAGACCAAAAGTTGATAAAGTTGACACTAACAACACAACAATCTCACAGATGAAATAAACCCTATTTCTATTGGTATAAGAACGTTATCAATCACGAACCAAAGTAATTATAAAAATCTTTATCCTGCCTTCTCAGAGGTTATATGTCAACAAATATGTTGTCAACAGAGAAAGAAAGTTATTTGTGTAAGTTGTGACATGTCACTTGAATGATATTTTGTATTTTTGTACTTAGTAAGTAGTTTCTTGACCCGTTCAACCGGTTAGATAAATTAATAAATAAATAAACATTATGTAGTACATATGTTTGTAATATGTAATTTTTGTAAAAACTATCAAATGGTCGAAAATTAATTTAAATAGATACAATATGTTTGGTATATTATTTTTAGGATATTTGATTGATTGAAACTGATGTAAATAATAATGTCACTATGAATAGATTTTTAAATTAACTGGCTACTTGGTAATTTATTAATTTCTCATTTGTAAGATTCAGCACGTTTCATGCAACAATAAATCGATTGCTATCATATAAAAACAGATTTTTTAAATATCAAATTCATCAAAAAGCGAAAACTGAATTTTCGATTAAGTCATAACCCATAGGAAACATACTTAGATGTATTTTTAAACCTTCAACATTGTGACAAAAAGTGTGAAATTCCATAATGTTGTCGTAATAAATACCTGTGTAGATAATACATTAGGCATGGGACATAGTTTAATTTTAATTTATCTTTTCCTCACATTGTCAATCATTTTGATAACTGTTTTTGCCCGCGGATTTGCTTGCGTGTACATCGGTCTGTCATGGATTTATTCACAATTTTATGGATTACAACTTTTTGGCCTGTAGCCCAAATTTTTCCTAAGATAAAAGTAGACAAAGTTACTTCTTTTTGTATCAGGTATTTGTCTAGAAAAGTCCTGTCAAAATCGGTTAAGCCATCTCAGAGATTTTCAAATAGTCGTAATCGTAGTTTTAAAACAGTCTTTTAAAACACCGATTACACTGCAATTTGCAGCTTTTCTAGGAGAAAATTACTTATTTAAGGACAAACCGGCAAATGGTAGAAATATTTTTTATTTAAAAATATATTTTCCATATTGTTAATAAACCATTGTAATATTTATGTATGTTTTATAGTAATTGATTTTTTTCAAATTATAAAAAGTGTTTCAATTGATTTTACTAATAGTGACGTCATCAGCTTGTATTGCCATACAAAATCTTTGAGAGTTTGACAGCTTTTAAAAAGTGCGTCAATTATATTGTTTGTTTTCAAATATTCGAATTGCGCGTTCTAGAAATCGTGTTGTTGATTTAAAAACATACAGTTCGATCTTAGTCGAGGTTTTTAATCTGTATTTACGAGTCCATCACGGACGAATCAAAGTGGCGGGAGCGTTAAACCGTTATCACTGGGTGTTCTTCGATTGTCAGCTTATCGCGCGTGGTGATAGCTCATTGTTACTTAAATAAGCATCTCTTGGCGGATACAGAGGTTCGTTAGTCATTTGATTGGGTTTTAAAGTAATTAAATTGGAAATTATCAGGGATAAGTCCTGATAGTTCTGTTGAGGGTTCCGGGTGAAGCTCGCTTCCACCTTTGGCCATCATTATTATCCATCAGGTGAGATGAAGCCAAGCTTCCTCGTATAAAAAATAATAAAAAAGAAGTTTGAGGAAGTTGAGAACTTACTTGGGAAAAGATCAATAAAACAGTATCATGTTCTTTAATGTGTGTTAATCCCAGTGTATTTTTTTATAATCTCTGGTGCTAAGTATGTGTTTCAACACACTGTAAAAACATTAATTAATTTTGATACCATTACGTATGAAGTACCTGCCCACTTATGACTCATTTCTACTTATTGGTAGTTGATTTTGGATGATCCTATTTTTAGATCATATTGTATATTAACATATTTATGTTAATTATTCATTAATTCTACTTATAAAACATTATTACGTTTTAAATAAAACATTTTTACTATTTGTTTACATCTTATTTCAATCAACATGTTGACATAATGTGAACTGTTAAAGCACTTATGTTGGATAAAATTTTGGGATTAGTAATTAAATAGGTACCTACCATTACCAAGAAGATGTTATTTAATAGCTTTGGCTAATACGTATAATTAAGGTGAATTTAATTTTAAATTAAAATAGGTACATTAGCGGCTGTTCTTTATTTTTTATTTACAAATAATATACAAATAAATATCAGACATTATTCGACTCATTGGTATTGATAGCTAAACCCGATCAGAAATCAATAACATCATGTCGATTTTAAATCGTCAAAACATATGAAATAACATATGATGAAAGTAAATGAACGCTTATCAGTTGCTGGGCAGGCGTGATATGGCATGGTACACGTGAGATTTTGGTTAGCTCATAAACATTACTATGAGGTCTCACAGTGCGCGTGGACGCACAGGGTGACACGAACCAATCAGAGCTCTATTCAACGCTGTGCGTTCGATTTGTTGCTTCACTTAAGCAAGCATCGTTTGTATACGGGCGTAAGTGGACGCTGCTATACTGAGGTTTTGGTTAAGCCGGGTTCAGACGGGTGTAATGTGTAATGTAATCCACCGTGTAATGTAACACGAATTCTACGTGTGGACGGCACTACGAGCATTACAAGTAAAGTGCTGTCCATACTTTTTTATTTATTGATTACCTATATTTAACCTTTTAATTACATATTTGATTAAATAGTGTCTTGTGCGGTATTCGATTGCCCTGCAAAACTAACTAAAAGTAACTAACTAAATAGTGTCTTAAATCCTCTTGAGGTTTGTCCAGACACTATTGTTCTCTATACAAATAAAATAAAAGTTTTAGTTTAAGTATCCACAACTTAATCTAAACCATGCACAATAAGAAATATAGGAATACAAAACATTATTTTCATTACATTAATACGCGTTACACCCGTTTGGATCCGGCTTTAGCTCGATAGGTACTTACTTAGCTTAGAGATACCAAGTGGACCCTGTTACACTGAGGTTTTTTTAGCTTTTTATAAACCCTCGTCATTATCGCAATCAAACCCCTGTGATTGCCATAATAATTATAAGAAGACGAAGAAGAAGAGATTTTGGCTTGTATTGTGATATTCTTCTTGTAAGATATTTAGTCTGAGACCAAAGAGAGCTAGAACTGTGGGTCTAGACAAAGTGCACATTTTAATCGCAAACTAGTCCAAAATAGGTCGAAACACCTCTTTTTGTAAGAAGTTTGACGGATTCGATTTTCGATTCGATCAAAAAGTGCTACTTGTCTAGGGGGGCTGAATCCGATCGACTTGTCTGTTTATAGTTAATTATTTTTTTAGCTAAAAGTGCCTAATTATGAGCTAACCAGATAATAACATACTTTTTATCCAAATTTATTCTGTGGTGTTTAATATTAAATTAATTTAGAAGTAGTGAAAGATGGCAACCTTGTTTTTTACTTAGTTCAAACGTGATAGAGGTCATCTCGTATCTCCTACCTTCCATTTGTCACTATCGCACTGGCTGGTGATTTGATCTTTGATCCAGAAATAGTTGGCATTCCACTAAAATTGATAACTACGAGGTAGTATTGTCTAATTACAAATAATTACAATACGTTACGCACCTATTACTATGCTTATGATGAAATTGTACAGATAAACTGACGCGATTGTAAACAATATTCGATATCAAAGTTTAAATTAACGATTTTGAATAATTTGAAACCCATTTAGACAGTTTAAACTATAGGGTTGATAACTGATTATGTTCTAGCATAAGTACCTACTTAATGATGGACTTGGTCACTTGATAAAACTTTGATTTATTGAAATAATCCAATCAGGGTAGTATGTACCATCCTAGCCTGCATCTTACTTAACACCAGGTGCGATTGCGGACAAATACCTGCCTTGTTATGTAAAAAAAAAGATATTTGAAATAATTTGAAATACTTTTATAGGCTTTACATCGACATTATTATAACTTCATTTAAAGTAAACAATGTAGGTAACACCTAGGTGATAAGATTTAGCAACAATTTTGCATTAATTTGACTCTTTATTGTTAATTTTCTATTATTGATGCGCCTTTAAACTGAACCGTTTTTTAAAAAGTGTGCACCACCTACATATTGCAATTCACATGTCTTATAATTCTATCAAATCATATAACGTCCTATTTATTGCACAAACACACGATTAACTGGAAAATTAAACGTAACGGCAATTTCTCTAGAAAGTAGCTAGTTGTTTATCAGTTAGGTTAACGATACAGTATCTGTTTGACCCGTTATCGCTGAGGTAAACAATTGTTTGTTAATCATTGTTTTCAAAACTATATTTCACACTTTCAATTTACATAATTGACTTTGAAGGGTTCGTGGCAACATAATTATGACAGTGGTTCAGATAACGGTTTTGGTAATTGTTTTTGAGAGAGTTAAAATAATAATTATAAGTTGTCGAATTGTTTTTGTTTAAGTATAATATGAAACTATTAGTACGTACTAAAATAAGTTTCTTCTGTAATGGTGAAAATAATACACTTCGATACGTTATTATGTAAATAACTTCAGCTTTTACAAACTTTTAGTTAATTAAATATGTGACTTCTCCATAATGCATTTTCAGTCGAAAAAAATGCTTGAATCGCCTTGACTGTCAGAAAATTAAGACTCCAAGCCATGTCACGCTCTTGGCTTTTAAAATCAGACTAGAACTGGACCCAAGAATATAGTTTTAACGGGACCTATTAATAAACAAGAGGATTACTTCATCCTACAAATAGATACAGTAAAATTCTATCTTTAGACAGCACTTACGCACTTCAAAATCAAGTCGCATCTTACGCAATCGTAAGATAAAAATGTAATTGGACGGTGTATCACGGATTTTATTGAGTGCCAAGATATGCCGAGTGGCTTCCACGCCACTCGAGATAGCTCTGTGTGGTCACCCATCCGGTGGGTGTGACTAGCTTTAGATTTGAGTCGGTTTGGAGATGATAAAGGTATGAATCTTCTTATATGAATGTGTTTTTGCATATTTTTGCTATCTTACCGTTAAAAATTTAGGCTGGGTTGCACCATCTCACTTTAATTATAACAAACGTCAAAAGTCTGCCAAACTCTATACAAAAAACACCGTTTATCGTTAAAGTTAGGTGGTGAAACTCAGTTTTATAGTGTATTTATTTATGATTCTATCTCTAGGCTTAATATATCGCCATTAGGCAATGTTCCTGCAACTAGTTCTAAAAGTTTAAAATGTTAAGTTAACGCTATTTAACAAGATTTTAATTCACAAACATACAAAGGGAGAGCAATAGACACATTAATCAAACTAGCTAATAGGACCCAGGTTCAGCTTGATGCCAACCATTAGTACCTAACTTTAAGGGGCTTCTAAACGAGCTAATTTTTATAAAGGGGTTTCCACTTTATGAAAAGTGCAGTCATTTAAAAATAATATAGCTCAAAGGTGACTGACTGACTGACATAGGAATCTATCAACGCACAGCCCAAACAACTGGACGGATCGGGCTGAAATTTGGCATAGGTACAGGTAGATGCTATGACGTAGGCATCCGCTAAGAAAGGATTTTACGAAACTCCACCCATAAGGGGGTAAAACGGGATCCACGCGTACGTAGTCGCGGGCGGCCGCTAGTGTGTAATAAATAAATAAGTAAAAAAAACTTAGAAAGTTGTTATAAATCTGTTTGGGAGCCGTTCGTTTTCGCGAGTATCCCACGGAACCCCAGTACCTATGGCCCTCAGTAATCCGCGTCATCTGGCATCGGACAGTACAGTCGCCCGCGAATTATGCCGCGGCGGGCTCAAAGGCTCATTGTGAGGGTAGGGCTGCTACGAGCAATGTCGTTAGATTTTGGATAAACGAGGAAGCTTTTGGCCTGCATCTCACCTGATGGTAAGTGATTATCAGGCCGAAGGTTAAACTCAAAGATTTTCATTATCAGTCATTTATTTAGCTTCTGTTACAGGATGATGACTCTAATTTACCAGAAGCAAACTAAAACATCAATTTCAATCAAAGCATAGTACCTCTCATTTGAAAACAAAACTCTCCCATTCATTTTGTTGGGCAATCTGGGCAATACAAGCCGATGACGTCATTATTATGATTGCCAACCCAATCGACAATTTTTTTATCAATTACAAAACAATCGAAGATCTTAATTTACAGACAAGAATGAAGCATGTTTTTAATAAGATGTTTTAGTATTGATTAATAGTGTTAAATACCAAATAGACTATTTGACACCATTTCCTAATAATTCGAAATCACAACTTTTTAAAAAGACACTGCATTCTGGTCTTATAAACTTAATTAATTAAACTGTAAATTAAGATTTTTGGTTGCATTGTGACTGAAAAAAAGAATACAGTCGAACATAATTACCTCCTCCTTTTTTGAAGTCCATTAAAACGTAGTATAATTGAGTTGACACAATAGTGACGTCACTTGTATTGCCATACAAAATCTATGAGAGACTCTTGTTTGGCCATGGCACTTGGCAGCCCTAGATGCGCGCGCGCATCAGTACGCAAACGAGCCGCGCCATTGTGCGGAATTATGCTCGCCGCGGATTCTTCCTGCTCCTTGTTTATGACGATAGCGAAACTTATCGGAACCACTGTAAGGTAAAACACGTCAACATACACAAGCAAATGTAGTGTTTTAAAAAGACCTAGGTTGTATGGAAGCGATCGCTTCAAAGCGATAGTACTGCCTAAATTGTGCCATCTCTTTTGTGTATTGCTTTTTTTTGTTTTTGGTGGTGTACTCGTACAATAGAGTGTGTTTTTGTCTGTTTTCACATGATTATTGAGAGCTTAGTTTGTAATAATGCAGTGATAAAAAATATGATTTACTTACTATCAAAATCAAATTTAAATATCAATACCGGACCATAAAAATAACCCAGAAAGGAAAGCATTTGCTTAAAACATATTACCTACCTACAATGTTAATAATTCATGCAAATGTATAGTTGTATACCCACATCATTTTGTTATTTACCTAGTTTTGCACAATGTATCGAATTTGTTACTTTTAATATGATATGATATTATATGTGCTAAAATGAAGAGGTAAGCAATTATTAAATAGCGCGAATGTATCATTAATTACAATCAAGTGTTATTTTGATCGTCATCTTTACAAATCATTCCGAGAACTGTTGATAAATCATTGAATATTTTTCCCGAAGAATCATTTATCTGTTTAAGTAGCAATAACTCGTTTATTGCCGGTTCGTACACATCTGATAGTCAAGATAAGGTTATCAATGGCTAGGCGCTGTTCTAAAAAATATTGCAATATTTGTATGGCTTATCGAGGGATTTCGTAAGCCAGATATGTTGTTAGTTAATTAAACATTATGTTATTGTGTTTCACGATACGTTGTTTTATCTTGATGGTTAACGCACTGGTTTTTTGCACTACAAGTGTGAATACACGCCTTTTTTCCATATTTAATTCTTTATTGCGGTACAATAACAAGAGGCATTTTATCATTCTCTACGAGTTAACCTTTAGGCTAAACAGAAAATATTGTTAATTTGTAACATTGTAACACTAGGCTCAGATCGTTCTCTGCATAGGATTTTCGATCAAGCCGTTAAAATTTTGCTATTTCGACTTTCTATGTCTGTCTTTTAGTGTGCAATATAAAGTCTTTACTGTTATTTTATTTATATTTTATTTTTATTTTCTTCATATTTATCTCTCTCTCTCTCTCTTCTGTCGTTTAGTTATTGTTGAGGGTCGTGACTCGACCATTCTTATTTTGGCGAACGAAAATGTGCATTGGTATTGAAAAACTAAATAAGTATTGAGTAACTTAAAAAATTAACAAATTTTCACTCGTCTGGAACTCGCTCCTATTCTTTTGCCATTTAATATTTTCCAAAATCACATAAAAACGACTCCAAAATACCCCAAACAAAATCCAGTAGCATCACCATTAAGCCATTACCCTCCGTAACAGTGGTATTTGTAACCATATGCTCGCGATTTAACCCTCAGCACCCCATCTTCCCACGTGCATTCATCCCTGCCACGTGTCGGGGGTCGGAGTGACCGACCGGCAACAACTTTTGACTTTATGGCGCGGGGGTTAAGAGAATAATGGTGTAACTAATACTGAGACAATAATGGTTTCGAAGTAGTAACGTAGCCTATGCGCAGACCATTGATTTTTCGTCGGCCGATAGTTTAGTCGGGCAGTTGATCAGTATGGGCATGTATGGAAGTGCGCACATTACGCCGATTCACTTTGGCCGATTCTTCATACAATTTAAAATCGGGCACAACTATCGGGCAATTAAAAATCGATGGTCTGCGCCTAGTCTTACAGAATTTGTATAGGATCAGAAAGTACTGAATAAAACTTTAAGAATGTATTAAAAAATATTTTGCTTAATTAAAAATAAAACTAAAGGTATACCTACTAGAGCATGTATTTGTAAAATGTACGACGTGACGTTTAGTTCGCGAAAGAGTGAGTACTAGAAAACATCGGCTCGTTGTTAGTACCAAGTCTATATTCATCTTAATACTAATAATTACCACAACGTAGGTACAAATATAAGTGTTAATAAGCTACATTAAAAGTTATAGGGACAGCACATCAGACTGTACTTTTTTGTTGAAATGTCACCCTTATTACAATCCTATAAGATACCTCAGTATAAACGTTGATGTGCCGTCACGTGTTCATATCTACAAACCAAGTGACTCTGGTCAATTTTCTCACTCGTGATGACTCCACGCAGATAAATCTCGTCATTTACCTACTATGTCGTTGCAAAATTTAAGGAAAATCAACAGGAACATACTGTTAAGTTGGACCGTTACCTCATACCAATCACAGCACACAATTATGAGGATTTTCTGGTATAAATTTGTTAAAAATAATACTGGCAGATAAAAAAAAACTCATTTATTTTTGCAAATAGGCTTTTAAAAAGCACTTTTACACATCACTATAGCCATACATATACATACATATTTTATCTGTAGATCTGCAAAAGGATTTGGCTCCAAAGTAAATGTTATTTTTTTAAACATTTTTTATACAGAAAAAGGCAAATGTTTGACCGCAATTGCACCTGACGAAGTGATCCACTATTTCTTAAAATTTCACGCTGTATAATATTAATTAAATTGCTTTTTTGTATACTCGGTAATTGACACCAATAATTGCAAAACACTTCTTTAAAAACATTTTATTCTATCGGTGAAAACCGAGTTAGTTTTCAATGGGCTGTAGAATTAGATTAAAGTAGTTTTGAATGAATTGATTGTTGAGTTTGCGACCTGCTGACGTCATAACAGTCTATGGGAGAATTTGGGAGAGTGTATCTTTGACAGGCCATAAAAAAGTATGTCAATTGAATAGGGTGTTCCTCGCCCTATTGCTTTGATTCTGTTGGTTCTATTATTAAATATCATCCTAAAGTCCATTTAAAAATTGAAATTTCAGTCACATCCGAATTTCAACTTTATTCATTAGATTTTCTAGTTCAAAATTTGTTAAAGGATTTTACCTATAATAACTGAAAAAAGTATTATACCTTCAGGGCTGACACAACCCAAACACAATTAGCATTAATTAGGAATTAGTCTTCCAAACCAATTAATAATTTATATAATTAACTTTTTAAAAAAATAAAACCGACTTCAAATGCGTGAACACAAAAAAAAACTAAAAATTGAAAATATTGCGTATAAAAAAGTTCATCCCCAATTTTCCACCCTTGGGGGTGAAATATTTTCTTCAAATTCTCATGAAACCACCCTTTTGATAATACCTATTCAACAAAAAAATAATCGTTCAAATTGATTTATTCGGCGGAGATATTGCGTATAAAAAAGTTCATCCCCAATTTTCCACCCTTGGGGATTGTTTTTTTTATTATTAAATTTAAATGGGACCACCCTTGAGGCATCACCTATACGCAGAAAAAAGATTTGTTCAAATCGGTTCATAATTGGCGGAGTTATCGCGTAACAAACATAGAAAAAAAAAAACATACGGGTCGAATTGAGAACCTCCTCCTTTTTTGAAGTCGGTCGAAAATTATGATGATGTGTATTAATTTTTCATAATGATGAAAAGTACGTAAAAATGATATATCGGCGTCAGGCTTGTCTAGGTGGATTAAATCGCTGGCTCAACGATAGCGATCTACGATAACGTAGCGATAGCGTAACGATAGCAATAAAAAATAAATTGGAAATATTAATGTTTTATTAAAACGGTAAAAATATTTCGGTTTGGTTATTGATTATGAACGTTTGCTAAAAAAATATTGTGATTACTGGTTTAAAATAACACTTTTTTAAAATGTCTTTTTTTTATTTTAAAATGACACTAAATAGATTTTTTGTAGATTTTGAGCTGTGTGCCATGTTGGGGGACCGTATGAATGAGACACGGGTTGTAGTTAGTCTCTGCTATATGTCTGTTTATTAATGTGAACTGCGCGACTATTTATACGATATAGATCAAAGGTAAATGACGTCACAGCATTGTGCATACCGGCACAGCTGCAATACATTTATACATAAAAAAATTACGCCAGTTAAAACTACCTTGAGTAGGATTTTAACAAAATCAAGAATTTCATTCGATCCAGAGAACACAACAATTTAAAAAATATTTTAAGAAAAATAAACCAATTTTCTCTGCTGACCGTACCAGTAATCCATCGAAAACATTCAACATAGATGTAATTTGATCAATATCGGCCCAGCATAATCGCCGTGCCGGGGATTTGCCGATAGCCCGCTTGATCGATGATTTACCGATATTGATAACGAATTTTATCGATAGAGATTTATAATGAACGTGATGGCTTAGAAATTCTTGTAACGAATAATGGGAATAGAAAATTGGTTCGGTTATTCTTATTTGTTTTGTTACGGTAGCTGGATAGCTGTTCTTTAATTATAAGCTACGATACGTTTAATGTTGTGTGTAATAAGAAAAATATGCTCCATTCAATATACAAGAATTGTTTTTTAATTGTCAGTAATTTGCATGATAAAAAATGCTAAACATTTATGTAGTAGGTATTTTCATATGAAAAAGTTGTAGTATTTTCATTAGTGAAATAAAATTGTCCTGATAGTAGGGTTAGTCCCAACGGCCCCGGTGGATCTGCCCCGTCAACGGGGTAGATAGGAAAAGGTGTTTCAACGACCCCGATAGTCATAGTCTTAGCGTTCAACGGGGTGGATGGAACACATCAAGTGTCAACCACCCCGGTATATCATTGAATAGGGGTGAATAGGGGGTTTAGGACGTATGAAGCTTTTGAATTGAACTAATCTACACACTTTTGACAATGACTCTCTCGACTCATAGTTTCTGATTGGACTCCCAAATAGTGCACTGTAAAATCACTTAGTATCTATAATATTATGTTCGGTTGGAATATCTATTTGCAGAATCCAATTGAATCGACCCGATTGTTTCAGTATAGTTATACATATCATATTACATTATTTTGTGTTTAAGCGGGCCAGTTAAATTGTATTATTTAATTGAGCCTGTCAGACTGAAGCCTCACAGGCGGTTCAGATTGGCCGTTACAGGATTGTACAGGGAATAGATGTCATCTTCACCTTGCTACAGGAAATCAGCATTTTGTTAAACTCGTTTAGCAACAACCTTTAAACCATTCCGTGCCCGAGTGCCTGCGTGCCGATTATGCTCGATTCGCCAAAATCGATACAGCATCGATGCAGCCGATTACCGATCCGGCAGGAAGAGCTTATTGTAACTAATCATGCAATCCCAATTAACAGAGGTTTTTACCTCACAGGTTAGATCAGGGTTGTCGATATATTTAATTTATACGCAGTTCGATTGATAAACAGTGTGATGGTATCTACGTGGGTGGATTTATGCAGGAGGTTAACACGTGTCGTGGACGTGGGATGGAGACGTTGGTTCCTTTTTGCATTTTTTGACAGGTTAAAAGTGGACGGGTTGTGATTTTCGCATGAGATATCGTGTGGTTGGATGAGATGGATGCCGAGATTGCGCCGTGGTAAAGGTGATACTTGTCTGGGCCGAGATTGGGATCGGATGATCCGGTCCTTACATTTTCGTGAGCAAGTGCTAAGATTTAAGGCACTGGACACGCAATCTTGATGATGACACAGAAATGACGCAAGGTTTTTGACCTTATCGCTGAAGCAACAGCGATTGAGAACAAGTCAGAAAAGGTGTCTGAAAAAGTTTTGCATCAGAGAACTAGAGTACTGCGACTGGCTGTATTTTTCTAATTTCAAAAACGATTTTCGAGTGATTTACATAAATAAAAAAATGGTTTGTATTTGTTGCATTACCTGTCAAGGCGATTGCAGTAACGTTATCGTTGCATTTGCACGACTATCTTTTTATCGCCGTTGCAAAATGTTTATGTAACTCTTGCTTTATAATAGCGAAAGAATGAAAAAAAAATCACGACATTAAACGTGTCGTGGTAGAAGCTGAAGTCTCTTAAAAAGTGCAAAGTTGCATTTCTAATTATTTGACCCTTACCAAAATATTGCGAACCCAGTCGCTCTTCCCGTAACCCTTGCACACCGTACGTGGAATGAAGAATGAAATTTCCATTTAACTTTGATCAGTATTGGGCACATATGAACCTTCAACGTGTTCTTATCTCTTTGGCCCTACCAACGCTTCAATGTGTCTTCTTCTCTCTTTAGCCCTAACTATGCTTCAAATGTGTCTGTTTTTCTCTATGACTCTACCGATGCTTCAATGTGTCTTCTCTCTCTTTGACCCTACTAGTGCTTCCAGACAAACGAATTATTATGGCAAGTTCTGTGGACAATACGGTACTTTTAATGGCCGATTTATGTTCAGTGTCCACCAAATATCTTTCATCATATTCTAGCCCTAATTATAGCAATCATTATGAATAAAACATGCCCGTTACAGTCGTGTCGATGCCATCACGACTGCTGATAGCGATGGCTATCTGCCTGATTGCGTGCTACTGAACTGATAAGGTCTGATAACGGTATGTTTACCCACATTATCGACTTTCATGTCAATTACTGTACATGTATACAGGCAATTATTGCTAACAGTGAAACGCACTTTCGTTTTTATCTAATAAGAATTTGGTTTTACATAAAAATAGTAACTAATAAGATAGATAAATAAAACATTATTTACAACTATCGTTTTAACGCTCACCAGTTGGCGCCAATGTAGAGGAAGGTTCTGTCATTGCTAGCGGCCAGAGATGCTATGGATATCCGTAACTGTAACCGAAACTTTCGGATATCCTAAATAAAAAAATATCCGTAACCGTAACCGAAAGCGGTATAATATTATTCCTATATCCGTAACCGTATCTATAACCGAAACTACATACCCATAGTGGTTAGTGGCTAAGACAGTGGCGCCAACTGCTGAGCGCTGGAGCGGCAAGGTGACTATTGCATTTTTAAAGCTGGCCTAGAATGCGCATCACGATATAATTTTATCGTCGAATTTAGACGATAAAATGTCGCCCATCCTAGGCTAGTTGGATGGCGCCACTGTAGAGTAAGATCCTGTCACTCGCCAGCCAATTGTTTTAAGTATAAAAATGATATTCCTTTGCATCCAATCCAATTTTATTATTTCTTTCATTAAATTAACTATCAAACTTTCATCACCTTGTGCTATTCCCTAATTGCTAATAAATAAATAAATAAATAAAAATACACCTATTGTTACACTATCTACCAGTTAAATTCCCAACCAGATGTCTCATGAGATGTGGAGTATTGTGGAGGCTGTATCGTGCCTTATCTGTAAGTAATGGCGGGCGGGATGCGCGATAGCCTGCGCCTGCGCACCTGATTTGGTGACGCTAATTCTAGACTCTAGATTAGACCTACTTGTAAAGAAATGCCAATGAATTGATTGTCAGTTATACAGAATGAAATCCTCAATATTTATGAGTAAATAATAAATTACTGAAAGAAAAAAACATTTTTGTTCTTTACGTAAATCGATTAAGTCAGTGAGAGTCGCTCCTGAAGATTTGGCAACACTTCGCAAAGTGTAAATGTACGAGTTTATTGAATTTCATCGGTTGCTAAATAGTTTAAAATAGAGAAAAAAATGTCGCGTTGAGTGAGACTCATGTTTTTCTATTTTATTTTTTATTAATTTCTACTAGTTAGATCCCTAGTGAGTATCCATCCTAATAGTGGCTTGCAATCTAAGATCGGGGGTAAAGAGCATCGATAAACCTTTTCTTACATGACCTTTATGTCTATAGCGTTAGGAGTTATTATCTTAGATCGTGTTTAGAGACCTGATAGGTGTTGGGAATTTGTACTTCATGACTGGAGGTATCTTGGTATTTATTAGGTAATTGATAAAATATTAAAGTAACTGTAACTTGGAACAGGATAAAAAAAAGTACTATTTACAGAAAATGTTATAAAAATTCATTACTTTCAGGTGACATTTCCAAGGTTAATAATGGAAGATGATCAACTCACAGATCTCGCCAGTTCCTTTATCTACGAGTACATAAAGCATTTCCATCTTAGCTTTGCACCCACTAGTTGCATATCTTAGTTTATCTCTGAATTTTCACGCCTAGCACGAATACATAATTAGTAGATTAGAAGACGACCTTGTTCACATGTTTTCAGTGTGATTGTTACAATATGTATTTCAAACTGTTTTTTGAGTGACGACGTAGTCAGGACTAGTCTTAATAATTAGTCCTTAGTCTGTGTATTCGTGTCCTTGATGTGAATTAAGTGTTAAGTGAGGTGCAGAGCTTGCAACGTTTCTATCAGGTCATTAGTCACTAACTAGTTGTCACTAGTGCGCGGGCCAGTATCTTTGTGTCATTAATATACACTAGGTATTCAATCAGGTGAAAACTTTGCAGCGTTGCAAAGTTGTCACTAGTTAGTCGCTAGTCGTCAATAGTCTCCGATTCAGTGTCTCAGAGACATCACCGTGAACTATTCTACAGTTTGTAGCATTTCTATTATGTAACTAGTCACTAGTCCTCACTAGTCGTCGCCCCAGTGTCTCAGCACCCTTACCGTGAACTATTCGCGGTTCATTTGTGGGTCACGCGCAGGCGCCGATGCGATCGCGTTCGGTATCGCGTTAACGTATCGCCGCTTCTAATGATCGCTTCCTTAAATGTTTCGGAGAGGAACGAACTTTAACCGCAATCGAATCGGTGAATCCTTGCACCGATTTATTTTGATGACTTTGATAACTTTACAGAATAAAAAAAGTATTTTTTTAAAAATAATTATGTTATGAGTCGGTCCACCACGATAGTCCAGCCTCGGATGTCGAATCGGCGAGTCTGACACCTTCATCGATCAGCTGTTGCTGAACACAAACACAAATTACATAGCTTCGTTTACAAATCCATTTATACTTAATATTATCGATACCTTCAGGTTCGATTGTCGTATAAACCAAAACCCAACTTTTCAGGAGAGCCAAAAAACGTTTTTTTTTTAATAAAAAAATCGTAACTTTTTTATTTGAGAAGTTATAAAAAAATGACCAAGAGAAAACAATTTTCAATTCTTGCGATGAAAAAGTCTAGATATTTAAAAAATGGGCATCTTCAGTAGTTTTAAAGTTAGCTTGGAGTTACGTCCTTAAAAAAGGCACTGGGTGGTTTATACGACCCATTATATTGGACCTAAAAATAACTCTTTACGTCGTATTTGATTTTTTAGTAAACACGAGACTGAAATTGATGGCTTAAAGACCATTAGATGAAATTTTTTTGGTTTATACACCCATTGATAAAGTGATTTATTCAAATGTATTATTAAAACTATACATGTAAATAATGTATTGTTTATTATTTCCAGGCTTTTCTTGTTTAGAGAATTTGCACAAAGATATTTAACAGTGTAAAAACTACATTTGGTGGAGGTAGAAACAATAAATTTGCTTGCATACGAAAAATAACAAGTTTATTATTTTTTTTTACAATTTTTCAGGAAAATTATGGCAAAACTAATAATTTTAAACAAAACTAATCACCATAAATTTTGAACAAAAAAATACAATTACAGCAAAACATTAAGACAGCTTTCCTGGTTCTCTGCTGACGCATATTGAATTCGTTTGGTTATGATAAATTTTGCATAAAGAGAAGAGCCCCAGTATGCTCAAGAGAAGGATTTGTATTTTTANAATGCCAGGGGAGTCAAGAAAAGTGAATCTTCTTTCGATTTTGTTTAAATGGATTGATTTTTGCCAATGATTATTATAAAAACAATTAACAGTCCTATATACCCTACTGTTAATCCTAGTAAAGAAATTCTTAATCATCAAAAGCGATTTTTTATAGTGTCCAAGGTAATCAATGACCTAGTGAAACAAAGCCAGGGGAATCACATTCTTACATTCGTAAATCCGGCTTGGAAACGTCAAGACGTGCGACCTCTCCTCGTGATGTTCAGAGCGCGACTAAAGCCACTTGCCGATGTGCACGCCTTCACCGTAGACATTTATAATAGCAAGGCAGGTGGCATTTAGTGACGCGCCAAGGGAATCAATCGTTGCGCTCGGACAAACACAAACTATTTTTTAAATAAAAAAGAGTGACTGGCACAGACTTTGTGTATTTATTAAATCATTAAACAACTCACCCTTTAACTCTTAAATTACAAAAAATCTTAAATTTATCACTATAGATAGGTAAATTATTAATGGTTTGTTCAAAAAATTACTAAGGGACAGCCCAGGGGAATCAAATATCAAGGCTTCAAAGATTTTTTTCAGATGTTTTAAGCTAAAATAAACACCGTTTTTGTTGTGCCCCATTTAATTTAAACATGAAAGTAACAGAAAAAAAAAATCTTACATTAAAATTTAAGCGTTATGGGTAGTTTTTTCCCCCGGACAGTGTTTTTTTTGGCTTTCAAGATTGACCCGGCCAAACCTCTGATTAAAAATATCTACTATATCTGTGAGTCCAAGGTGAGATGTGTGTATTTTTAATTTTCTACAGGTACAAGGTGCATATGCCCGATCTTGTTGAGATTGCCGTCTCTACCTATATAAAATGGCGTGTATTAACAACATGCAATTTAACTTGCGACGCTTTTTGAATGTACTAGAAGAGTTTATGTCCAATCGTCTCTACTAATTTACTTATTTGATATTAATAATGTTTTCAATAGTTAAGGGTCAACAACAAGATTCAGTGACAAACACAGGTCAATATCCAAAGTACCCATAAGTCAGTATTCTACCGATCTATGCTTTAATAACAGGTGATTTTAATCAAAGGAGGTATTTATTGGGAAGCCAAATACACACAGTTATCACTGGGAAATATCAACAGGATTTCATATGCCATTGGCCACAAACTCCTGACATATCCATTGTCTATGTCTAATCATTGTTTCGTTTCGAATTAACAAAAAACACTAACTTTCCCAATGGTCACAGAACTGTCGATAATCGTCCGCCGATAGCAGCGCACGCGCACATCACGCTGTCGCCGTCTCCCTCTCTTGTAGGGGGGCATATCTCCATCTCTCTCGCGTTATCTGAGCTAAATTAAAAAACAAAATAATGAGTATATCGCTAGTTATCGCCGTTCGTATCGCAGCATCCGCAATGTATCGGCCGATAACGAACCATCTGCTCTGACAGCGGCGATTTGAATCGTGTTCTATTTATGAATTATGAAAAATACGCCATTTTGATTGTGGGTTTAGTTTATGTTTTATTAAAGTATTTTCATTATCTATGGTTAATCTTATAGCAACAAGAGAACTTGACAAAAAAAAGAATAAGTACACTGAGCAGATTCGAACGAGCGAACTCTAGATTACAGCAAGTACTGTTTATTACGTTCGATCAGTTGTTATAAAATAATAATAATTTTGTGTATTTTTGAAGTTTTTATTTCGTTTTGGCCCTAACTGAAGCAATGTAACGCCTAAGATAAGTTAATGAGATGATGGCTCTATTAGTTTAGTCTCTTTCTGGGGTCTTCTTAAAAGATATCTATCTATAATGTGTTGGTAAGCGCATAACTCAACAACGCCTGGACCAATTTTACCAATTCTTTTTTTTAAATGTTTGTTGAAGTCCAAGGATGGTTTTTACAGCGAGAAAAGTTTGAATAAATTCCGGGTAAACCCTAAAAAACTCGAAACTTCACCCCTAAGGGTAAAACGGGGTCCACGCGTACGAAGTCGCGGGCGGCCGCTAGTTTGTTATATTTATATGTATACCTACATTAATATCTCCCTTCAAGTTCAACCCCCGTTTTATAATAGAAGCTATCATCCAAATTATAAGATATGATATCATTTAATTTTGAAGATTACTTAAAACACCATTGATTGATTGTTTTCAAACATTGTCATGGTACACAAAACAAAATGTAATGTATCTTACGTATCTACCGGCTGATAAGTTTATCAGCTGCTATCTAAGAGTTACTTCACATTCTCAGTATCAATGTGTAACTCGTGAACCCGATGACATCTGATGATCAGATAGTGGCACACATGGTTCTCTTAGTTTAGTTTTTATTAGATCATCGTTGAAATTTACAGCATGTCAAGAGTTGGACAGATTCGTTGATAATTCTTTTGTTCGTCAAATACGTCAACCAACAGCTGGACATAGCATTTATTTTAACATTTTGTCCCTTTTTGTGACATTCTTTGGGGTAAGCCTATGTCCAGTCTTCTAAAGAATAATGATAACGACATTAAAAAACGATTAGTTGAATGAGCCAATCAACGCACCAAGAAAGGTCATGCAACTTTTATATTGTAAACATATTTTCTCGTCTGCGCCAAGAGGAAAACTGTGAGGTACCTATTCACTAATAGTTTGTATATGACAATTTAACTTTGTAAAAGGTGTGCCTTTGGTAAAAAGTTGTATTTTGAGTTATAAATAAAAAGAACATTAACTTATCACATTTTATTATAAACTAGCTGACCCGGCGAACTTTGTTCCGCCTTAATGGCAATAAATAACGGGATAAAAAGTATCCTATGTCCTTCTCCTGGCTCTAAACTACCTCCCTGACAATTTTCAGCTAAATCAGTTCAGCCGTTCTTGAGTTATAACTGGAGTAACTAACACGACTTTCTTTTATATAATAGACTAGCTGACCCGGCGAACTTTGTTCCGCCTTAATGGCAATAAATAACGGGATAAAAAGTATCCTATGTCCTTCTCCTGGCTCTAAACTACCTCCCTGACAATTTTCAGCTAAATCGGTTCAGCCGTTCTTGAGTTATAAGCGAAGTAACTAACACGACTTTCTTTTATATATATAGATAGATATGACACAATGAGTTGACACGACAAAATATCAGTTAGTTAGTTACTAATTTCTTCTCTTTGGCTTTTCTGACACGTAACCCATTGTTTAGGCTTAAAACTTGTAAATACCTTCTAATTTTAACTTAGCCTGTAATTAGTAATTAGTTCACCCGGATCTGTGTCAATACATTTTTACTGATAACAGCTGATAAGGTAATGTCAGTGCAACAGAGTTAACTAAACTGCTTTGTCTGATGGGTCACGATAAGGCACGCACCGTTGGAGATTTCGATACTTTGTTTAAATGTGACAAGTATTGCGCATGCTGGAAAATTTTCCATGTAAAATTATGTATTACGTACATGTAGAGTATTGTGTTTTTTGTAAATAATGTTCGTTAATACAGGCTGTCTCAAAATTTTCACGTCCTACTGCTACCGGAGCTCCGCGGAGGTATTTAGCTGGAACTAAGATGTATCACGCCCTTTATGATACACTACATCATCATTTCAGCCACAGGACGTCCACTGCTGAATATAGGCCTCCCCCAGTGACTTCCACATCGCACGGTTGGTAGCGGCCTGCATCTAGGGCCTTCCTGCTACCTTTATCAGGTCGTCGGTCCACCTTGTGGGTGGACGTCCCACGCTGCGTTTTCCGGTACGTGGCCTCCATTCCAGAACCTTGCTGCCCCATCGGCCGTCAGTTCTGCGTACTATGTGCCCTGCCCACTGCCACTTCAGCTTGCTAATCCGTCGGGCTATGTCAGCGACTTTAGTTCGTTTACGGATCTCCTCATTTCTGATTCGATCTCGTAAAGAAACACCGAGCATAGCCCTCTCCATAGCACGCTGTGCAACTTTGAGCTTCTGTATAAGGCCTATAGTGAGGGGCCACGTTTCCGAGCCATAAGTCATAGATACACTACATAGAAACTGATATTTACAAGAATCATAACTGTACCATTTAGGCAGTTTACTTATTATTATGACATGTAACTACAAATTTTTTGTTTGTATCTTTAAATGGGACTAATTTGTAACGAATATTTGTATGCCACTCATGGGCCAAACATAGATCTCTACCCATTATATTATCATCATCATCATCAACAGCCCTTTACAGTCCACTGCTGGACTATGAGCCTCCTCCACTATAGTGGAGGGTTTTGCCATAATCTCCACGCTTGGCAGGCGGGTTGGAGATCGCAGTTTAAAAGATTGATGTTTTTCAGAGAGCGCTGCTGCCCATTCTCTGTTTGATGTGTAGTCCCTAAGTCGCCTCTTACGACACCCGCGGGAAGAGTAGGGGTGGTGAAAAATGTATTCTACTCTGCCGTCACCACACGGCTTGCTCGTAGAAGAAAATAAAGAAAATACTATATTAATAATTAGCAGTAATACTTCTAGAGTTATTGTTGCATTATCACTTCAGGGCAGTGAATGAAAAGCCTATCTTATCAGTTATAGTGTCCATGACCTGCTTTGCATTTAAATTGCAACAATACAATACGACGTGTGCTAAAAAATGTTCAAAAGCAAAGAAAATAATTTTAACCCTTTCTGTTCTGACCCTGATTATTCATATTCACTTTAAGTAACATAATTTAAGGAAACTAAGAACATACAGAATTAAAATTTGGTACATTTCAAGTTGTAAGAGAAGACTAATAAAGGAGAAATAACTATGCGAACATCAGGTCTTCCCAACCCGTCTAGCCAGCACGGGGAGTGTAGAACAAATCCTTCGTTTCATCATCATCATCATCATTTCAGCCATGGGACGTCCACTGCTGAACATAGGCCGCCCCTAATGCTAATATCATATTCGGTTCCGTTTTTTGCCATTTGGCTACGGAACCCTAAAAAGGACGTATTATTTGTAATTTCATAAGATAAAATTACTTTTATGACTTGTCTTATAGTTATTATCTCTCAGAATAATAAATATAATATCTTTAGAACAGTGGTATTAAGATCCGGGATCCGACTGAATCACGTGTATTTTTCCACAATCCACAGATTAAACACTGATACGTTTAATTAAATACATATTACTGTTTGCGTCAGCCAGAACGATTTGGCTCTCATCTGTCGATAAGTACTGATAACAGATCGTTCTTAATGGACCGTCTGCCTCTGATAAGATAAGGGAATCTTCAAAACATATTTGAGAACAATGTGTTTGACTGAGACGTGTATATCTGTACATTTTATCAAATAACGCGTGGTAAGAACGTGGATATGTTATGTATAAGTATTTAATGTAAGACAGGGTAAATGTACACATGTCTTAATCGAGGGATCGCTAGGTTGCTTTGCTTAAGTAAAAGCCAGCTTCGCAAACAATCTTCTTCTTGCCATGTCGATAGAAAACCTACACAGTGTCAGCTCAAAACTCCGCTACAAGAGTATTCGTATATTGTTCCAAAGATAGTCAACTTCATACAAAACGATTTCTCTTATAAGAAGCACTGTGAATACTTCACTTGCGCGAGTTAACTCAGCACAGCGCCATCTATTGGTAGGTTCAGGAACTTTACTTAAAAATACTTGTACACTAAAATAGCCCCGTTTTCGGGGACATTTTTATCTATCAGTGGACGGTTGTAGACTAATAATGATGATATCTGTGGAGCAGTATGTACCACCCTAGATTTGCATCCATCAGGTGTAATTGCGGTCAAATGCTTGCTTTTTCCTGCCTAAAAATATTTTTGTATCATACAATCAAGATCACGTTATAAGCAAAGTTGATAGAGAGACACAACTAGAGCCCTAGTCTTAGAGCAACGAACAAGCTTAATTGAAAAAAAAAAGCCATTGATTAGTGAACGCTTCTTGTAATTACCGAACTACCCACTATAAAGGCTACAATAAAACAATCTTGCCCAACTTTCTGATTGTATCTAACCAACGATTAAACAATGGCGGAGTAATCGAAAAAATAATTTGCCTAATTTGTCGACGGGCGACGCGGGCTATCCGTCAGCCAGATTAGAGATGCCTCGATTGTTAACTGTGGCCTCCGTAATTAGGACTATTTGTTTTGGTCGGGTTATCGCGCGCATCGAACTTTTGGCGGGAACAATGAAAAGGAAACTTTGTAATAATTTGATTTGGCAGCGATTCTCAAGTTTTGGTTACTACTTGGTACCCTGTGTTACATAATAAATGACTGTAAGAAAAAACAGTTCTACTTTTCAGTGACTCATTTGTTTCTCATTTTCGTTGATTTCAAGATTTTTAATTACAACGACGTGCACAATGACATAAATCCATAAAAACTGTTTGTGTTAAATGTCATGTTTACATCATATGATTTGAATCTATTGTTTTAGGTCTACATTTCAGACATGAAAAAAAAGATTTACGGAAAACTGTTATCTTTAACTATTGGCAACAACAAAAGTAATGACCATATAAAACACCTTCCTTTTTTAATCCGTCAATGCGCGCTTAACTTTTCCTGGCAAGGCCCCTTAATATAATTTTTATTTATTTAATGAATCTTGGTCCAAAAGTTTGGGAACCAGTGTCTTACCTCAGTGATTTGTGGGTTTAATCAATTCAGTGTGCCTCGGTGTAACCCGTCTGCCTCCTTGGGAGCCGTGAAAAAATAACTTTCGGTAATTAATAACAATGACGCTATCAAGATTCTTAATTAACACTCGGGAACTGAATAAACAAGAATTAGAGAGGGAAACAGAATTTGTATAAATTAATTTATTTATTGGTATGTGATTTTTATTAAACTTTAAAGATGACTTGGATAAAGGCTTTCCCTAAATCGGAAGTGAAAATATTTTGCAAGATTTCACCACTAGATATCAGACACAAAAGCAGATTCTTAACGCAATAAGGAGGTAAAAATCAAAAGATGATACCTAATTTAATTTTACACTTTTTCTGTTTTTCCAAGAATAAAAAGTCAATAAGTACCTACTCAATATTCAACCTGGTAGGATAAGGGGTTAGTCCCAAATTATTATTAAATTATTAAAACTAGTAGTGTACCTGTTGTGTACCATCCACCATACGCATCACTTCACTACGAGTACCTACCTATGTTCAGTTCTTCTCAGGCAGTGCCTTCTATTAAATTATTTTATGTGTTTATTTTCAGGTGAAGTTTATTCCATTATTTCAAAAGTAATTTCAAGATTTATTTATTTTAATAATTTGAAGTGAGTGAATGAATCAAATTGAATTTGTCACAATGTGAAATGGCAGTTAAAATTCATTTGTATTCTACATCACAAGCTATAGGTGCGAGGTCCACCCAGATTGCAGGTATTGTCTCCTCTGGGAACGTAACCCGACACCAACCCACCTGAGCACGGTGGCTCACGGCGTGGCAGTTCCTTGTCCGATTTTATTAAAGAATTTTCTGTATTCATTTTCACGTAATTTTGAATGCGGATAAAGAATTACAACACATCAGTCTATAGGTACATTTTTATTGCAAAATAACGACTTTTTATAACGACGTTGGTGTTTAGTTGGTATATTCCACTTTGATAACCCAGGTGATCAATGTGGACTCCAGGCGACACTTAGGTGTCCTTTGATCACCTATGGATAAGATCACCTAGGTGATCAAAGTTGACTTCTTATCTAGGGGTGATCAAAGGACACCAAAGTTAGCGCAGACCACCAACTTTTAGTCGGTTGATAGTTGGGCCCGATTTTAATTTGTATGAAAATCAAATAGGTGTAATGGCGCACTTCCATACATGTCCATACTGATTAACAGCCCGACTCAACTATCGGCCGACGAAAAATCGGTGGTCTAGGCTGCCACTAGGCTTAGAGTCCAATATAGACTGTTTATTTTGATGTTCTGTACTACCTACATTAATTTGAAGGAACAGAATGATTATTATAATTATTGATGAAAATTATCACAAACTGAAATGGCAGTTCAAATTCCCTTGCTATAGGTGCGAGGTCCACCCAGATAGCAGGCATTGCCTCCTCCGGGAACGTAACCCAACACCAGCCCACCTGAGCACAGTAGCGCACGGGTGGTCGTGCTGCGCCAGCGGTATTGAGACATCGTGCTGTGTGTTATTGGTTTACATTGGGTTTTTACAGCTTGAGTTATGCAAATAGATTTGAGGATTAAAAATTTGAGGTCAATGTAAAGGTGATATTTTGTTATTCGTATCTAAAGACTAGTGCGTTGATTCTCTGATTAAGTTATAAAAATAGGGAACTGATTTACGTTTTATCTCTGGACATTTAAAGAGCGCCACGTCCTGACCTGAGCCTATACTACGAGTACTATATAGGGTGTCCCAAAATTTGCATGTCACACTGGCACCAGAGGTAAATGAGCTTAAGACCCACATTACAAGTATATTAAGTCCATTTTTAAAAATAACGAAAATGAGTCATATTTCAAAACTCATTAAACTTTTCTATGGTAATGAATAAATAAAATTGGTCATTTCTTAAAACTTATGAAACTTTTCTATGGACATATTAAGCTTGTTCGATGCGTCTTAGACTCAGCTACCTCCAGTGTCAGTGTGACGTGCTAATTTTGAGATACCCTGTGTGTATAGAGCGTATATTAATATAGTTACTTCATTACTTATGGGTGTGAATAAATTTATTATTTTTAAAGCACTCAGTCCGATACAAACAATATTTTTCAAGTACTTACTTATATGTTTATATTGTTTTGATATTAAACCGACGACTTTAGCGAAGTTAATCGGGTATACATATAAACTACCAGGCCAGGCGTTAATCGATATATCGTGATAAATCGGAAGATTAAGGTAAAACGGATTTTAATTCTAGTTTGATGACTGTTGACATTAAACTAATCTTAAGACACTGCAGTTAAAGTGCTAATCACGTGCCTTAATCTTTTATCTTTAATTAAAATATAATAGATGACGGTAGAAACAATGAAATATATTTGTAATTATACCGTTTTTTGGTTTCCGAAACTTAATGCGATATTAATTTCTCTTAGGATTAAACGATTTATTGAGACGTATAAAAATTTTACGATTTCACAATATACAGGGTGTTAGGTAAATGGGTATATGAGCCGACACTAGCCCATGTTAACATGGGCATACATATAAATGGTATATTTTTTATGAAATCCGATTTGTATGAAAATTAAAATAATTAAAATGAAGATATCAATGTTTTGACTTCACCATATCATTTATATGACCATGTTAACATGGGCTAGTGTCGGCTCATATACCCATTTAACTAACACCCTGTATTGTTAAATTTTTCATCGATGATTTGTATGTTTTGCCGTCTGACATTCCGTCAACTTACTAACTAGGCCTAAACGACGATTCCAGTTGAGTTATTAACCTTTTTCTATCACACATTCCACGTAGACGCGGGCATCAGTAGTTTGTGTTAACATCGTTCCGCCCGATACTCGAGAGCCCTTGTCCGACGATGTTCGCTGCCTAATCATCTATCCCATCTACACCACGCCATTGTTCTTTCTCGTCTCAATCCCCATCAACCAAAAATAAACTCTAACAACCCCCCCAAAAGGCTGCTTCTCCAAAAAGCGCAAAACCCTCGACCTACGGCCTCGCGATACATTTCATCTCGTCCCAGCATAAACTACAGCACAGGCGTCAATTGTTAACAACCTTTCGATTCTCGTGAATCGATACAATCGATTTTGCCTTTTATTTTCTCGCACTAGAGTCGATTGTTTTATTCGATACGCTGCCTCCGGCCGTTTAGATCAACTCTCAAACTCGATATGACAGCGAACGAATTTATTCCCTATAGGTAAGTTTGTTAGAAACCATTTTGAGGTTATGATTTTGACACTTGCAGTTGTGTTGGTAAATCAGATTGGAGCAAGGCAGGCCTCTGGAGAAAATAGAGCCAAGTTGTTACGAATCCTAGATTTAAATTTGTCTGCCGCTAAAGGTTTTATTATGGAAATTAATTGAGAATAAAGGACTGTTTTAAAATCTAAAAGTATGACCGTAACCACAATGAGCCAACATGGATACCTAAGGCATAAATTATGTTACTTATTACGGAAAAAATAATTTATCTACGGAATAGGACGATTTTACTACTTTTTATGCTATGGAAATTCATTTATAATTATTGTAAAAGCTTGCTGTCATCTATTTAAAATATCGCATATGTCGAAACTTGGCAAAATCACTGTCGTACTCCCACCTTAATATGACGGATATCGTCTATTATATTCATTTTAGACCTTATTATCGTTTCAATAAATGTCAGAGTGTTTGTAAAGCGTTTTTTACGAGCAAAAGGACGGTGTCCGCTTGTTTTGACAGTGGGTGTACGGCTACGATATGCGATTGTGGAGCGTTTTAGATCGGCTGATAACGGCTGACACACGGGGGTCAAGATCGGGCGATAATTTGCCCAAAATGTAAGACAATGTAGCGTTTGTGAAAAATAATTGATAAGACACTGGATTTTCCAATATGCATCAAAGGGAATCGTAGAAACTTTGGTAGATGATGACACACAGCAATCAAGTAACGTACATTTTAATGAGCTGCCAACACGTGATTGTATTTAGTAAAGCAACAGGGCCAGGGACCCATGGCATGATTTGTTAGTCCATTGATTATAAGAATGTCAAAAAATGTCACTGATGTGTGATGAACTTCTAACTCTGGTCTCAACAGCTTATTGGCATCGTTACTTCATAGATATGTGTTGAAAATTTTTGCTATACTGAGTCTACTTCAATTTCAAATACGAATAAACGAATGTAAAGTATGTTATCATCATCATCATTATCCGGTCATTTAGTCTCCAGGAAGACGAGTCTCTCTAATTTACCAGAAGAAAATGGTTTATACTTCCCACGCTGGCTAACCGGGTTGGAGGGCCCAATGTTCAAAGGAGTGGGGGTGACCATATTTTACTCAGCCAAAATTACACGGCTATATGATACCTTTTTGTTTTTGGAAAAAGTTTGCGAAAATACAAAAAAATATATCCATTCATTTAGGCTCTAAGAGCATCTTCGATCCAAAATCTTGCTCGTCACTCTTCTCGGCCGTGTGTCTCATAGGTTCCACACCGCTTTGTTACTTGTTCCTATGTGTCTGTGTTTTTTGTGGGCCCCGTTAATGGCCCGATGCGAGATTAGATAACTACACAATGTTTTAGTTTAATTATATGTTTGCATACGAACTATTAATGATTATATTATTTACTGCTGATAGACTTTTACGATGGCTACTGCGTGTATTATGGATTTGTGCAAACATGTTTAGAATTACGTTGGAAAGGAATCTGAAATGACTTTGTGTGGTCGTCTTTGATATGACTCAATAAACGGCTTGCTTAACGTAGTCTCTTACTAAGCACGGAGTCATATTTCTGTTTTTTACCTGACTACGGCGAATCCAAAAGCGTTGCTTCACAGTTTTCAACCAGAAATGTCTTAACTAAACTGAAAACAAGTATGAAAACTAATAGAACACCTTGTGGCACATCAATCCATAGGGGTATCGAACTCAGACTCTGTCGACTCCAGCTATTTGGCCACTGGACAACAGCATTTTTTGTAATGAGACACACACGATGCCTAATAGCGTAGTTTTGTAAATTAATAGTATTGATTAAGTTATTATAAGACTTAATTCTATAGACGAAGAAACATCAAGGCAAATACTGTTGCATCTAAACTAGTCATAAAGGTGCTATTTAGCATCAAGCATGTCCGTGTGTTGTCGACTCTACGGTGAAAACGAATTCATGCCAATTTGACTTTATCTCTCTATAAGACAAGTATTTCCGTCTATCTAGAACATAGCAAGATTAACCTATTTAAGAATACTGTTCCCATAAATTGGGAGACTTTCCCCAGCTGTGGGCCATCATAGCCTTGAAACAACAGGGTTATTTATTCGATAAAATAATACTGATTTCGGCATTAACGTTGCCGCAAGATCGCAGCGTAGTTAGCGCAGTGCTGCGCCTACGCACTATTGTTTGTTCTAAGATATCGCCGTTTACGGCTCCGACCGATTTCGCTCAATGCCTTAACTGGCGACTATCTGGGCTAGATTTTGTGCAAATGACTATCTGACAAGTTGGTTTATATTATTACAAATAATGGGATAGGTAGTCTGTAGAAATGGCGTAAATGTAGAGTCGATTGACAAAGGATATGCACAGCTTTTGTTAGGTGTGTAAGTAATTTTATTTTGGTAGAATTACTAGGACGTTTTTTTTCAAGTTAGATTTTACAAATACTATAACAACTTATGCTCAAAACACATGATTATTTCATAGACTAAGACCTGATTTTTGAATTGGATTTGTTAGATCTACTACTTAAACTATTCAACGGATTAATAAATCAGTGCAAATCATTGAAAGCAAAATACCTACCTTGTTTTTGACCTAATAATAACCAATTCTTGGAAAAACAAAGTATGACTGGCTCGGGCATTGACCTCAGCTTTATCGGCAGGTCTTAATGAGTGTCTTTAGTCATCTAATACTTCATTTGAATATACAAGTTTCAATAGTTAACTTACCAATAAACACAATTTAGCAATTCTGTAAAATAATAAAAGTTACAGAAACAAATGACATGTTACAAGCATTTGGCATTTACAGAGTAGTAAAGTAACTCATCTCCTTTGCCTCCGTTCTGATACGTCATCATGACACACGTCAAATAAATACATAAATCCGGCTAGAGAGTAAAATATTTTTACCTTAAAAGTCTACTCCATGGATTTTGACTGGTGCTGTGACCCTGGGCTGTCTTGCTAGATAGGTACCCTGGTATGTATCAAATCCTTCTTCACACAAAATACTGTTATAGCCTTGGCGCAGACTACCAACTTTTAGTTAGGGGCTTATAGGCTTTAATCAGTGCGGACTGTCTAAAGCGGGAATTGAACCCACGACCTTCAGCTTGCCTGGCGACGGCTCTTCCTACTGAGCTGGATGAACCCGTCGAAATTTTCAGTACGGAGATGTATGAAAGTGCACACATTACACCGATTTGGTATCGGACTATTCTTCATGCAAATTAAAATCGGGCCCAACTATCGGTCAAAGTCAAAGTCAAAGTCAAAATTTCTTTATTTGCATAGACTATTTTAAAGTGCTTACAAATCGTCAAATATTTTGCTCTTAACCCACTTGTTACGGAATTCACTTTTTCTATCACTTAGGGTAGACCGGGGACAATAGTACCATTTTTTGGAAATTGTTCAATATTGAGAAATCTAATGAAATATAACTTATTCTGTTAGGATGCTGTAAAAACTAGACTCTTAAGCTACAAATTTAAGCATGCAGAGTTGAACTATTCTTTCGAATACTTAATGAAAAACCAATTTGAACTGAACGATGTCTCATGTTACAATTGACCCCTACAGCGGGTCAATTGTACCAATAATATATGAGGCAATAAAAGTAGTTATGTTTATCTAATCATCACCTTTATTGGTATTCTGTACTCTTAATCTCCTACAATCATCAGTATTTATTAATTGAGATCGAAAATATTTAGGAACAAGTATGAAAAATCAACACTTAAGTTTAAAAACAAAACAATAACATTTCTTCCATAAAAATGAAAAAACTAACTGTTTCTACATAATATGCCATCTATTTGGCTCGGATATTGCTTCTGAAACATTAATAAGCATAATAACAATGATAGAAATATCAAAACTGAAAAATCTATTTTTGTGTGAGGGTACAATTGACCCCTGGTACAATTGACCCTGATTATTTATATCTACTACTGCNTACTAGAGGGTTACAGCTACAATATATATAAATTCCAGACTGGGGTCAAGTGGGGGCATACAACTTCTAGTCTTCCAAACATAAAATTTTGAGAAAAATATAAAGGTCAACATTTCACCATACTTTTTAAAACTATGTGCATTATTATGCACCTTATTGTACAGAAAATAAAAAGTACTTACCCTTATCTTCAAAATCCATCACACAAATATTTGGTCACCATAGTAAAAAATAATGTCAGGTGTTGTCGAAAGTCGAGCAAAATTAGGAATTAAAAATTACACTATCCTCATATCCTCACTTACCATGTTAATTACTCACGACTAGGTAATTAACAAAGTAAAAAATTGTGGAATCCTTAATGTCTGGGATGTTGTTTATCGTTTTTTATTAACGATAATCAGAAATTCAACAATGACTTTTGTCCAGCTAGCTTGTTCTACACGAATCACAGTGCGATGGTACTATTGACCCGTGGTAGATACTATTGTACCCGGTCTACCCTACCTTAAAACAGTCATGATAAATTTATCTCAAAACAATCGCTCCAAAACTTAATAGTTATTTACGTCAGTGTACTTATAAGACTTGGACAGTACTGCGACACACCTCATCTTTCAAATGTTGCACATAAAAATTGTTTACACTACCCACATTAGTAAAAATATTTATGTAAAAACTAGCGTTCTTTTAAAAGAACGCTAGTAACAAGTGGGAAGGAGCCTCTACATGTCTCATAATCTTTTTACCCTACCAGCGCTCAATTACTCAACTAAAAATCGGTGGTCTGCGCCTAGGCTTAATGTACTGAATCTATCCGCATACGCACATCTTTACTCCTGCTCTACTGTGAATTATTTTATCATCGAGTCCATCATAGCATAACAAATAACCTTTTATATTTTCATATAATGACACATATTAAACACATTCCACGTACGAAATAAGTAGTGTTGTCAAAAAGCGATGATTATCTTTGGAAATTATCGAATAATCGACGCTGCTTGCGCGTGCGTCGCTTGTCAAACCAAAACTTTACATTCAAACTAGTTTGCCTGGTACGTTCCACGTGTGTTTTAACTCATAGTCCTAAGGTTTACTTTACTTTGGCTATGTTGGATTAAAATGTGGTTTTCCACTGTGTGTTATAATAACAGTAACCTGTCATAGTGTCACAGTTTTATAGATTAAAATCACGTCATTAAGCAACGTGCGATGGCTCGTCGATACAGAGATATGTTATTTAAATTGTGTGTACATTATGATGGTATGTTTTCGAAGCAACGGTCAATCTAAATTTAGTTTTTATGTCGGTTAAACTAAGTAGCTATAGTGAGGAGTTAGTAACTTTATGGTAGGTATTTGTACACTTTCAGTAGTTAGGTAACTTAGTAAAATGTGGATTAAAAATTACATTCACCGGTAGGTAGGATTGTAATTAATTTGTTATTGTTGTTAGACCACTGCTGGACACTATACCTCCTCAAAACACGTGCGGTGGTGACAAAATAGGCAATGAAGAATGTTCACTAATTTTGTTTTTTAGCTTTCTGTATTCTCTGTTAAAAATAAAAAATACACGTGAAAGATTTATTTCGATACGTCAATTAGTTTCCAAGATATTGAATTTTAAAAGTGCGGGCGGCGGCCGGCCCGCCATTTTATGCGCGTGACGTCATATTACAGTGACTGGCTCATATTTGTATGGGTGGAATCTTGCAAGCTGAATTAAGACCCACTTCCAGGCAACCGATTAAGCTGAAATTTCGCAAACACTTGTGATTTGGATGACCATGCAATATTATGATGACATGAAGCTGATCTGATGATGGAGCTGGAAGGTGGCCATAGGAACTCTATAATAAAACGACTTAAACCCATCGAGTTTGGGTTCGTTCGTTTTGTATTGATGAGTACTTTAATTCTATATAGTAATCAGGGTCTAATGATGGAGCTGGAAGGTAATTCGCAATAAAACGACACAATCGCATCAAGTTTGGGTTTGGTTCAATTTTAATTTCTGTGATGGGTCTGGGTGTTAATATGTATAATAAGTTTGTATTTACAAAAAAAATGTATTTAAGTATGTTTATATCCGTTTTCTAGTGAGCGGATACTGTGAATGTACGTCACGCGGGGTCACGTGACCGTCGGCGGCACTTAATATTTAAGCGAACTTTGAATGCCTATAAAATCATAACTACTGGGTATTTTTGAATGAAATAAAAACTAATGTATTTGTAAATGTAAAAGCCTAACTGTAACATAGGTTTCAAGTGATTTTGCATACCTAGTAACATTCTCAATTTGGCAGTGCCTACTTGGTAAATGATGTTCTGTAGATAAAAATGAGTAACAAGGACAAAATACCTAGTTTGATATTATTTTACTGATATGCCTCAAAAGTCTACGCGTGTGATTGGAGGAGGTACCTAGATCACGGTTAGCTATGGAACATTCATCTTTGAATAGCAAATTTATTGGTAGCATATCTTTCAACCAATAATTTCTATCCTTCGCAGCATTGCATTAAAAACTATATTATATTAGTTCTACAAAATGGATTCATAGACCCGCTCTACAATGCGTAAACTTTTAACCCTTGCGCCGCTCTAACGGCTGACTTATGTGAGTGCTCGCTCGCTCGCTCGCTCGATCGATCAATTTGCGCGTGATTTAAAGCTTGGCGAAAGGTCGTGTCGATCTGTGGATAGGACACCTCGCTCTGTTGTTCATAATTAATTCTTGTTTTTGTTGTAAGGAGTGTTTGTTCGGGCAGAGTTATGAGAGTTATCGGCCGTTTCTAAAGCTAGAGTTGAAGGTTTAAACTAGATGTTATCGATTGAATTTAAAAGCTACATTGTGTTAGAAGAGTGCAATAGTGACATGTGGAAGTTAAATTTTAATTTAAGGTTAAATTTTTCCTTTGGGCAACAGTGTTACAAACAATGTTAATTATGGTGAATCAGAATATGATACCGGTGCATGATTACGTAATAATATGATGAATGCTTTGAATTTACTATTATAAGTATTGTATGTGAACGATGTTTTCCATGAAATTGCTCACACTTATTTATGTACTCTTGAAAAAAAAAAACTCATGAGAGCAACTGATGTTCTTGTAATTTATTAAATTATTAAGTAAAGTGTAATTTAAATTCAACGTTCCAGAAGAATAAGATATGTTTTATAGTCAATTACATTTAGAACAAGATCGATTCGTATCGTTCCATTTTGTAACGCAGTGTAAATAAATTCATCGCATTGAGCCATCTTCCCACAGGACGAAATAAAAATCTGTTGAAACATTATTGGAACGCAACAGAAAAAGCTGAAGAGGATTACCTTTGGCAAATACGATACCACAATCGAGCACTCCGCAATCAGACCATCGGTAATTTGGTAATAAAATGAAAATGCGCTCGCGCTTATCGCCAATCCGTCCTATATAAACATTCCTGGATCCTTCGTAACGACGCAAATGCCATTACTGATATCAAAGAAAAACTGCTCTTATTGCCCGCGCAGAGAACCAGTTGGGACGTCATACGTTGCGGCTAAGCCGTGCGCGTTAAGGGTTAAATTGGTTCGGCGACTTTCGTCGTACTTATCGTGGAGGTGCTTCAACGCGTCTGCAAATTTAATTTTCTTTAATAAGTGGGTGTTTTTATTGAGTTTGAGACTTATCTGGGTGCGTTACGTCGTGTTTTTGATTGGCGGCCGCCGGTCGTGCTCGTAGGCGAGTATCGGGACGCGCACGTTTCATCGCGCGCGATGCGCGTCCCGATAGTGGCCACGCCCCGCTTTTTTCGTGGCCCGCGAGTACAATGGGGTGATCTGCTAACTAAATAACGAGATGAATCAGGATGACGTATTTTTGAAGCATTCCAATACCTAAAAGTTATTTTTGAAAAATCCGGGAATTTCTGCCAAAGTGCATGTTCAAAACGATGAAAAATCATGATACAGTCGCCTGAAAGCAAAATAAAACCTACGACAGATAAACTTTGATAATACTCTTATTTAGTCAAAAACTTATTGATTACATAATTAAAATAGTAAGACACGTGTCTTAACGCGACATTTATGACTGTGTTACATCTTACTCACGGCTTGCCGTTTCGGCTGCTATGCTGCAGCCGTGGTCACAGGCAGACTGGCGGCTCTTGGCTATTATTGATTAATTTTATGGATTTCTTATTTTGTACGGTTATTGATAGGTGATTTCCCCGTAATTCAGACTTTTTATATCCGGTTACGCCAATGCCTATAATAGGTATAGGATAGTCAGCGTCAAATAGCTCGTGACACCCAAAGTGGCCAAAAAGTGGCCAAAAAGTTGACAACACAACCCTATTAGTTGTAACAAAAACATATTGCGAACTTTTTGACTACTTTGGGTGTCACGAACTACATATTTGACACTGACTATACCTACAGTTACCTATCGTAAAGGTAGCAGGGAAGCGCTGGACGCAGGCCGCTACCAATCGATCAACGTGGAAAGCATTGGGGGAGGAATGTGTTCAGCAGTGGACGTCCTACCTATGGCTGAAATGATGATGATGATGATGATGATACCTACAGTTAAACTAAACATGCCTAATGGATGAATGAATACATTTTAATTTGGCAAAACAGTCTTAGGAATTTAATCTGGAATCCGCTTGTTACTTCTCGGTAAAAAATCAAAATAACATCAGCGGACTAACAGTTAGGAGTTCATTAATTAATGTGAGAAAATATTAATTAATCGTTTCATAGAGCTAATGAACCATTTTACAGGTTTAACGATAACCGCCACAAAAACACGGCATTCGGAACTGTATTAATTAACGTTATTTATAACTACTACGTTTTTAATAACTCCACATTGATAGTTTGCTTTGATACAAACCTTAGGTAGGTACCAAATTGGAATTTGTAGATTATTTATTACACTAAAGTATAAATAAAATATGAAATTAATTTCTTTGTAAAGTCTAAAAAGACTCCTCAATTTTAATTTTGAGTAAAGAAAGGATAAAGATTGAATTTTGTCTCTTTCTAAAAAAAAACAGCTTGTCTGGCTATAGGGGATGAAATTTCGTACCTAGAACCTAAAAATATTTCATTTTATAAGCTTAATTATTTTTAGTACTTACAATACAAACAACTTACCATACCATGCTTGGTGTTTTTATTATTTGCTATAGTTTCTTGGTCATATTCACATACGAGTACCTACATACCTAAGAGACTTAAATAAATGTGATTTATATTGATGACTCAATTTAATGCACCTATTTATACCAATATCAAAAACCTATACCGATAATGCAACTGGACAAAGTTCTCTACAAATATTATAAGGTACAAGCCACACTTAATCAAGCTTCGCTTCTTGACTATCGCAGTGGGATGTAGACTTTTCAGTTCAATGTTTTGAAATTTTCTTCCTTTTGCTAACCAAATTTATGGTGATGCAAATATCTGTCTATCTATCTAAATGGTATTTAGGCGGTTTTGTTGTTTTACCTACGTAAATTGGATTGTGAGGTATTGTTGACATTCAGAAAATTACTGTTTGACTAATTTTTAAATTAACTTTTAGTTACTGCTCAAAACTTGCTACAAAGTGTTATGAGACAACAAGAAAAGTGTTTTTTCAGAAAAAAAAACTAGTTTTGGTCAGCTATCCAATTTTAGTGATGTTACAAATCGCCTACGGGAGGCAGAGGACTCAATGTATTCTAAGGGCAGATTTTTCGATCGTCACATATCTTTTGACTTTATAATAAACTTGTCATTTTCAGATAATTGCCGTACAGAAATTGTTAATGAGCCAAACTTATTTTAGTCAAAAGTTATCCAACGATTGAAAAATCAGGCTTAGGTCATCTTGCAGCGCCTGCACTAACGTATTCTCCTCAGTGTGGCTCGCACCTAACAGTACAAGGAAGTCGGTCCCTATCGATGTTTTAGTTGTTTTACAAACGATTTTCCGGTCGTGTCCATTGGTTAATTATAAACGTTATAATTATATCTGTGTAGTTATACAGTTATATGTTGTTTCCTCGACTAATCGCCATGATGGTTGTTTGTCGCTACCAAAACGATAAAACGCTCCTGATTCGAGTTCTGAAAACGTTTTTCCTTGTAGGAAAATATTATCGTATGTTTGTGTTTTATGTGTCCCGTGTTATTTGACACTAGCTGTGCCCGCGACTTCGCGTGAAAATAATATAAGTTTGAATAATAGTTCCCGTGTTTGCAACATTTTTCTTTACTGCTCCGCCCTACTGGCTGTAGGGTGATATTTGCCTAAAGCTTTCCTCGATTAATGGGATATCCACCACAAAAATATTTTTTCAAATCGGACCAGTAGTTCCTGAGATTAGCGCGTTGAAACAAACAAACTCTTTAACTTTATAATATTAGTAAGTTTGTATAGATGGCTTCTGAGAGAAACGGTTATAGTGAACTGAGAAGCTTTGATTGAATAAATTATCAGAATATTATATTGTTTCATAATATTTAATTAATTTGTTTTAGCAGGCCAAAAGTGTGAAAAAGCTTCAGTAATAGAGTATAGATAATCAATGCTACTAGATTAATGAAAAACTCATCTATGGATGTGTTTTATATACGTACTAACTGTTTTAGGATAGAGCCATATTTCAACGCGCAAACTTAGTCAAATATGTATAAATAGTGGCGTCAGGTCGCCCATGCGCTGGACTGATCGGGACAAAACCGCACTCAATGTTCCACTCCACGAGTTCGCAAGAAAGGCTGTAATGCGGGAAGAATCGCGACAGTTTGTGAAGCTTGCCACCAAACCAGGTGTGACGACCACCACCTCTGGAAAGAATGTAGCGACGAAGAAGAAGAGAGAGAATTAGTCAGCAGGTTGAAATAAAGCCAAGTGCTACGAAGCGATGAAAATCGTTAAGACTTGGAGCGAGATCAATCGCGAAGCTCAAGACCGAACGCGATGAGGACTGTTGTGGACGCCCTCTGCCCCATCTAGGGGACATCGGCCCTTAAGTCAAGTCAGGTTAAAATACCTTGGTTGTAACCTAAAATAATACGATTCTCAGCTTCCTTTTTTTTTTTTTTTTGTTTTCGTCAGGAAATGCATGACGATTCTCAGCTTCCTTAGCCATTGTTTTCAACCTTTTAAACAATTGCCACTCCTTTAAATCTTTTTACAATCACAAAAACAATCTTAAAAGCTTGTACCTGATAATAATATCTTATAATCATACTTTGTGCTATTTACAGAACTTAAGTCAGTATCACACGTCTCCATCGTTGCTTCTTATCTGTAACTGAAATTATTCATACTTTAAATTACCAATAAGTAGATAGGTACTGCACTAGCCCCGATATGATCGGGCAGCAAAAAATAACGAATACGATATTCTTTTAGTAGTAGAGTTCCGTGAGTAACTCGTGTGGATAGTTGAACCTTTAATTTTGCTCGACTAATTTTATTAAGTAACTAAATTAACTCAAAATTACAATCAATTTAAACTATGCAGCGTTGTATTAGCGACAAGGGCGTAACACGAAACTCTCACCGTAGGTGTCCTCCCGTAAATTAAACATACAGTATTTACTAATTACACCTTAAATAAAAACAAAATGTTTCCTGATTACGGTAGTGTGTTTAAAACTTATGACGATAAAAGAAAAAAGCATTTATTTTCAATTTTCTATCAAAAAGCTTCAATTGAATTCATTGGTTAGGTTTTTTTTTCCTTTTCATTTAAAATGGCAATAGAAAAACGACCACATTACATTAGGTAAGAAATTAACCTACGTCGCTTTGCTCTTCAATGACATCTACCTTTAATAGCATGCAAGTCAAAGGAAGCAGAAAGGCGCTGGACGCAGGCCGCTACCAACCGGGCAACATGAAAAGCATTGGCGGTGGCCTATGTTCGCAATGGACGTCCTATGGCTGATATGATGATGATGAAGTCAAATGATTTGTGCGGAACCCAGCCTTTACACCCCAGTCTGCCCATAATATCTGCAAAAGTATTCCGATCTAGAATATCTCCATGTGTGTAATATCGGCTTATCTATGGCATGTGGTAGGGGAGGCCCCTCCCACTTGGAGGTCGACAACTGGTCGAACAGGTTCCTTAGTAACCTTCAATTGACTGGAGACTTGTAATGAGCTGTTTTTAAAACTTGTAATTTTAACGGCTTGCTGGTATGTAGGTACAGGTACAGTCAAATATGAAAAAGTAAGCAGTGAAACATCCTATAAGGGGCCATCCATAAAGTACGTCACACGAATTTCATGTATTTTTGACCCCCCCCTCCGTCCTTGTCACAGGTGGTCACATTTCTGAGACCCCCCCCTCCCTAGTGTGACGTCACATGTTTTGCAATTTCACATCGAAAAATTATTAAATTAACAGCAGTTCCGAAATTAGTTTTATTTCCATTTAAATTAAGTACTTTTTTTTTTATGAAATCAACATTATATCAAANCCTCCCTAGTGTGACGTCACATGTTTTGCAATTTCACATCGAAAAATTATTAAATTAACAGCAGTTCCGAAATTAGTTTTATTTCCATTTAAATTAAGTACTTTTTTTTTTATGAAATCAACATTATATCAAATATTTGAAACAATTGAAATGTGACGTCACGAAACTTAGGACCCCTCCCACCCCTTGTCACACCATGTCACACTTTGTCAACCCCCTCCCCCCCTCTTTACGTGTGACGTACTTTATGGATGACCCCTAATATGGCAATAGTCATAATTTTGCAATAATGTACAGTGAGATAAACTAGCGATTGCACATTATATAAAAAAACTGCCTAAAAACAAACAGCTGAATTAAACTAATTTGAACTCTTCATCTTAGTCAATTAACATTGAAAAACATAATCTACTGAAAGCCACTCAAATGCTCTTATAAGATTTGGTAACTAAACTTAGCTAGGGAACACTACTAACATTTATGGAAGCTGCCAGGTAGTCCTTCACTTTCTACTCTGGCCAGTTGGGTTGGGGACCTATTTGATTATTCGCATTATGTGACCTATGTCACCGTATACTGCCTCCACTGCTAGAACCAAATAGTAAACACATACCAAGTAAAGTACACAACGATCAAAACAACTGCACGCAAGATTTAATGAATGCTACTGACAACGCCACTCTTGTAGCGGAGTTGGGCTGACACTGTATAGGTTTGGCGATACGACAAGAACAAGAACTATCGAAATACATAAGAAAACATCCAAAGAGCTTGCCAGAACATGCCACGCGAAATATTACATTTAAAATTATAAAAGCATATCAAAGTCAATGAAATTATAAAAAGCATAATTTACCATTGCATAATAACCGAGTTTCCCAATATCACTGGTGTTTACACTCGTTTAGTCGTGTAAGATTATTAATACTTAATGCAAGTTCTAGAAGCCTTCCAGAACTTTTGCAAACATTGTTTACCATTGAAAAATAACCGAGTTTCCCATTCGTGTCAAGCTTTTAGCACTTGACCCGCGTGAAATTTGAATTCAAAAAAGACAGAAATTATAACCAGCATAATTTAGCATTGCAAAATAATCGAGTTTCCCAATATCACTGATGTTTACACTCGTTTAGTCGTGTAAGCATCCGTCAATGGCCCGCAAACAAATTAGCGCCGCGCCGGCCGCTGTATTAAGAAATAAATTGGGAGACGGTGCCAGGGTTGACTCTGGTGTGATTGTTAAAAAATGTCCTTTGGAGACCCCGTTTTGAGATAAAAATAAGGTAGTAAATATTTTGAGGTCTTGTAGAAACGGATATCTAATTTCAATGTAGACAGTTAATAGATTATAATTTTATTTGATGTTAAGCTTGTAAAGGTTTTTAGCACTCACTCAATGTAGATCTAAGAGCTGACAGAGCACTCAAGGTAATAAATAACGAGACATTTAGAGGCTTAAGAGGAATATTACTTAATCATTTTGTCCGTACTAACTTTGTTGGAAATTACTTGACCAGTTTATCTATCAAGGCTGTTTAAGCTGTTTAAGAGCCTATTTTTTTATTTTATCAAATGCAGTTCTAATCTAATCAGCATTTTCGAGAAACTGCTTTTCTTTTTTGCGAATTTAAAAGCAGTTCTAAAAAGTATCACTTATGTCAATTCAACCGCCTAACGTTTGGCAGCCCTACTTCAAGTAGGGAGAACTGCCCGCGGCTTCGCATATAAATTGCAGATTTACGCATAATCTTTCATTTTTCAAGTCGGCTAATGTCGTGTCGACTGACGTCGCCTCCTCTGATCATCACTCAGGACATCATAACACAATATTATTAATAACTATTAACATATTTTTAAAATATATTAGCATTTACACGCGGTTCAACTTGTAAGACGGCTTGTTAACAACTTGAAATTTACTTTTCACGTCCGTTTTTGTGATCGTTTTGTAATTTTACTAATAACTAAATTCGTACGCGTGGAAATTGTTTTGCAGAAGGATTATTCACTGATCCTTATTATTAATAATACTATGTAATAATTAATGAGAGTAGTAGTTTTATGACAGCAATGTTAATTAAGTACTCTAAATTATTTGGATCATTTCGAATTAGGTAGTATAGTTGTGTTCGATTCGAAAAGTAATAAAAAACTATTAGTCGTTAATATTAATTACCCACATGCTGATTTGTAAGTTTATTACTTTTTTTTTACCATTTTTTAAGAATAGAATGGATTCACCGTTTAATGATTTTGTTTTGATTGAATATCTAAAATACTATAAATTTTTATTTAAGTCTAAAAAAATATTTAATCTTACCAATTTTGATGTTTTTGTGATCAAAATTAATGTCAGCTAATTTCTTAATCTTATCGTTTTTAAAAAAGTTTAAGGAAAACAACTTGTTCAAGGTAGAAAACCTAAAACTAGTCAACGATAACAACCACCTTTCTCCAACACAATTTCCATAAACAAAGGAAATTACCCCAAAAAAGAGTCACTAATGATCCAGACTTGTTTGGAGTGATCCCTTCCCAAAGATGGCCGAATTTCCGCCGAAGCCTTGCCGGAAGCGACGCCATGTTTACAGAGCGCGCGGAGCCTTCATCGCGAATTTTAAACAGGCGGCGATTGTTTCGATACTTCTCGTAATGTTCGCGGCGAGTAGAGTCAATCGGTTGCTGATAGAGCAGCGGTTTTTTAAACGTAGAGACGTTTTGTGGAGGAAATGATTGATTTTATGAAGTGATGGATGGATATTTTTTCAATTTTTTTCCACCAACGCGGTCTTCGATGCGTATCGAAACTTGTCATTCATAAAGTTAGGGCACGGACCTATTACATAAAATATATTAGTTGATGTGCAGTCCTCCGTAAACTAATATTACTATTTATAAGTTATTTATAAGGAAATACTTTTGATGTCCACCTACAAGGTAGACCTACGACGTCGTAAAGGTAGCGGGGAAGCGCTGGACGCAGGCCGCTACCAATCGATTAACATGGAAAGCAGCCTATGATCAGCAGTGGACGTGGTGACTTAGGGTGACGAAATTTTACATGATGACTTTTGACGTAAAATTTCGTCACCCTAAGAAAAAAGCCAAAACAGCAAATAAAATATGAAAGAAAAATACTTCTGTTATATTTTCAAATGAAATTAAAAACCAGAGATAAGCCGTTCATATTCCGCCCGGATTTCGTAACTAGAAAAAATATAATTAAACCAAATTGGAAAGGACGTCCCCAGCAACATAATAACTCAGGTGTTAACGTCCTCGCAATTTTGCTAATGTCCCAGCAAAAATAAGAAAAAAGCCCCGAGACATTAAAAATAGATTGCGTTAATGACTTTACGCGTTCATTTGAATTTTTTTATGTTTAGGAAATAATAAACATGTTTTATTGCTTCAAATATTTGTGAAAATATTTTTCAGTCTAGCTTAAAAGTTATAAAAATTACTTGATTAATATTTCTATTTCTTTCTTTTCAGGTAAGCTGATTTTTTGCTAATAACACAATTAACAATCACCGACCGGTCCTTCAGTAAAAGTAAGTGATCATAACAACATGTACCTACCTACTGTAAATTTACATTTAAACAGTGTAGATACTTAAATTGCCTTTATTTTACTTAAAGTAAAAAAGTAATTTATTATTTAAAACCATTGTAGGTACAGCTGCTAATGTCGTTTTACTATTTTTCAGCAAGAACAAAATATTTTCCATATCATTACTAAAATGATGTAACTTTCAAGGTTGTCACACCTATTGGTAGACAACGTTAACGCTTCAAAGAGTTATATCATTTTTTATTCTCAACTTAAGTACTTAGATTTGTCTCCCATGTTCCATCATATCACCCAACACACGCTAAAATTAAAAGCAGCTCACTACAAAGAGCCAACATGGAAGCGAAAACTTTTTAATCTGGCCAGACAATTCGAGCCGTGCATTATGCGCGCGCGCGAGTTGCACAATGGGTAAGCCGCGCTTAAGCAAGTGATGTATCTCCATTGTGCGCTAAACACATACGGCGTTAATGCCAACTTTGAGGAAATGCGGCTTTTTTCAATCGGCACTTGTTGTTTGTTCCGATTTTATTTTAGGTCTGAATTAGCTGTGTTAATTGAGAAGCTAGTGGGTTTATGCGCGAAATAAGTTGAAGAAATGTTGGCTTCTAAGGAATTCTTGTTTTTATATTTGGCACGTAGTGAATTCTAACACTTAGTGAGTCTTAAGTTTCAAGTAATATGTATTTATCTAATGACTATTTGTAGAAGCTGTGCTTGGCTCGGGTGTAGCATTTTTTCAATTTAAAACTTATTAGCACATTGAGGATATAAAAGGTGAAAATAATGTGATTGTAAATAAAACCTATAGAGATTTTTAAGCCATAGGCCAAGCGTCGATTGTATCAAAATAAGCGTTGCACACTACATTCGTCATCAAATAATCTCACAATACAAAAACATGATTACACCGTCGCAAGTCATGACAGGCAGGTCATACATCTGTTGGGCGGCCGAGCGTTCCGCCCTCGGAAATGAAGGGCGGCACGCGGGCTGCATACCTGAGTAACGCAGCGTTGAAGCAAACGCAACGTAGAAATATTTGTAATGTTACTTAAAATGTACCATGCTTTAGTTTTGTAACAATATTAAATTGATAAATAATAGTTTTACAAAACAAGATAAGAACATACAAGAGTAAGTCGTGACAGGCAGGTCGTATTTCTGCTGGGCGGCCGAGCGTTCCGCCCTCGGAAATGAAGGGCGGCACGTGGGCTGCATACTGACTCAGACGCACGATTAAGTCAACAAAGACTTGTGATATCATTTCGATATAATCATCACTTTACAATGTATGTACCTATAAATAAAAATAAAAGGTAAATACATAAATGTAAATATGACTGATCTTGGCGGGATTTTTAGAAACCAAGAAACAAGTAGGTAGGTACACTTCAAATAACTTTTGAAGCAGTAAATCATGTCAGTGTGTGTGTTTTAAACAAGAACATGACATTTTCAACATGTAAACGGTTTCTTATCTACTAAATTGAGGGAAGAATGCTTNTGTCCTTTTCGATCCAATGTTAAGGCCAGCACGGGTGTCCCCGATTTACATGCGAACGAAATGGACTTAATAATAAATCGATGTTTTGCAGAAACAACTAAATATTGCAATCTGTTTCTAAATGGGGTTCATCCCAAACAAGATGACATAATACGAGTATAAGAGTATGATCAAATGTTGCACGAACGAGCTCGTACAATAAATAAAACCCTTCGCATCCTACGTGCAAAAAACGCGTATGAGCTCAGCCAAAAAGTTTGACATCATATATCAAAATAAAGTACCATTAACTTAGCGATAGTCGAGCACTAAATTTCACACTTGCTATTCCTTAAGAACACTCTCCCCTATATCATCCTGGGGATCTGGAGAATTGAAATAATGTGTATAAGCGACAAACCGTCGACGTGTAAGGCTCAGAGAATATTAATTGAATTTTAGATGAAAGCCAACGCGCAGAGGTTCTTACATGATTATGAGGGTAATTCTGACGAGATTTCAGGTGTTAGTAGCGAAATAATTGCACACATTTGGTAAAATTGTGGCCCACAATTTGGCGATTCGCTCATAAAAACGTTGCGGGCCCTTTAACATAATGCGGGAACTCGTAGTAATGTTACTATAAATTTGCGGAATATTCCAGATAACTCCGTTGGAAGTGTGGGTAATGCTGCGCCAGCTAGGTTTTTTGTTTTGACAATAAACAGTGGGGAGGAGTTGTTTGTCGCGAACGGCGGCGGCAGACGAAAGTGAGATAATCTTGTAAGCTGCTCTTAATTGACTTGAACAAGTATTTTATTTGACGAAGAACTTTGCCGATTATAAATTTCTATGTTAATTTGAGTTAATAAAACATCAAAAGTCTATTTGAAACGTGAAACGAACGAAACGAAAATTCAGGTATAGTAAATACAAAACCAACAAATATTGCAATAGGTATGTGAGATTGAGGAATCTATTATATTCAGAAAATAATAGCATAGAAATATCGCCCCCAATTTAGTTCAGATATAAAATACATGAGCTGTCCCAAACATACATGTAATCATTTTGCGGGAAGAAAACTAGCTTAGCATAAGTTTATTGGATCTGGTAAAATAGGCTTCTTGTGACAATATTGAAGTATATTTATGTATTAACAGTAAAGCAATATACATAATTTTGCTATACCCTTACAGGGTGCATGTGATGTACCAACTGTCAAACCACACATGTAATGCAATAAATGATTTGATTTGATTTAATATGTATAGCTAAAACATTGAGGCGATCGGAAGAAGATAATAAGCAAGCTATTTAAACTAATATAATTTTACCACTTCGTCATCCCACGTTGCTTAATGACCACATTTTGTCCTAAGATCAGGAGGTCTCAGTAAGAAATGGATAACGTTTCTTTTGATTGCAAAAATCAGTCAATGCAAACTCCCTTGCCTTCATCGGAAACTCCGAGCTCATTATCGTTTAAGGAATAAATCAGGGAAATCCCCGGAATGACCGGTATAATATCTCCCAAAGGCAAGAGGGTGTCAAAATTTATTAGCGCTTTTTATGACTTTCATACTTTTTATACCTGCACAACTAAGATTAATGTTCCCCAGTTTAATCTCACATTCGAATGGTTTAATTGGCTAACCCAATACGCGAACAAAAACAAATTATCTCCGTTAGATTACTCCGGAGGGAATAGTAGGGCTAACCAAGTCAATTGTAGAGATTTATTAATGTGTTTGTGTGACAAAGGGAGGACGAGAGCATGTTGTTGTATAAAAACATAAATAACTGACGAAAAACAATGTTTTGTAAGGGTACAACGTAAAGCCGCGCCGCTTTGCGGTAAACCTCTCGGGATTTCATGCACAAAGGATTATTTATTTCACCACCGTGACTATTTTATGAAGAATTCGGTCGGATAGGGTTTGAACGAAATGTTTTTTATACGATTGATAGACACTATAAATATGATCAATGTAAGAAAGTATATCGTAATGCACGAGTAGAACAGAGTAAAAAATAATCTTCATCATGAGTATTTATTATAATCACTTTTATATGCAATTGTTTTCTCCTTAAGATAACTTAGCATCGGTTTTATAAATAATGTCTGTATTATATTCTGAAATAGTTGAAGAAGCAATCAAACTGAGCCTGAGTGAAGGATTGTCCAAATTAGGAATCATCAAAGTTAAGAGATTAATTACTTTGTAGAAACTTTTACCATTTCCATCGTAGGTAGCGCTGTATCAGCTCTTTATTCGTAAAGTATTGGAATTTAATCCCTAAGTTATCTTATTTTCAAATATTTAATTAAAATTAAGATCAACATGGTGAAAACGTCTATAATATCACAATGTTGCCCAAAGTCCTTTACATCTAATATGTATATTTATTATTATGCTCAGATAAAGCATAACAGGTATGTTTGTATCATTTCAGAACCCTGCTAACAATTACTTTGGTATGCGAATGTCTTGTTATCTTTTCGACAAAAAGTTGAAGACTCATCCCTACAGCCGCAACTGAAGCGTCTCTTGTAGACTTTCAGAAGTAATTTCCGTCTAAGCAAGTAATAACAATTTTCTTATGTGATGTCATGAAACGCCAACAAAGTTCAAGGTGTTCAACAAAAGCAATAAACCTCTTTTAATTATTAAACTTTCATATAAATTCCAGAAAATATCGGCTTCCTTGAGAATATTTGAAAGTGCAGTAACTTTAATGGCGGGCGAGAGCCAAGTGATATCGTAAAACATTTGATATGCCCGACGCTAGGAAAGACAGTTTCGAAGACTATGCTAAGCCAAATTCTAACACATTAAAAAACGATAAATGTGTAGAGAAAATCAAAATTCCTTCAACTGTGCCAAAAAGTTTTCCTAAAGAAATAAAATCTTGATTTGGAGGAAATATGTATAATAAAGATCAAACATTTTATCGTCGATCATAAACATCGTGTCCCAAATGTGCCCAAAATTGAGATCAAAAGATAAAATTTTAGATCAAATAATATTTGGGGCGGCAAAATCCTCAAATTGTATAACCCTTTTAACGTAACGGACACAGATCTATGTGTTTATCTCTAGTCGATAACGACTTAATCTAAAACTTGGGCAATAACAGACGTCAAAACTGAGAGCATAACTCATGCAAATTCTGAGCACAGTAGGCGAAACCATCAGAACTTTCTAGATAGTTCCATTACTTTTCCCAACCTCGTTTTCTTTTCGCAGTCCTCTAACATTGTACTAAATGTGAAAATTTTGGAAGCATCTGTTACAATTTTCACAAAAAAGCTGTCACAGGGAAATTTAATTACGTTTGGTAGAGGCATCATTAATAATAAGCCCGTGACATCTGACGCGTTTTAATATTTGTCGTCACTCGGAAATAACCTACATCTAAATTCAAGAAAATATAGCAAAATTAACTAGAGTTCAAACTAAAGAAAACCGAATTTTCCACAGCGTCGCAGATTCTTTTACGACACAACCAAAAAGAGGAAGGAAAAAAACAAACCATAAACGCATTTAGGAGCATAAACGGATCTACATGCTGAAATGATGGATCAGCTGATTATGCTGAAGCGAGAGAAAAGTGGGCTCCTACACGTTTTACGCCTTCATAATATCCCGCAGCATATGCGTCGCTTTGGAGATAATCCCTGTAATAATTTCCAGGCTCTATCAACATACGTTGTTTATTTCTGGCATATACTGTGTGTACACACCGCTAAAATAACTAAGTAACGTTAAGTAGTTGAGCTACTCAACTAAAGTAACCAAAACATGTTTCCTTGAGCCGGTAGTGGTGGGCGCGGAGCATTTGTCTTGGCTGCCATGGTCGGAGGTCTAAACACAATGGCTGTACTTGAGAAGCTACTGTGCCGAAAGCGGAGCGACTTTTAGTGATGTAGTAGACCGGCTAGTTTAAAAGCTGTTCTAAAACGTGTTTCAGAATCTTTGTAGATACAATATGGAACAAAGATGTTAGCCGGAAGCGTAGGATAATTTCTTTATTAAATAAGGCGCTGTATGGCACATATTAGTGAGCATGTGGTATAATTAACAAGATATTTTAGAGTGTCTGTACCTAATGATTGAATTGAGATATTTTATACATTCTGAAATCAAAACCACTGATTTTTATAATGATGTCTTTTAATGACTCTTGAATTTTTTCGGAATATAAGAAAGAAGGAGTAGTAGCTCTCAGTAATTGGAAACAATAAATTTACCCTATCTTCCATCGTAAAAATGGGTGTCAGTTTTACGATAACCGTAAAAGTCGATACAAACGTACTTTTCACATCACTAACAAGCAAGATTGCTGGCCCGCATATGGGGCACTTAAAATGTGAAACTGTTGAAGAGCCCACGTTGTAGGCAAACTTATGACTTGGTGTCAAAATTCGGATGATTAACGTCGTGTGTTTTATTACTTTACTTTCGTCTTTATAAACTGTTTCTTGGTACGGGTCATTAGGAAAACATAACTTTAGCATTTGTCTAAATTAAGGCTCTGATTTGACACGGGTAAACCAAAATAATTCTTGATTGACATTAACAAGGTATCGGTAATCGAATTTCTATATTAAGTTCAAGCTCTAAGATCTAATTAGTCCAATTCGAATACCACGATACTATGAAACATCAGTAATGTACTTACTCGTGTTTTTAAAAAGTCCAAGCTCCAGACCAAAATTTAATAATGTCTAAAAAGCCCATATTACCCTCATTAGCTTATACAAAAGACAAAAGATTAATAAAAATTACAACGTTAATAAGACGGTAATATTAAAACAGGCAACAATAATGTTATTATGAGGGCGGTTCTGACGGTAGACAAGGGCACAGGTAGAGGTCACCTCGGAAGGAAGTAAATGTAAATTACGAAGTACGAGTAAGTCTAAAGATAAAGATNGCAAAATGAAATCCACTCGTAGAAATTAATAAAGTCAGTGTATTCACGAAAATAATTACACACAGCACTAGAGTCGTATCGGAACTGAGTGAACCAAAGGTCTTGCGATAGGAACGTCCGACCCGAGTGATAGTTGAACACAGACTGCCTAGTACTGTACTGTACTGTAAAGTTTCATCAAAATCTGTTCAGTAGTTTTTGCGTGAAAGTGTAACAAACATCCAGACATCCACACAAACTTTCGTATTTATAATATTAGTAACGAATGACCATTATATATTAGTAACGAATGTCATTTTTACGACTAGTAAAAAGTAAGATAGTAAGATGAATTATTTTAGTTATTTGTTTACTTATAATAATATTTATTTATTTATTTCTTAGCTCTGTCTGATAATGGATCTGGAGGAGATGCAATGGCCACCTCCGTAACAAAACAATAGAACCCTATGGAGTTTGGGCTTGTGTGATTCGCCTTGACGAATATAACGTATCAAGGGTCCGATGATGGAGTTGTAAGGGGGCAGATTTATTTTTCACTATGTGACTGTCTTTATTTTGTACTTAATATATTTTACATATATACCTATTCGTGTTTCATTATGAATCGAAATATAAAAGACTTAATAAACTCTATTAAAAATTTAAATTAATTAATCAAGTTTGAATACCTCATTATACCTTAAAATTAATAACTTAAATCAAGTCTTAATACGGTCACGGCTCAAGATTTTTTTGTCCATTTCAGCGTTCTTTTTACTCTTTTGACGTTGCGTTGACAGCTTTTACCTAAATTCGCGCGGAATATTTTTGTGAAATGGCTCTTAACGGTAACTATAACGATAACCGGTGCTTTTTGTATGGAGTTCGACAGATTTTTGACGTTTGTTAAAGCTAAAGTAAGATGGTGCAACCCAGCTTTAGGAACGGAACCACAAAAATATGGTTTCAATTTTTTAAAATTAGGTCCTTAGATCTTTAGGTCTCTCGTAAATTAAACACAGGAATTAGGGATATAAAATCGTCTTTTATTTCTTTATTTCACTGTCAGATCAAAACATCAGTAAACATCAATATTTATATGATAGAAAATAGAAACTACACAGATTCATTGATCAATTCTTAGAATTATCAATACAATCATACATTACATATCTATGAAAGGCATTTCAGCAGTAATACTTAGTGCATTTGGACATAAGCGCTTTTTATTTCGTCCAGATTGGACATCATACAATATTGTTCTCTGATAATGATACATAATAGAGTTATCACATGAGTATAGAGACAGTATACAGCTGTAGGTCTTTGGTTTATTTATATTTATTTTTAATTCAGTATTAAAATCTAGTTTAAAGTTAATTATATCACTAAAGATTCTTAAGTCCATGTCGTTTCTACGACAAGTGTTTTTTTTACGAATAAAAGAGTAAGCTCTAAACATAACAATCGAAGCTAAATTATTCTCGAGTTTAAAGATTACACTGACCCGAGTGAAACCGAGGGCAAAAACTAGTGGTATATAAAGTTACCTGTAACCAGCAACTATTGTCATAATATGACATGCTATACCTATTAGAACATTATTCAAGAACCAATAAAACTGGCCTCTACTTTCAGTTACTGTTCCATACATTCTACACTCACTATACAACATATTCCTTTTGATTTCCTGAAATTTTAGGGGTATATTCTATGAATAAAAACTAGTCAAAATGTCCTAAGAATATGGATTTCTAAACGCATATTTTTGAAGATACTTATCAGAGTTTTGTATGTATGAAAAAATAAGGCTGAAAAATATGCTATTCGATTCCTTGAACTTTGAAGTGGTCTTAATACCCTAGAGTTCCAGGAATCAAAAAGAAGACGTTGTATTCCAACATACCTATTACCTACCACTTAACCAACACCACTTGTCACACTTTTTATCACTGAGCACTTTAATGTCCGTTCACAAATTCACTTGTTGCAGTTTATGCTTTAAGATGACGTCCAATTTCCATTATTATTGGAACATGATGTCTTGTAACGCAGCGGAAGTGATCGCAGAACGCGCAGGGATTTCGGACAGTATCGGTTCGGACAGTACTGGTTCGGACGGCCCCGGCTCGGACGCGTCCGAAGTCACCTCGGACTCTGAGCCGTCTTTAGATTCGTCTTTCTGTAAAGAAAAGAACATGTTTATGTTAATTTGAGTTTTCATAAAATTTTGTTTTAAAAAGGGGCCGTTCAAGTATTGTGATTTTTTGAATTATTCCAAAAACATATTATTATTATGTTTGTATGAATATGCAGTGGTTGAAACCAAATTTTGAAGTACCAGAATGTCGGTAGATAGGTGAACACTTTGTTGTACACCACACAAAACAAGAATGGAAAATACAAAAGGCACGCATAATTGAGGCGGTCTTTATCGCTTTAAAGCGGTCTCTTCCAGACTACCGACAAAGAGAACGTTCATTTTTGATCCTCATTTAATACAAACATTGAAATTTCCTCTAATAACTACAGTCAGTGCCTTCGAGACACAATTTTTTTTTTCAGCAACAATATTACGAATCGAATAATAGATTTATCTGCTAAATTGTATCTAAACTATCCCTCGCTTCCGAAAATAAGAAAAATATATCTTCCGTCACTATCGCCTATTAGTACCTCAATTATCTTTTAGGTCATAATATTAACTTACCATAGACGTCTCTATAAAAATAGGATTCCTCCAGGGCAAGCGGTAAGGACAGACAAAACGACTTTTTAAATATGTTTCTCATTCTCATCAGATTTTTCAAGTGTGCCTGGTTTATAGACCACGAACGAAACTTAAAAGTATCGATTTTGTACATAATTCTCGAAAACTGTAAGTATTTGTCTTAGTTTTCTGATTTGGTCAAGCAGGCACACTTGAGAACTAAAATTTGTTTAATATGAAGCTATGAAAGGTTGATCAATGACTTAATAATACTTTAAAATCATCAAAAAGAATCGAATTATAAAAAATCGACCATAGCAATAAAAAATATCAATAAATCGACCAAATCATGGCAAAGAAAAATTCGAAAATTATGGAAAAATCACCAAGCCTAATAAGAAAGCCGATTCAAAAAAATCATGGCAAAAAATAACAAACATTTAATTTTATGGGAGTCACCTTACAACTTAGTCATCAGTTGATTCGTCCTGTTTAGGAGAATCGGTTTCCCTCGAATCTGAACTCGAATCATCGTCTTTCTTCTTTTGCTGCGAGAAATATAACGTAATGTTGTTAACTATTTACTTATTTATATGCTTTCGATTTGAAAAGAAAACTAAATAAGGAAATTTTCCCAACCTTTTTTGAGACATTTTACTTAATTTCATCCCAAGGGGCTTGAATTTATCTTCGTGAGTCAATTAAAAGGTTTAATTTTGACTAGTCTACTTGTGATCCTAGTGGGGTTTAAAAATATTTTTATAGATCACAAAATACTTTCGGAAGACATTGATCAATTTATATTTTGTTTTAAAAGGGATGAAGCGGGGGTTGAAATATTTTTCCTATCAATTAGCTTAATAATACGTGCCTGCATATTGAACACGATATTACGTTCACCCCAAAGGGGATGAAATAGAGGTTGAAATCGTTTGTTTTTATCGCGTGTCATCCAAAGGCATGAAATGAGAGTTAAGTGTTTTAATAAGCTTTATTGTGAAATTTTGCCTGAATGGATATGGGTTAGAACGTATATTCAACAAATATTTTTACCAGGCGTATGAATGAAACGGGGAATGAATTTTTACTTAATATTGGGGGGATGAAATGGGGGTCGAAAATATTTTTTGCCCAATCGTTGGGGATGAAATGGGGGGTCGAAAATAATTTTACCGAATCGTGGGATATGAAACGGGGGTTGAAAATATTTTTTTCCGAATCGTGTAGGATGCAATAGGGTTCAAAAATATTTTACCATATCATGGGGGATGAAATGAGTCGAAAAAATTTTTTTAACCAAATCTTGAGGAATGAAAAAGGGTTGAATATTTAAATGTTAACGTACCCGCATATGAAACACCTGGTGCGCCGGCACGGGCGCGTGGTAGCGGCACAATGGCGCATTGCGGAGAAGAGCGGAGATGAGCGGTGTTTCATATACTAGCAATAGATTGACTGCTGACAGTTGCGCACAGCTCACACATTTCCTCTCGTCTTCGCACCGCTCCTTGGTGGAAACTGGGCCTCAATCGTAAGGGATGAAACGGGGTCGAATCACTGAATGTTTAAATGTTAACATACCCGCATGTGAAACACCTGGTGTGCCGGCACGGGCGCGTGGTATCTACACAATGGCGCGGCGGGCAGCAGCGGCACCGCCTCGCGACACGCGCCCACGCCGCGGGCCGACGAGCAAGGCACGAATAGCACCTGCAATAATTAACACCAAGAGTTGAAATAAATTGTATCTGTTTTTAAAAGACAACACTTAAGCCCGGTCTGTGAGCACGTAGAATTTCGTCCAATGACCCCGAGCTACCCATCCTTATCGCTCGCGCGTAATTATATTGCTCTCGCGCTCGCACACTCACTGCGGCCGCCCGTCGCACAGTCGCGAGTGCCGCACTAAGTGGCAAACATTGCATGTCTGCCACTTAGTACGGTGCAGGTATCTATAATATTATAAAAAAATCTATAATTAATTTTAGAAATTTTATTCTCAAATAAATATGAACTTAGGAATTAAGTTTTATAAATCTATGGATTTTTTTATAATATTATAGATACCTAGGTGACATGCAATGTTTGCCACTTAGTGCGGTGGGACCATGGTTAAAATAAATTACCCGTAGACCCACTGGCAAACACTGTTCAGAACGGTGGAACAACGGGTAAAAAAAATTACCCGTGGACCCACCAGGGGGACATGTTGGGGGGACCACGGGTAAAAGCCGCACGGCTATATCATGTTGATATCTAACATTTCACTACTTCCCCCGCATAAATTTACGAACGTCAAAAACAGTAGTTTGTCCAGCGCTGTAGATTTTAACCAATGACGATAGATGGCGCTTTTTAGACACGTCTTATTTATTTATTGAAATTTATTTGTCACATATCGTCATAAATTATATCCTATATGTTAATCATATATGTTATATTATAAACAATATATTTTATTGTTTATAACCCAGAATAATAATATTTATGACGATTTGTGACAAACCAAATTTCACGCGGGTGAAGCCGCGGGCAAAAGCTAGTAATAGATATTCTCACCTGGTTGGAATCATGCAGGATGTGCTTGAGGCAGTGCTTAGAAGCCGGTAGTACAGGGTTCCCGCATCGCACACTCTCTTCTGTGTAAGTACATCGACTTTGGGACGGTATCGGCCGGTTGGACGGCTCTGTGCCTTGCTGTAAGATAAATGATAATAAATTAAATACTGTACTTTTTCTTTGTTTTTGAAAATTAATATTATTAATTTGTATGGTATGGTAAAAATAATCCGGTTATCCGGATAAATTGTCAGCCGGATATAATGACCCGAGACATCCAGTTAATTTGGTTTCTGGACTTTTTCTTTTTGAAAATGAATATTAGTCATTTCTATGGTAAAAATAAAATTCTATGGTAAAGATACTGGGCAAAGTGTCAGCCAGATATAATGCCCATACATATCCGATATCCCACTCGACGTTCTAGTATCTATCCTAGATTGTATACAAATATAAACTAATCTAGATATTCCCTTAATGCTCTTGTGGTGTCTATTTAGTAACCAGCCAGATATCCGGACCAAATGTAACCCGGCACGGGTTATATGGATTCGAAATCATTCTGATATAGTGAAAAAAATTCACCCGGTTATTCGGGTATAATCTCATCCGGATAACTGGGTACAAACTCATCCAGCTTTTTTTAATGCAGAACAAGGCAGATATTTGATCGCAATCGCACCTAATTTTAAGTGCTTTGCAATGGAGGGAAGTCGAACCTTGACTACAAACTCCTATGATCTTCTGATTAATTTCGTTGCGGGTCCAATGACAGTTTAACTTTCCCCCGGGACAAACTTGACCTTCACTGGTTTTTATTGGCGGTCAAGCTGTAGATCCTGGCTACACAGGAGTTGCAGCGGTGGGAACGAGAGGTGGGAATAGTCCCGTATACATAACTTAGCGCGCTTGTGTGTTAGTTTTCTGGCCAGTACTGCATCCACCCCGTGACGTCGATGATGCGCCGCATAGGCTTTCAGTTTGCGCAGTTGTCGTCTCTCTCGCACAGTTAGAGGACATACATACTGATATTCGCTACTAGGTTCCTCAGTTAACCTCGAGCGTTTTATTGTCCATACGCTGGTATCAATTCAGATAAAGTAACCCGGATATCCCGATATAATGGCAGCCATATATCCATATCTAAACTCATCCGGATAACCGGTTATACTTTGTAATCCGGATAAAAGCTCCCCCGGATATCGGGCCGTTATCTTGCCCGGACAGTCGGTTATATCGTCCGGATATCCGGATAATATTACACCCGGTTATTGCCTCTTACCTTAGCGCGTTTGTGCGTCAGTTTCCTCGCTAGCACGGCGTCAACCCCGTGACGACGATGATGCGCCGCGTAGGCTTTCAGTTTGCGGAGTTGTCGTCTCTCTCGCACAGTTAAAGGGCCGCTGCGAGCTTGCAAGTTAATGCATACTGATATTCACTACTAAGTTTCCCGATTTACTTCGGCAGTTTATTCATCCGGACTCGGTTATAAACATATACGGATTTTCGGACACAGGACAGTATCCGGACGCTGGTATCCATCCAGGTAAAGTTACCCGGATATCCCGATATAATGGTAGCCATATAGCCATATCTAAACTCATCCGGATAACCGGTTATACTTTGTAATCCGGATAAAAGCTCCCCCGGATATCGGGCCGTTCTTGCCCGGACTATCGGTTATATCGTCATCCGGATATCCGGATAATATTACACCCGGTTATTGCCTCTTACCTTAGCGCGCTTGTGCGTCAGTTTCCTCGCTAGCACGGCGTCAACCCCGTGACGTCGATGATGCGCCGCGTAGGCTTTCAGTTTGCGCAGTTGTCGTCTCTCTCGCACAGTTTGAGGACCGCTACGCACTTGCAAGTTAATTCTACCTGATACTCACTACTGTTTCCCGGTTTACTTCGGCAGTTTATTCATCCGGACTCGGTTATAAACATATACGGATTTTCGGACACAGGACAGTATCCGGACGCTGGTATCAATCCAAATATAGTTACCCGGATATCCCGATATAATAGCAGCCATATGTCCATATCTAAACTCATCCGGATAACCGGTTATACAAGATTTTAAACTTTCGAGTTCCATTTCAACTAAAATAGTAAGACACGGGTCTAAACGCGACGTTTATTAATGGTTACATTCTATACTCACGGCTTGATGTTTCGGCTGCTATGCTGCAGCCGTGGTCACAAGCAGACTATAGCTATATTTTAACCGGTTATACTTTGTAATTTGGATAAAAGCTCCCCCGGATATCGGGCCGTTATCTTGCCCGGACTATCGGTTATATCATCCGGATTTCCGGATAATATTAAACCCGGTTATTGCCTCTTACCTTAGCGCGCTTGTGAGTCAGTTTCCTCGCTAGCACAGCATCCATTCCGTGACGTCGATGATGTGCCGCGTAGGCTTTCAGTTTGCGGAGTTGTCGTCTCTCTCTCACAGTTAGAGGACCGCTACGCGCTTGCAAGTTAATGCATACTGATATTCACTACTAAGTTTCCCGGTTTACTTCGGCGGTTTATTCATCCGGACTCGGTTATAAACATATACGGATTTTCGGACACAGGACAGTATCCGGACGCTGGTATCCATCCAGGTAAAGTTACCCGGATATCCCGATATAATGGTAGCCATATAGCCATATCTAAACTCATCCGGATAACCGGTTATACTTTGTAATCCGGATAAAAGCTCCCTCGGATATCGGGCCGTTCTTGCCCGGACTATCGGTTATATCGTCCGGATATCCGGATAATATTACACCCGGTTATTGCCTCTTACCTTAGCGCGCTTGTGAGTCAGTTTCCTCGCTAGTACAGCATCCATTCCGTGACGTCGATGATGTGCCGCGTAGGCCTTCAGTTTGCGGAGTTGTCGTCTCTCTCGCACAGTTAGAGGACCGCTGCGGGCTTGAGCGTTGATGCTACCTGTAATTAAGAAATTAATCATCATTATTTGAAGTATTTAAGTATGTTTATATCCGTTGTCTAGTACCCATAGTACAAGCTTTGCTTAGTTTGGGACTAGAAGCGCAGTGTAAAATGTCTAAGTATATTTATTATTATTTATTATTATTATTTATTATGAGGTCATCAGTCCATCTATACAGCAGTTTCAAAAATGATAGGGGGCATGGGGATGATAGAGGGGGCAAGGGAATGTTAAGTGGAACATTGCCTCTTATCAAAGGGAAGCAGGGGAAAGACAAGAGGTCCAGGGGGATGATAAGGGGGAGTAGGGGGATGTTGGAGGAGGCAGGGAGACGATAGGGAGGCAGGTTTCTGAAAGCTCAGAAGCTAGGAAACAGATATCTCAAGGCAGGGGGATGTTAGGGTGGGCATAGGTTGATAGGAAGGGCAGGGGGATGATAAAGGGGGCAGGGGGTTAATAGGGGGCAGGGTAATATTAGGGGGACATTTCCCCCTGTCGCAGAAACTGGGTAACTTAACAAGTAACCTAACTCGTGGTTAACTCAAAGGAGATGAACTGGGACAAAGGGAAGCAAGGGAAAGACAGGGGGCCAGAGGAATAGAGGGGAGTAGGGGAATGATAGGGGGGATAAAGGGGGAGGTTTCTGAAAACTTAGAAGCTAGGGGGCAGCTATCTTATACTAATAGCAATACTAGTAACTTACAGTAGGTCTCCTTCTCTGCCTTCAAAGCCCGCAGGTAGTTTCCGCGGTGCGTTTGTAGAAGTACCCTCAGTCTTGACAGCTGTCGCGTGTAGGCTTGTTGCAGCGACACTAGCACCGACCGCGTTTTTGTACATTTGGGCAGGGGTTGATAAGAAGGGCAGGGGGTTAATAGGGAGCAGGATGGTTAAAAGGGGGCAGGGTAATGTTAACTGACACTGCTTCTTACCAAGGGGAAGCAAGGGAAAGACGGGGCCAGAGGAATAGGGGGGAGTAGGGGAATGATAGAGGGGATAAAGGGGGAGGTTTCTGAAAACTTAGAAGCTAGGGGGGCAGCTATCTTATACTAATAGCAATAGTAGTAACTTACAGTAGGTCTCCTTCTCTGCCTTCAAGGCTCGCAGGTAGTTTCCGCGATGCGTTTGTTTATGAGCATTACATCTCAAGGCAGGGGGATCATAGGGTGGGCAGGGGTTGATAAGAAGGACAGGGGGTTAATAGGGAGCAGGAGAATGTTTAAAAGGGGCAGGGTAATGTTAAGGGGGACATTTCGCCCTATGTCAAAAACTGGGTAACTTACAGTAAGTCTCCTTTTCTGCCTTCAAAGCCCGTAGGTAGTTTCCGCGGTGCGTTTGTAAAAGTACCCTCAATCTTGACAGCTGTCGCGTGTAGGCTTGTTGCAGTGACACTAGCGCCGACCTCGCTTCTGACACTGCTTCTTCCGCTGTGTATACACCCGCTCGCCTGTGGAATATTATAAGATCGTTTAGTCACTACAGCAGGATCACAACTAATTTAATACTTTCAATTAAATACTTATTTATTTAAAAATTAAAATCTTTATTGCATGCACACAAAAATTGCAGTACAAAAGGAGAATTTAATGCCGTGTAGCACTCTACCAGTTAACCTTCAGGCCAATTAAAAAAAAAAAAACAAATAATTATAACAAAAATATAGAGAAATTAAAACTCCAATAGATGCAGGTTACGCTACCTTAGATAAATAAAATTTATGCTAAAGTTACATAGATTTCTACGCTAGATTAGGCATGTCTTGTAGACAACTTTTAGTACAATTTGCCGTTTTACGATTACTGATGACAAATGCATGGGCTGCGGAAGGCCTGTGGGCTGAGTGTAAGTACATCAAAAGTATTAAAAAGTATTTAAAAAATGTATGAAAATTTTAGTTTTTGAACGTTTTCCCTGTACAATCTGTCATACATAATGTCATTTTTGGACGTGCTCACTAGTGAGCGCGTTTGATGTAAACTCACACTAGGCCCTTGTGATGTTTGCTTATTTGTCCCTTGTCACTTGGACGTCTATTTGACATCCTTGATCACACATTGTCACGTAATCTACATCTGACGCTGTCATTCTAGTTTGGTGCCGTCGGGTCCCAACGTCACGCTGTCACAGTCACTTTCACAGCTCCTTAGTCCGTGTTGACAGTCACTGTCACTATACTTACCACAGAGGCTGCGTCTCGCACGGCGCTTCATCGCTGTCACTATCGCACTCTCGTATGGTGCCGTCGGGACCCAACGTCACGCTGTCACAGTCACTGTCACAGCTCCTTAGTCTGTGTGTTGACAGTCGCTGTCACTACACTCACCACAGAGGCTGCGTCTCGCAAGGCGCCTCATCGCTGTCACTGTCGCACTCTCGTATGGTGCCGTCGGGACCCAACGTCACGCTGTCACAGTCACTGTCACAGCTCCTTAGTCTGTGTTGACAGTCGCTGTCACTATACTCACCACAGAGGCTGCGTCTCGCACGGCGCTTCGTCGCTGTCACTGTCGCACTCTCGTATGGTGCCGTCGGGACCCAACGTCACGCTGTCACAGTCACTGTCACAGCTCCTTAGTGTGTGTTGACAATCGCTGTCACTATACTCACCACAGAGGCTGCGTCTCGCAAGGCGCCTCATCGCTGTCACTGTCGCACTCTCGTATGGTGCCGTCGGGACCCAACGTCACGCTGTCACAGTCACTGTCACTCGCACTGGCACACTCCATGATCGAAGCCGAGTATTGCGCGTTGACAGCTGTGGCGTCGATTTGTTCTGGAGAAAAATAATAAATAAATTGTTTATTCATGAGAGAAGAGCCTTATAATAACTTTTTATGCTAGTGTTTAAATACATAGGTCATAGTGTTTTTTAGCCTAAACTAGGTTAGTAATAGTCACAGTCAAATAATTGTTTGGAAGGAAGTGGACAAGCAAAGTAAAATGGTGTAGGTAATTATTGCAGTTAATACTTAGAATCAGTCAAAACATTTTTTGACTGCAAAAAATCTGTCAAAAGTGTGAAATCAAAATNGGTCACCATAACTCCTCCCTCCTTAAGACCAAAATTACCTAAATGAATAATTGAAATTTGGTGTAATTTTGTCCAGATTACATTATACCCGTAGAGAACTTTATCGATGCTTATGCATAATTTTAACATAATACAATTATATATTAAATACATGTTTCGTTATACAATGTTAATAAATGTGTTAATAAAAAATTATGAACAATAAAATGGTTTTACTCAGCATAATGGGGTGCTCAATTATAAGCTAACCCTACACCATATAAAAATATTAAAAGTATTGAAGAATACAATTCAAGTCCTACACCATAAATTGATTACATCTATATAAAAATACATTTGAATACATTTTAGCTTAGGAGCTAATATAATGTGATATATGCTTCTGAACTTATAAAGTTCTTCTTATCGTTTGACACAACGATAGGGACGACTAGTCACTCATAAAACTTTTACAGTAATTCATATTAATTCAATTCAATAATAATTCATTTTGACAATAATTCATAATAATTCATTTCGAACCTTAGTTCTGACGTCATTCATTAGACGATTAGTCAATTATACACACTTTTACATTTTCATATTAAAATTCACATTTTGTGATATTCGTTACACGTTTCATAGCAACATTCAAATATATGTGTTAATTTACACATTTCATAAAAATTCATTACGCATTTCATATAAAATACACATTTCGTGTTATACATACAATTTTCATTTCATTACGCGTTTCATATAAAATACACATTTCGTGTTATACATATAATTTTCATTTCATTACTCGTTTCATATAAAATACACATTTCGTGTTATACATATAATTTTCATTTCATTACGCGTTTCATACAAAATACACATTTAGTGTTATTTGTTATACATAATACAATTCATATTTCCTTTTATCAGCGAATTCAATAATTATTATTCATTTTTCACATACTAGCGAATTTATTAATATTACCCGTAACAGTGAATTGGATAATTCATTTATTACTTTGATTAGCGAATTCAATTATTCATTTTAAAATCATTTAGTAAGGCCACCCACGATATCCAAGAAATTTACCAATTTCACCTACAGTGTTGGTTATTTTCCTCAACGGCTCATTGTTGCTCGTTGACGGCTGCCTAGGCTCTAATGATACAGGTTCATTGTTACTAGTTGAAGGTCTAGGCTCTAATTGTTCATTGCTCGTCGAAGGTCTAGGCTCTTGATCAGGCTTTTCTAAGGGTTTGATCGTCTTTAACTCGCGAGATTCTTCAGAAGTCTTTTCAGGTCTTTTAACATTTTTAATAGGGACTGTTGTTTCCCTCTGCCCGATTTTGATCGGAACTACATTTCTTTCAACCTCACCTATTACCTGAGCTTTTTCATAACGGGGTTTATCCTTCCCTTTACGTTTATTAACGAGTTTTGTATAGATTTCATCGCCTATTTCTAAATTAATTTTATCACCTGGTTTAGTGCGATTAAGTTTTTCATTACGGAGCTTTTCCGAAATATATTTATATAAATATGAAGTTCTTTTGGCATGATCCTTCATCATTTGTTGAACATAAGTTTTTTGAAAATCATTATTAAATACCGAATTTAAGTCAGTATGAGCAAATACAACTTCAAAAGGACTTAAGCCTGTGGCTGAATGAATAGTGTTGTTATAAGCCATTATAGCATAATTCATTACAGTTGCTGCGTCACTTACCTTTTGTTCATACTTAGCTAATCTATAAATTTCAATAATTGTCGAATGAAAACGTTCTACTATTCCCATTGAGTTTGGGTTATTTGGCGTTCCTATATGAAGGTTAATTTTATAAAATGCCAATGTTTCTTTCATTAATGCATTATTAAATTCTGAACCTGGATCACAACTTATTTTATTTGGTGTTCCATAAAATGAGAAGTACTTTATTAATGCTCTAATTGTTTCCGGCGTTGATTTATTTTGAACTTCAATTGCTTGTCCTAATTTAGAAAATGCATCTACAATTGTTAAATAAGTTTTTCCTTCAATAGAGAATAAATCTATAAAAATCTCTTGAAATGGTTTAGATTGTGTTTGCGTTATCAAAGTTTCAGGATTAATGGGGTGTCTATCGTATTTCATACGTTTACATAAATCGCAAGAGTTAATTACTGTTGCTACTGTTTGTGCCATATTCGGCCAATAATAATTTCTTTTAATTCTAATAAGCGTTTCTTTAATTCCCCTGTGACATGTTTTTCCTTCGTGATAATTTTGTACTAACTGTTTTTGTGCATCTTCATCGTCTAAATAAATTACACGTTCCGTGCATTCAAAAATTTGTACGGGATTATTTTTATACAATTCAAGGTAAATTTTAGAGAATGATTTCCTAAATTCTTTATGATCGTAAAATATAAAAATTCTTTTATCATTTGGAATATTATCCTTTAAAAATTGTCTAATTAAATCTTCGTTATCAATTGGTAATCTAACTTCAATAATTTTCTGTTTATCGCGTGACTTTTCGTTAATTTTTATTTCATTTTTATACCAACGAATAATAATAATTTGATAAGGTTTACTATCAATTGCCTCGTTTAAAATAGGAATACCGTCAACTCTAAATGTTTGTGACTCATTGTCGGATTCTGATGCTGTCAGTGTTTCTGCGGAATCTACTGAACTAATAGATCGAGAGTCATCACCGTCTGTGGCGGCTGTCGAGTCATTTACCTGAGTATAATTTAATCTAATCCGAGAAAGTGCGTCAGCATTTGAATTTTGCTTTCCACTTCTGTATATTATCTCAAAATCATATTCCTGTAAACGTAATCTCCATCTCGTTAATTTACTATTAGGTTCTTGAAGAGAATATAACCATACTAAAGGCCTATGATCAGTGTAAATTAAAAATTTTCTTCCATATAAATATGGTCTAAAATGTTTAGTTGCCCATAATACAGCTAAAAGCTCTTTTTCGATTGCACTGTATTTAGTTTCCGCGTCGCTAAGTGTTCGACTCGCGTAAGCAATTGGCTTATCTTGACCTATACTTCCTTGCGATAAAACCGCACCTAACGCAATGTTCGAAGCGTCAGTTGTTAAAACGAACGGTTTTGTAAAATCCGGGAACTGTAACAATGGGGCATTAACTAACAGTTCCTTACAGGTTTCGAATGCTTTCACGTAGTCAGCGTCCTTTGACCTTACTGCGTGGTTTTTCTTTAGGCAATGGGTTAACGGTTTAGTGATTTTTGCAAAATCTTTAACAAATCTTCTATAGTATCCTATCAATCCTAAGAATGATTTTATTTCCTTAGTAGTTTTGGGAATTGGGTAATTTAGAATTGCTTTAATTTTGTCCTCGTTAGGTTTAAGACCTTCTTTCGTAATTGTATGACCTAAGTATAATACTTCTTTCTTTAGAAATTCTGACTTATCCAATTGGACTTTTAAATTAGCATTTTTTAGCGTTTCAAAAATTATTTTAAGCTTTTTAATGTGGTCAATAAAGCTATTTGAAAATATAATTATGTCATCTAAATAAACTAGACAATGCTCCCCTTGGAGACCTTTTAATACATTGTCCATCGTCCTTTGGAATGTAGCTGGTGCCGTCTTTAAACCAAATGGCATCCTTTTAAATTCGTAATGACCAAATTGTGTTGAGAAAGCAGTTTTCGGTATGTCTTCCTCTTTTATCTCGATTTGATGATAGCCACTAGCTAAGTCTAGGGTCGTAAAATATGTACTGTTGCCTAATTTATCAAATAAATCATTTATATTGGGAAGTGGATATTTATCATCTACCGTTATTTCATTTAATTTGCGGTAGTCCACGACCATTCTATATTTTTGTTCTCCTGAAGCGTCCAATTTCTTCGATACTAAATGAACTGGTGCACTCCAAGGTGAAAAACTAGGTTGAATTACATTATCTGCAAGTAATTTATCAATTTGAGACTTAATTTCAGCTGTTTGAGCTGGTGGTTGTCGATAGGCTTTGACAAAAATTGGATTATCATGTTTAGTACGAATACAGTGTTTAATTTCATGCGTAAACGATAATGGTAATCCTTCGCAATAAAATATGTCCCGAAATTCATAGCATAAATTATTTAATTCATCCCTTTCATTTAAATTTGTAATATGATCTAATCGCAATTTAATTAAATTTTGTGTTAAAAGTTGATCTTCATTGTTAAAATAATTATCATTAATATAAAAAGATTTTATGATTGTTTCATCCGTAATTTCGAATGGATAAAATATGCTCAAAATTAATTCTCTATCCAATTCATTATTAATAAATGTTTCCGCGAAACCTTCTTCACATGTTACTAAGGCACGGGGCATCGTAACCTTTTCTCTGAATTCTACGGAAGGTAGAAATCCTTTTCCGTTATATAAATCGGTGGGAACTTTGACAAGTTGCGAACAATGCGGTTGTAAAACTAAACGCATGGGTTTAAACTGAGGATTAAATCTTATGGATAAGACTAAGTTTCCAATTTTGAATTTATAAGTTTTCAAATCTAATTCAACTCCAAGTCGTGACATAAAATCAATTCCTATTAATCCATCATATTCCGGTGAAAAATCAAATATATAAAATTTATGTATTTCGTCTATATCAAATATATTTTTAAATGATATTGGTACACACCCGTTATGCTTACTATGAGCATGTGTACTAACGATTTCAAAAGTTTCATTTTTAATTTCATTTGGGAAATATTTTTCTACTAATTTTGAACTAATAAAAGATCTAGCGCTCCCTGTGTCTATCATAAAATTCGCATTAAATTGCTCGATCCTAATATAAGGTAATTTAGATTTTATGACTCCTATCTCTGTGCTGAAGTTGAGGCTTTTACGTGAAAATTCACTTTAGGCTTTGTATAAGAAGTGGACGGCATGTCCATATTATTATCAACTTCGTCTACACCTTGCATATTTAAGCAATTCAAAGGTTGCTGGGTCAGTGAGTTGTTACCGTTGGTTTCCGGTATGGGCGTCATCATTGACCTTGCATTTTGTAAGCGGTTCGATTGGTCAAAATTTCTCGAAGTTTGAGACTGCTGATACCGATAATTATTCAATGATTGCGGTCTGTTAAATTGACCTCTATTATATTGATTTTGCGGAGCCCTATTAAATTGATTTTGTGGAGCCCTGTTAAAATGATTTAGTGGAGCCCTATTAAATTGATTTAGTGGAGCCCTATTAAATTGATTTTGTGGAGCCCTGTTCTGTCCGTAATTTGGATGACGGGGGTGCCATGAGCTCTGAGGTAGTTGGGNAATTAATATTAAGTTACTGTTTATAACTTTATACTAAGCAAGGGGTAAAGTCTCTGACCAGCGTCCCGTAGTTATATAATAATATCATAAGTGCCACTTGTGGTCTAAACTGTATAAATATTTTTGATTTTGATTTTGATTACCTATATTTATTCACGCGTTAAACACTAATTTCTTAAGTGACGTTTACTATTAGAAATATCTTTTGAAATAAAATGTTCAACATGAATATTACGACCTGATAAAAGTAGCAAGAAGGCGCTGGATGCGGGCCGCTACCAACCGTGCGATGTGGAAGTCATTGGGGGAGGCCTATGTTCAGCAGTGGACGTCCTGTGGCTGTGATGATGATGATGCATAATATTGAGTTACTGTAAATACTAAGCAAGGAGTTAAGAATCTGACCAACGGTCCGTAGTTACAGTAGTTACCTATATTTATTCACGCGTTAAGCATTAACTTCTGAAGAGACGTATACTATTACAAATATCTTTTGAAATTAATATTCAACACGCATATTAAGGCGATTATCACACTGCACCGCGCTCCGCCGCGGTACGCGGGACGACAGATTTAATCATTATATGCAAGTACCTCACTTTGTATAGAAAACAAGCGCGGCACAACATACTAACAACGCGTTTGTGCGCGGGATTCGTTATAATTATGTCGACACGCGGACCACGGCGGAGCGCGGTGCAGTGTGATAATCGACTAACTGTTAATACTGAGCAAGAGGTTAAGTCTGTGACCAGCGTTCCGTTTAGAACGGCGGCATTTTAATTGCCGCTCGCCCCACGCCGCCCGCCCTCGCGTATTGAAAACCATCGCAAGCAGAGTTGTTTGACTTAGGCAGTGCCACCGTAATGACTTGGCCAGGGAGGGGAAAAAATAACGGTATTTTTAAAATGGACATTAGGTTACGACTTTATTTAAAACATTAAGTCTGAGTTGCACCACCTGATTTAAATCGTAACTATAAGCCTAGGCGTAAACCATCGATTTTTAGTCGGCCGATAGTTTAGTCGGGCAGTTGATCAGTATGGGCATGTATGGAAGTGCGCACATTAAGTACACCGATTTGATTTGGCCGATTCTTCATACAAATTAAAATCGGGCCCAACTATCGGCCAACTAAAAATCGGCGGTCTGCGCCTAGTCTAAAGATAACCGGTGTGTTTAATTGTATGCGGTACTTAACTTAGTTATCTTTCAAAAATAGCTGGACCAATTTTGACAGGTATTTGACTATTGCTTTTAAATAAAAAACATTAGAAGCTTTTATTTCATAACCAACTTACTCAATAAAAAATAATATATTAAATGATATCTATGTTCATCAGGGAATTTATTTATTAGTACATAACACTTGTAATGTAAGCTTACAGAGCGTAAGGATTCTAAGCCAGCTCAATACAAACAAATAATCAAATCTTTTCTTCTAATGTTAGCGTAGAAGAAAAGGAGCACTGGTCTTTAGTTTCCACTTCAGGAGCAGCACTCAAGTAGAAACATATGAAAGAATCTAATATTGATTGTTATAAATTAATATATTTGCTGATCTAAATATAATAAATACTGAAATATTGTAAACGTTACCAAATAACGGTATTATTTCCCATCACTATTGCGGCAGGTCAAGTGGTCGGAAACGTTACGGCGATATTTGAATTTTTAAAGCGGCGTTTACGCGCGGCTCACAGCTCCACTGGGGCGACTAAAATAACGGTATTTTTTAGGATTTTTGCGCATGAAGCCAAAAAATGTGCGTCGTTTTTTACGAAACGCTTTTAAGCTGCACGTATTCAAAAACATTATTTCAGCGCTCATATGACAAAAGAAAAATGTTTCACGCCTGAATTCCTATACGATCAATTTATTTTATCAACTTATCTGACAATTGACATCTGGCAATCTGACATTGGGACGTGTAAAAGTGCTTTTTAAAAGCCTATTTGCAAAAATAAATTAATTTTATGATTTTATTATTATTAGAGACTACACTTACTACTTAGAGTTAGCCTGTATTCTTCTCTCTACATTAATCTTTTTTTTTTCTCTTTATTTGGGGCAACAAACAATAACATTGAGGGCTTATGTACTAAATCTTTGCTTTATTAACTTAGGTCTAAAAAGAAACTGTTCTACACTCGCGAGCAAAAGTATGGCTCTACTTGTTCCGAGCGACCGTAAGAAGATAAATAAAAATGGTACTATTTTAAAGGTAATATTTAATACTTTAAATTGATACTATAGATACATACATAGTCATTCAGTTCTTATGATGGCTTGGAACCAAACACAACGGGGTGATTCCATATTATACTTTTGCTCGTAAGTATAGATGAGCTGCTACTTTTTTTTTTGGAAATGATCGTGTTAAAAACGAAACAAAATAATAAGTATTTTGTCAGTCTCTAATACCACAAAAGTTGTGGTCCCCATACAGATGTATTCAAACGTTGGCGGAACGAATCGCCGCCGTAACGTAACGAGTCCGTCTACCCTCCAATTAGGCGCCTCAAGGACTGGTTCTGAGGCTAGGTCTTATCTGCGTTCTAATGAAAGAGTTAAAATTCATAAACTCTTCCTAGGTTGACTTCAAAGGTTTTTCCGACTAGTTATTGGAGAGGCCATAGATTATATTATGGTAAAGAAGCTACAACGTCACTATTTTGCCATTTTATCGATATCAAAGCTACTCGTACTAAAATTACTATACAGGGTGTTAGGTAAATGGGTATATGAGCCGACACTAGCCCATGTTAACATGGGCATATAAATGGTATGGTGAAGTCAGTTTGATATCATGATGTTATTTTTTTTAATTTTCATACAAAATAAATTTTATAAAATCCTTTGCATACAGCATTAGGTCCGCTTTTTTATTTTAATTTAATTTTAATTTTGTTTTGAGCTTTGATAATGTAAAAAAACACCATAATAAATTAATTTATAATTGTATTCGTTGCATGCTGCTGTCTTTCCCGAATACTATGACCCGGGCCTTTTTAAGGCGAGGTTGAATAGGCACTTACAGGACAGATACCTANTAGTTGGGTTGTATAGTTTGATTTATTAAAATTTGGTTTTCCAACTTTCTTATCTTTTTGCCTTAAACTATACTGTTGATAGAAGTTTTCTTCTTCTAATACAATTTCTAATGCTTCCTCTAAAGTGGATGGAGCTTTTAATCTAACGATTCGCACCAAATCTTCCGATAAATTATACAGAAAAACATTGAATGCCGTATTGTCATATATTCGCGTTTTACTCTCCCTTAGAGCCTTATCAGTGATCAAGTTGACCTTGGCGATTAAATTACTTCGTACACTTTGAATACGATGACAAAAATCTAAATATCTTTCCTTAGGTCTAATCTGCATTGATTCTAATTTAATTGCAATGCATCCTTCAGATCTAGGATCACCGAAATGTTGAGTCAATAACGCTTTTAATTCTTCGTAAGTGGTAATATTTTGTCTTTCACTTATTAAAGTGGCTGCTCTTCCTGCCAAACGACTAGTTAGAACATGAAGATTAAAAAGGTCTTGCTCACCTCCTTCGTTAAAGTGAGAAAGAATAAATTCGCATTTTTGCAAATATAAATTCAATTGCTTATAATCGCCATCAAAAATTGGAATAAGTTTGACCATTTCCTGGGGTATAGCCGTAATAGTAACCATTTTTAAAGTTGAATTCGCTTTACAATATTAATTCGCTTTACAAAATTAATTCACTTTCAAAATTAATTCACTTTCAAATAATTCGCTTTACAATAAATTTAATTAACTTTCAAATAATTCGCTTAACAATCAATTTAATTCACTTTTCAATTAATTCACTTTCAAAATAATTCACTTTTCAATAGAAATTCGCTTTACAATGAAATTCGCTTTATAATTTTAATTCTGCTAAGAAATTCAAAACCTATATTTTCCGATCTTGATTCGAAGCTTTTACAAAATTATTCAAAACCTATATTTTCCGATCTTAAATAAAATTATGCTTGGCGGTGGTGTTCCGCTTGCATCAACACTTGCATATAATAATTATAAAGATCTGATAACTTTTTGAGTAAAGTATATATCAGTGATAAAATTGCGCGTAACCACACCCTTTCGTCTCCTCTGTTACAATGGAGGTGGTGTCTGTGCATTAAAACAAAAATAAAATACAAACGAAAAAATAAAATGTTAAGGATGGATAATTGTAAGATTAATTACCCAACCGATTCTACCATCGGGAATAGGGAAGTCAAAATTAAAATTGTACCGTTGCTGTCGTCGCTGTAGCTCTGCTTCCTTAGCTCACCCGGTCGTCAAAAGACTTGTTCTCGGCGTTGTCCTTGGGCTGCGGCTGCTCTGTGCTGACCCGCTGCGGCTGCTCTGCTGGCTGGCTCGCGGTGCGCTCGGCTGGCTGGCTCGCTGAGTTGCCTTGACGTTGCGTCGTCGAACTTGGGTTGAGTTTCTTCGATTCGCCGTTTCTTCAGGTTAAATTATTTATTTGATGGAGGTCGCGATCGTATTTGATTCGTTGAAACGAATGCTCACTATCCGAAGTAAGCCACGACGCGATCCTACCGACTGCGCCANAGAAATGTTAGATTATAAGCCTAACCTTGTAATTAAATTAAAATAAAAATAAAAAATGATGATTTTAATAATATTGTCGATGGTAAATAGTCAATACGATATTCTCGATTGTTTGCGACACATTGTAATACATACTGTTAATAGCTGATGGAGTGGACTGTACTTATATTACTGAGATAGGCCTGCTGGAATGGATGCAAGAAGCTATGTAAGGAAAATCTCCAAAAGGGCCAAAAGAGTTTATTTGCTCAAGACATTAAAATAGACAAGAGACAGTGAAAAAGCAACTTCAAAATCCATAAAAAAAAATTTAAAAAAATAAAAATCCATAAAATATCAAAAGAAGATTGCTGGCCAAACTGCCAGCAACACAGACTATGTACTAAGATTTCGATTATAATGAGTTTATATTAGAATTTTGTAGTATCCATAGTTCCTGGATACACAAAATACGGTAAAAAATGCCAGCTTATTAGAAGTTCAGCTATTGCACATAAAATAAGTACAAAAATGGTACAACTGGATAAAGATAATTTAAGAACTTTCTCGAACAATGACCATCGATATCGACTTTTCTACATCACTATCACGGTCTTCCTTCCACTTTCTTTGACGTTATAAAACTTTTATGAATGAGGTTAAAACTATAAGGATGACACTAATCCATTACCCAGTTTGAGGAAATGCGTCAGAAATTAAATGTGACATCAAAGGACGAAGCACACTTATCAACCCGCAAACGGATCGTAACGGTATCAACTCGAGGCGGTCAGTATTCTTTGTATGTACGTACTGCAATGCACACTTATCCGCACCGTAACGTAAACGCCTCGCCTCGTTTGACAGCACGTTGATCCCTTTCCGGGTTGATAAGTGTGCTATGCCCTTAATGTTTAGTTCTCTCACTATTTTTTTTATGTGACAGGAGGCAAACGAACAAACGGATCACCTGATAGTAAGTTATTACCGTCGCCCATAGACACCCGCTTGGCCGCAGTCTCGCGTTACAGGTGCGTTGCCGGCCTTTAAGGTACTATTACACTAAGGAAGATACTATTGCACTAGAAGCTCACATTGCCCTTAATTATAAAATGTAAACTCCTCACGTAAACCTGATAAGCCATCTAAACTTTTTCTGTTTGAGGACTAAGTACAGATACGGATGCAGAATAATTTTGAGCTTTTTTTTCTTAAGCTAAGGGTTCAAAATTCTTATCAGTCTATGTTACTTTAATGCCAAATGACTATACTTCTATGATTTGTGATACTCTACATTGTACATACAACCCAAAAAATAATTTGGGGTCCTTGGGATAGGTGAGCAAGATTTTTTCTATTTTTGATTTTTACCTCATCACGAACTAAAAATTCCTATGAATGGTATACACGATTTAAACAGAAAAACAAAGCAAGTGATCTACAAAACCTTGGGTACCTTTGGTCTGGACCTGCATCTGGATGCAGGATAGTTTAATACGCAATATTGAATAACCTAGCAAACTTGAGAGCCAGTAACTCTACCACACTAAACTTAAATACCGATAGAGTTAGTTTAGTAGAGGGTCCGTGATGTAATTAATATATCTCAATGGAAACTACATCAAGAAATACTATAAGTTTACTAGCATCTGCTCACGACTTCATCCACGTGAAATTTAGTTTGTCAAATTAATTTCATTACGAAATATAGGCTACTAACTTTTGCCCGCGGCTTCACCCGCGTGAAATTTATTTTGTCACAGATCGTCATAAATTATAGCCTATTATGTTATTCTGGGTTATAAGACTAGGCGCAGACCACCGATTTTTTGTTGGCCGATAGTTGTGCCCGATTTTAAATTGTATGAAAAATCGGCCAATTCAAATCGGTGTACTGTGCGCACTTCAATACATGACCATACTGATCAACTGCCCGAGTAAACTATCGGCCGACGAAAAATCGATGGTCTGGGCCTAGACTAAACAATAATACTGTAAAGTTTCATCACAATCCGTTTAGTGGTTTTTACGTGAAAGAGTAACAAACATCTGGATGTTTGTCTGTCTGCACATCCAGACATCAAAACTTTCGCATTTATAATATTAGTAGATTATGTTATACAGATGTTCTTTCGTTCATCTCAGCCGAATGACGTCCACTGCTGTATAAAGACAGATGTATAAACAATAAATCATCTTTTACGTTTATATTTCTTTCTTAATTAAAAAAATTTTTTTTTACAATTACATTTATTATTATTAGTAATATTTATGTGGACTCACAAAACAAAAATAAATATCTACCTAGTTAACCGTCGAGTCCGATCGTTCGGTTTATCGAAGAGATGGAGCAGGCTTTATACGAATCGAAACAGCGTAATACGGTGAAAAGTTAATTTTAATACTTTTAAAATACAAAAATGACAACTTAGGGCTAGAGTACTTTACTAGTCCGAGACCGCTGGTAGAATGAATCTCTTGGTCTTGACCAGTGCTTATATACCAAATCGATAAGGTTGCTCTACGTGATTTTCTACGAGTTTTCAGATTTTCTACGGTCGTAAAATCTTGGTGCCTTATCTAGGACTCGTAAATCATAGAAACGAGATAAGGCACGGTATTCGCGTATCGCAACTAAGTAATAAAAAGTTTACGACCGTGTCACCATACATATTTAGAAAGTTAAACTGATATTAAATATATTAAATTAAAATATATTAAAATATTAATTATGATTTATGGAGGCCGCTTATGGGTCACCANATTCTGATCAGTGTTTAATACTAAATCGATAAGTTGGCTCTACGTGATTTTCTAAGAGTTTCCAGATTTTCTACGGTCGTAAAATCTTGGTACCTTATCAAGGACTTATAAATCATAGAAACGAGATAAGGCACGGCATTCGCATATCGCGACTAGGTAATAAAAAGTTTACGACCGGTGACATTTGAAAGTTAAACTGGTATTAAAATAATATTAATTATGATTTATGGAGGCCACATTATGGTGTCACCACAACTCCTCCCTCCTTAAGACCAAAATTACCTAAATGAATAATTGAAATTTGGTGTAATTTTGTCCAGATTACATTATACCGGTAGAGAACTTTATCGATGCTTATGCATAAATGTGTTAATTACAATAAAAATGTATGAACAATAAAGTGGTTTTTACTCAGCATAATGGGGTGCTGAATTATAAGCTTACCCTAATTAAAATATTAAAAGTATTGAACAATACAATTCATATACTGTAAAATAATAATAGTGTTACAATTCATATGTTGTTTTACACCATATTTTAAGTATTGAAGAATACAATTCAAATCCCTACACCATAATTAATCGATTACATTTCATATAACATCTATAAAATTATACATTTTAATACATTTTAGCTTAAGAGCTAGTATAATGTAATATAATATAATATCCTTCTGAACTTTAAAGTTCTTCTTATCGTTTGACACAACGATAGGGACGACTAGTTACTCTTAATAAAACTTTTACAATAATTGATAATAATTCACAATATTTCATTTTGAATCTTAGTTCTTCCGTCATTTAGACGATTAGTCAAATACAGACACTTACATTTTCATAAAATTCACACTGTGATAATTCGTTACACATTTCATAGTAACATTCATATTATTATGTGTTAATTGTTACACATTTCATAAAAATTCGTTACGCGTTTCATATAAAATACGCATTTTGTGTTATTTGTTACACATTTTGTGTTACACATTTCATAATACAATTTATTCATTATGCGTTTCATATAAAATACACATTTAGTGTTATTTTATACATTTCATTTTTCCATTTATCAGCGAATTCATTAATCATTTGTTATATTATTCATTTGTCACTTACTAGCGAATTTATTAATATAATTTATTATTACTCATTATTCATTGTTGCAAACTTTATAAAGTTATTTGGTAAGGCCACCCACGATATCCAAGCAATTTCACCTACAGTATTGGTTATTTTCCTCAACGGCTCATTGTTGCTCGTTGACGACTGCCTAGGCTCTAATGAAACGGGTTCATTGTTACTAGTTGAAGGTTTAGGCTCTACTGGTTCATTACTCATCGAAGGTCTAGGTTCTTGATCAGGCTTTTCTAAGGGTTTGAATGATTTTAGATCGCGAGGTTCTTCAAAAGTTTTCTCAGGTCTTTTGACATTTTTAATGAGGACTGTTGTTTCCCTCTGCCCGATTTTGATCGGAACTACATTTCGTTCAACCTCACCTATTACCTGAGCTTTTTCATAAAGGGGTTCATCCTTCCCTTTAAGTTTATTAACGAGTTTAGTATAGATTTCATCACCTATTTCTAAATTAATTTTATCACCTGGTTTACTGCGATAAAGTTTCTCATTACGGAGTTTTTCCGAAATATATTTATATAACTATGAAGTTCTCTTAGCATGATCCTTCATCATTTATTCAACATTTGTTTTTTGAAAATCACTATTAAATACCATATTTACGTCAGAATGAGCCAATACAACTTCAAAAGGACTTAAGCATGTGGCTGAATGAAAAGTATTGTTGTAAGCCATTATAGCATAAGCCATTACAGTTGCTGCGTCACTTACTTTTTGTTCATATTTAGCTAATCTGCAAGTTTCAATTATTGTAGAATGAAAACTTTCTACTATTCCCATTGAGTTAGGATTGTTTGGCGTTCCTATATGAAGGTTAATTTTATAAAATGCCAATGTTTATTCATTAATACATTGTTAAATTCTGAACCTGGATCACAACTTATTTTAGTTGGTGTTCCATAAAATGAAAATTATTTTATTAATTCCCTAATTGTTTCCGGTGTTGATTTATTTCGAACTTCAATTGCCTGTCCTAATTTAGAAAACGCATCTACAATTGTTAGATAAGTTTTTCCTTCAATAGAGAATAAATCTATAAAAATTTCTTGAAACGGTTTAAATTGCGTTTGCGTTATCAAGGTTTCAGGATTAATGGGGTGTCTATCGTACTTCATTCGTTTACACAGATCGCAAGAATTAATTACTGTCGCTACTGTTTGTGCCATATTCGGCCAATAATAATTTCTTTTAATTCTAATAAGCGTCTCCTTAATTCCCCGGTGGAATGTTTTTCCCTCGTGAAAATTTTGTACTAATTGTTTTTGTAAATCTTCGTCATCTAAATAAATTACACGTTCCGTGCATTAAAAAATTTGTACGGAATTATTTTTGTACAATTCGAGATAAATTTTAGAGAATGATATCCTACATTCTTTATGATCGTAATATATAAAAATCTTTTTATCATTTGGAATATTATCCTTTAGAAACTGTCTAATTAAATCTTCATTATCAATCGGTAATCTAACTTCAATATTTTTTTGTTTCTCGCGTGACTTTTCGTTAATTTTTATTTCATCCTTATACCAACGAATAATAATAATTTGGTAAGGTTTACTGTCAATTGCTTCGTTTAAAATGGGAATACCGTCAATTCTAAATGTTTGAGACTCAATATCTGATTCTGATGCTGCCAGTGTTTCTGCGGAATCTACTGAACTAATAGATCGAGAATCGTCAACGTCTGTAGCGGCTGTCGAGTCATTTACTAGAGTATAATTTGATCTTATTCGAGAAAGTGCAANCCATACATATTTAGAAAGTTAAACTGATATTAAATATATTAAATTAAAATATATTAAAATATTAATTATGATTTATGGAGGCCGCTTATGGGTCACCATAACTACCTTCTGGGGCTTATATTTCTAAAATATAATGTTACGTTTTACTAGTGAACAACTGAACAGTTCAAATTATGTATGACATGTGTACAGTTAGTTAAGTAAAATATTCGTGTACCTACTTACCGAGTACGGGTAATTTAATAATAATCGCGTTCCATTTGAATTAACATAGTAAGACGGTTTGCGGCGTCATCCAGTCCAGTCTGCTTGTGACCACGGCTGCAGCATAGCAGCCGAAACGTCAAGCCGTGAGTACATAATGTAACTCATTAATAAACGTCGCGTTAAGACCCGTGTCTTACTATTTTAATTGTACCCAGAATCTCAGTCAAGTTAATATAACCCTCCCAGAGAAGCCGAAAAATGTCTGTAATGACAAAATCTTCGACGAACCGAATTCAGTCAGATTTCATCCTCCTTTCGTCGGTTAAAACGAAAAACGTCATTAATAAAAATCAGTCCAATAAAATTCGACGACGTCACATTTAGTGATGTTGAAGAGTCGATAAAATTTCTAAGGAACGTCACGTCAAACTAAGGAAAATGAAATCATTATTTCACTAGATTTGAATAAGAAAAAAAAAATTATTCGAAGATATCTAGAAGATTTCATAAAAGGTTAAAATATTTTTACGAATGTGTATATTATCTGGAAAAGACAAGATTTTCGATTTAGACTAGAGGAGTCTGTTTTAACATAGACATTGAATGTATAAAGTTATTTTAAAATTTGATTGTGCTAAAAAGACAGTAGTGGAGACTAAATTACCTTAAAATGATGAAATCATTGCTTCTTTACTCAAACGCTAAAAATTCTGAATCTTCTGTCTCCAAATTCTGCCACGTGATCATAAATTCGACGGCTGCTGTCACTTCATACGACATCACGCCACATCTATCTTATTGTCGTAGGCATAATCTATCGATACATCCATGCACATCACTAGCATAAATTACGCCAGTCGGCGTTCAGTTGACGGTCCTCAGTTCCGTGTTATTATCCTTTTAAGGCAGAAATCTCGTTAAGCATCCGTCATATTCTGGGACGCGTTAAGACTGTACACTTGAAGAGAGAAGTCGTAAATCATTTTGTGTGGAAGCTTTAAAAAATAAGGTATTTTTTAATATAAAAATCTCTTTACAAGTGTTTGTTACCTTTTTTTCACCGCAATCGCATCTCATGTTAAGTGAGATGTAGTCTAGGATGATACACGTAATCTGTCCTGTAAGTGCCTGTTCACTCTCGCCTTGAAAAGGCTGGATCAAACTACTTGGAAATGGCTTGACCGATTTTTATGTGTATTTTGGTAGGTCTGATAATAAGTAAGTCGTTGGCTACTTTTATACCTAGACAAAATAACACGTTTGCTCACCTCAGTCAGCTAGAAAATAAAATGTAATCAATTTAATCGAGTCGATGGTTGAGGCATCTTAATTTAAAAGCATGCAGATTTCTTGAATCTTAGAACTATTAGGCTGGGTTGCACCGTCTAATTTTAACTTTGACAAACGTCAAAAATCTGTCAAACTCCATAAAAAAGCACCGGTTATCGCCATAGTTACCGTTAAAGTTAGGTGGTGCAAGTAGGCCTTACTGTTTCGTACTTATCTACGTATAAAACTTTTAAAAATCTAGATATAAAAGCAATCTACAGGGTAACAGGTAAAGCGATACATTCCTTGAAAGGGGTTAAAGTAGAGCTTATTTGCAGTCATTTAAGTCATATGACACCATGTCCGAAACTTGTTCATTTCCAAGTTATTCAAGATTTAAGTATTTTTTTTAAAATCTCGAGTTTTTATGTTAAAATGTACCCTTGTAATGAAGAATACGGAATAATGTTAACTTTTTTGTTGTATTCGTATAACTAAATAATAAGATTGACATTTTAAAATAAAATTTGCAAGAAAGAATCGACATTACTCAAGTAAAAGCTAAAAAACCATGTATCATTTTGCAAAAAAAAAATTGTTTTAGGTAATTAAATGAAGAATTTCCAAGAAAAAATGTATGGAATGTTGTGTACAAATTACAGAATTTAGTTCCTTGATTCATTAGCTATTCAAAAAGGTACAGGTGTTTAACAAACACTACATAATTATTTTTTTATTTGAATTTAAACGTCTAGTAAGATACTTTCATAAAAAATAAATAAATAAAAAAGTCACACTAACAACTATTCTTGGGTCTCAATAAATGAAAATCTTAGTATTTTAATAATAATTGTATCACCTAATTTTATCTAGGTACATTATTTTAAGTCCTGCTCAAACTGTGAGCCCCGTCTTCTAATCTAATACAAGCTCGTAGTCTGTTTCTCACTTCTGTTTTTGTGACTCTTGTTGTCAAACTTTGCTGAATATCTTGATAATTATTTAGCTATACGAATACAACAAAAAAGTTATCATTATTCCGTATTCTTCATTACAAGGGTACATTTTAACATAAAAACTGGATATTTTTTAAAAAAATACTTAAATCTTGAATAACTTGGAAATGAACAAGTTTCGGACATGGTGTCATATGACTTAAATGGCTGCAAATAAGCTCTACTTTAACCCCTATCAAGGAATGTATCGCTTTACCTGTCACCCTGTATAAATTCAGGAGACATTCCAAGAACATCGTATGAAATCTTACTCAAACGTGATGGAAACTAAACTCACAGATTGCTTATTTTACAAATCCTCGTATAATCTAAGTTTCTTACTTAAATACGTACATAAATGAATAAATTTGCCGCTCACTCAACTTGAGAAGTTTTTGCGAAAGAAAATCCTGAAGATTAGCATCGATTATCATGTCAGAGCCATTGTTTCGTCTATTTTTCAAGATAATAATGGCTGAGCCGTTTTGGGGACATTATTTTGGGGGTTGATAATGGCTCATTTGAATCGAGCTTATTTTGCCTCGTTAGCAAAACAGGTAACTTTATGTTTCTTTGCAACACAAGGTTGTTGCCCTGACAACCGAGGTATTTTTCAATTTGTTGTTACATTACATTTCTAGTAGTTTTAAAATAAAGAAATCTCAACTGAAGTTTGATGAAAATAGGCCCCGTTTGCCATAAAAATCTATGGGATAGTCCCGTTTTGACAGATTCAAAATCTAATAACATCCTAAAAGCCTGGATACGGGCAGCGCAGGACCGTTCATTGTGAAAAACCTTGGGGGAGGCCTTTGTCCAGCATTTGGCTGAAACGAACGAACGATCGAACGAAACTCATTTTTATTCTAGCCAGTGACTAGTAGAAAATATGAAAAAACTATGTCAAAGTAAAAAAACCTAATACTTTCGTACACGACTGTCCGTTTCGCGAAAAATGACAAAGCGCTTTCTGTCGCAAAGTACTAACTGGAGGGTTTGATGAATCCGCGCCTAATTGCAACACGTGGGTCTGTTGAACGTTGATTAATTAATTACTACAAGAGCTGAGACTCAAGCAAAATACTTACAAAGACATACGAAATGAATGTCTTTGTCCCTGTATACGAGCAATCGGCAATCTTTTGGTAGGCAGGAACACAAGATTGCAAAGTCAAAGTCAACAAATCTTAAGCCATAGGTACCAAGTAATAGTTACTCTAACAAAAAAAAAGTTGTACCTACTCTTGAGGAGCCTTTACATGTCTCATATTTTTTTTGCCCTACCAGCGATGCTTGCTTAAGTGAAGCAGCATTGAATAGAGCTCTGTGATTGGTTCGTGTGTCACTCCGCCACTCAAGAATTGTCTATGAATAGGTTTTTGGGGCGCAATGCTTCCACGCGCACTGTGAGACTTCGTAGTAATGTTTGTGTAGGTAAGTCTTGGTTCTATGACCTCCAAAAATAATGCGTTGTTTCAATCAAAACAATGTCGACGTTGATTAGGCATTACTAATTTGATTCGTAAATTAACTTATTATTTTTCCTTTGTTTTGTACTCGTCCTTATTACATGTAATTTGCGAGTTGTTTGATTTATTGTAAAGTGGTCAATGAACTCGTTTCTATTAATAATTATTACAATTTGACATATTATTTTGTAGTTGAAAATTGCCCCTCTAACTGTTCTAGAGGTTAATAGACTTTTCCTATTCAATTAAGAGTTCGATTCCTAAATGAGGCAGAAAATAATCATTCTGTGTAATTATTTTCAATCTAAATATATATAACTCAAAGGTGACTGACTCACTGACTGACATAGAGAGATGCACAGCCCAAACCAGAAAGAAAGGCATGCAGGTAGATGTTATGACGTAGGCATACACTAAGAAATAATTTTACGAAACTCCACCCCTAAGGGGGTAAAACGCGCGTACGAAGTCGCGGACGACCGCTAGTGTAATAATGACCTTTATTATCCACGTCATAATATTAGGAGGGTACCTAACGTAATAATATTGTAATTGACATAAAATTGTGATGTAAATTCTTACAATAGGGATGTTTCCTGGATCAAAAAGCAAGAGTTTTAATTAGTCTGTCAGTAACTTATCAAAAATTATTCTACACATATTTTTCACTTTTTCAAACTAATGAAAATTTAAAGAGATAAAGCGCGCCAAAGTTCATAAGAAGTGGCCCATGACGTCAATGCTTGCACAAAAGTGCCGCACGTTGTGACGTCGTGCGGAACTTCAACGCACCATAACTGTGTAATTATTTGTTAGATTGACAAATAAAAATATATATGTCCAATATTCTTTGATATTGAACATGACGGACTAAAAAAATGTTTGAGGAAACTAGCCTATTATAATAGGTCTAGCTAGGAGTGACGTTGATATCAGACGCCTTATGGGAGAGGCTGCAGCTGTAGCGTGGGGGCACGCACCCGAACAATTTGTTTGACTCGCAGTGTGCCCCACTAAGCGCGACCAGAGGGACCCGACTGTTTTTTAGTGGGTAGGCCCTGCTCTTCTAACAGGGAGAGCCCCACATAANCCATACATATTTAGAAAGTTAAACTGATATTAAATATATTAAATTAAAATATATTAAAATATTAATTATGATTTATGGAGGCCGCTTATGGGTCACCATAACTACCTATGTAAGTGAATAAAAAAGCTGATTACTTTCCATCAAACTTAAAAATAATAATAATAAATTTTAGCTATCCAAAAAATGGTCAGTAGCTAAAACAGGATATTAAAGCAAGTAACAATAACAAATACAGTCCACCGTCACAAACCAAGTAAACTCAAACAGCGGGTAGAAGACAAACAACTAGCGAGCGACCGCAAAACTAACCAAGTTTCCCCACTCACAAACTACGAAACCACCGGTTGACTGGACTAAATACAATACCTCAAATATGAGGATAATAATGCCCGTTTTCACCACCAATCCCTAATTTTTAAGTGACCCCTATGAAAACAAAATCCTGTTATAGGGATCACTTAAAAATTAGGGATTGTTTTTTTTTTTATGTGACAGGAGGCAAACGAGCAGACGGATCACCTGATGGTAAGTGATGACCGTCGCCCATAGACACCCGCAGACCATTGATGGTGAAAACGGGCATTAAATATTTAACTTTTTGGCAACTTTGGGTGTAACGAACTATTTTAACGCTGACTTATTTATTTATTTACTAGCTTTCCGCCCGCGGCTTCGCCCGCGTGGAATTTTGTCTGTCACAGAAAAACTTTATCGCGCGCGTCCCTGTTTCAAAAACCGGGATAAAAACTATCCTATGTTCTTTCCCGGGACTCAAACTATCTCTATGCCAAATTTCATCAAAATCGGTTGCGAGGTTTAAGCGGGAAAGCGTAACAGACAGACAGACAGACAGACAGACAGACAGACAGACAGACAGACAGACAGACANTTTATGGTATACTAGCGGCCGCCCGCGACTTCGTACGCGTGGATCCCGTTTTACCCCCTTAGGGGTGGAGTTTCGTAAAATCCTTTCTTAGCGGATGCCTACGCCATAACATCTACTTGCATGCCAAATTTCAGCCCGATCCGTACAGTGTGCTGTGCGTTGATAGATTACTGTCATTCAGTCAGTCAGACACCTTTGAGTTTATTATATTTACTAGCATTCCGGCCGCGGCTTCACCCGCGTTTAGTTTTGTCTGTCACAGAAAAACGATATGGCGCGCGTCCCTGTTTCAAAAACCGGAATAAAAACTATCCTATGTCCTTTTCCGGGACTCAAACTATCTCTATGCCAAATTTCATCAAAATCGGTTTAGGGGTTTAGGCGTGAAAGCGACACAGACAGACATACAGAGTTACTTTCACATTTATGATTTCGTTCGTTCGTTTCACCCGAAAGACGTCCACTGCTGGACAAAGGCCTCCCCCAAGGACTTCCACAAAGACCGGTCCTGCGCCGCTCGCATCCAGGCGCCTCCCGCGACCTTCACCAGTGATCGTTGGTCCACCTAGTGGGAGGCCTGCCCACGCTACTACGTCTTCCGGCTTGTTTTTATACTCAAGAACTTTCCTGCCCCAGTGGTCGTCAGCTCTACGAGCTATGTGCCCTGCCCACTGCCATTAGGGATTAAAATATACTAGAAAAATCAAATTGCAATACTGTACCATCTACATTTTATAATGGATATTACAGACTCCACCCAGCAAAGGTTAAAAAATAGAAAGAAAATCCCCAAGTATGGGCTCAAGCACAAAATTTAACTCGACTAAGTGCAATAACTTTGCTCAAGTTATATTTATAAAAGTTTTAAGCCTTGTCGGAGTTAGGCCAGAGATTAAGCAGCAGACTGAGGATTTTTGCGATTAGGATGGAATTATGCTATCTTGTAAGAAATGTTATACGTTTCACAAACATTATTCACAAACATTACTATGAGGTTTCACAGTGAGCGTGGACGCACAAGGTGACACACGAACCAATTACAAAGCTCTATTCAACGCTGTGCGTTCGATTTGCTGCTTCACTTAAGCAAGCATCGTTTGTGAATACGGGCGTTTCAATAATTAAGTTCTAGGTAAGTTCTTAGAGGGGTCAGTTTTGGCAATATTTTCTGTATTGGCTCGTATTTGGGTGTTTCAAATAGGTAAAATTTTCTATTAGGGCAAAAATATTATTAGACACTAGCGGCCGCCCGCGACTTCGTACGCGTGGATCCCGTTTTACCCCCTTCATCTATATTACGCGGTTTAGATTTTTTCATACAAATGTTTTTTCCCGCTTACTCCCGTTCCCGTGGGAATTTTGCAATATCCTGTTGTAACTAAGCTTTAAGTTTACTAAGATACCTGCATGCCAAATTTCAAGCGTCTAACTTAAGCGGTTTAGATTTTTCATACTAAAGGTTTTTCCGCTAACTCCCGTTCCCGTGGGGATTCCTAAGTATCCTATAACCTGCCCAGGAGTATGAAGAATAATTGTACCAAGTTTCGTTAAAATCCGTCGAGTAGTTTTTGTTTCTATAAGGAACATACAGACAGACAGACAGACAGACAGACAGACAGATAGACAGACAGACAAAAATTTTACTGATTGCATTTTTGGCATCAGTATCGATCACTAATCACCCCCTGATAGTTATTTTGAAAATATATTTCATGTACAGAATTGACCTCTCTACAGATTTATTATAAGTATAGATTTTAAAGCTTCATAAGAGCAATCTTTAATTTTTTAAAGTATTTTTTATTTTAACAGCAATATTTTTTTAGTCTATTTTTATTTTAACAATTTTGACGATTTGTAAGCACTTGACTTTGTACATAAAGTGCGTTCTATCTACCTATTGCCATCTCCATTTCAAGTGTTTGCTCTAAGATTAGTTAATTAAACATGATTCCTAACCTCATCGCTTATCGCGGCAGTATCGCGACTGATGTAGTAATTATGTCGTTACGGTACGTCATAATGTAAGGCTTTGGCTGCATGCAAGCTTGAGACTTTAATAATTGGTGTCTTAAGAAAGAAGTTTTGGAGTTATTTAAGACTAGCGGCCGCCAGCGACTTCATACGCGTGGATCCTTAGGGGTTGAATCAAAATCAACAATATTTTATTCAATTTTGACCACTAGTGGCACTTATTATTTATTATGAATTTGATTATGAATTTTGCTAAATCCGGTCTTATTGAGCACCTACGTTCTAAAAGGAACCCCCATGCAAAATTTGAAACTCCTAGCACTTGTAGTTTCTAAAATTTCGTGACGAATGAGTTAGTCAGTGACCTTTCGATTTTATAGATATAGATTTCTGTTATATAAATTGCACCTATCTATACTAATATTATAAAGCTGAAGAGTTTATTTGCTGGAATGCGTTAATCTCAGGAACGACTGGTCCGATTTAAAGAATTCTTTTTGTTTTCGATAGCCTTTAGGCTTAGAAGATTTTAGGCTATATAAAATCACCCTACATCCAATAACATCCATCCGACGCAGTAAAGAAAAATATTGCAAAAACGGGAAACCGCTTTTCAACGAATGTAATTCTTAAACGGAATGGTAAACTGCAATGACTTTTTTACCAGTTTCTAGTGAAGAGTTAAGCTACCTACCCAATTTTTCTTAGATGTTTGTGATGGCTAGAAATACCCCATTCTCATTACTTTTTGTACGCCCCTCGTAATCTCCTTGAACAGTCCACAGAGTGCGGTTTTACGTGAAGAGGATTGTAAGTGCATATTAATGCATATCAAATAAATCCCAATTAACAAACCTCTATGTATTTCACAAAAGTACATTCTTCACAGTGAGATGAATCGTAGCTACTATGAACTACAAAATATTACGAACACTCCACACGCTACGGACTACGAACAAACTACGGATTATCTACGGTTACTACGACTGAATTGTTTTCGTAGTATGGTATCAGGGCACAATATTGCACAATTTATTAGTTCCATTTTTTTCATTATAGAGTTACAACAGTGTTTGTTGTGCTTACTGTGTTCAATAAAGTATATTTCTTTCTTTTCTTCTGTTGTCGCAAGTATCATCATCATCATCCAAGCCATAGGACGTCCACTGCTGAACATAAGCCTCCCCCAATGCTTTCCATGTTGCCCGGTTGGTAGCGGCCTGCGTCCAGCGCTTTCCTGCTACCTTTATGATGTCGTCGGTCCACCTTGTGGGTGGACGTCCCACGCTGCGTTCTCCGGTACGCAGCCTCAACTCCATAACCTTGCTGTCTAGCTGTCGCAAGTGTGTCCATGACCTAAGTATGGCCTCGTATTTACTAGTGCCTGAATGCGTAGAAACTCGACGCGTCGGGGGTAGTCTTGTGGCAAATCAGTGGGGTGGGGTGACAGTCATTATCTAATCAGATCTACTGTGCACTACAAATCTTTTCACAATATACAGGGTGGAATTTTGTAATGCCACCTGGGAGGAAAGTACTCTTAATATTGTAGATAGAAAAATTTACTAAAAGAAAACATTTCTTTATTTTTGAAAACAAAGAGAACTCCATTCAAAGATTTTTGAAAATTTTTCGAAAATTCACTACCATACATTTTTTTGTAATGCAATAAAAATACAGGATGTAATTTTTAACAAATTTTAGTTGGTTCGATTCCCGGGTGTGGCATGAAAAATTTTGGAAATCATTGAATGCAATTCTATTTCTTTTCAAAAATAAAGGAATGCTTTCTTTTAGTTAAAATTTTCTATCTACATTATTAAGAGTACTTTCCCTCCAGATGGCATTACAAAATTTCACCCTGTATATCTGCCTTTTAACCCCTTAACTGGCGTAGAGAAAAATATTCTTTGATTTAGAACTATAGTTAATAACATGGTAGCATCAAAATTCAAAATTGAAGGTTTAAGGTGGTAAATAATATTAGAATGCTTGTAAAAAGGTGACTGAATTCTCGAGTGGCGACCACGGGCTGGAAAACGTAGCGTGGGCAGGCCTCCTACTAGGTGGACCGACGATCTGGTAAAGGTCGCGGGAAGAGCCTGGATGCGGGCAGCGCAGGACCGTTCATTGTGGAAAACCTTGGGGGAGGCCTTTGTCCAGCAGTGGACGTCATTTGGCTGAAACGAACGAACGAACCAGAAAGGTGACTGAGTTTCTTCCGCCACTTCTTCTCAGCACTAGCCCATAATGTTGTCCCGAAGTGGTGGTAGGGCAAGCTATTTGGGACGTGTATAAGCGCCCTGGAAAGGGCCTTAGGACTGTATAAAAGATTTGTATTTGTTGCACAGTAATTTTATACGTACGACACATACTTAAGTAAGAAAAACTTTTTTTTAATGTTTACTAGCAACAGTCTTAGCAAATTAAACTTAAAATTACCTAAAATTTAAATATCACTAATGATAAAAACTTATGTTTAGATATTTTAAAACTTCTGCAGTCTTATTTATAAAGGCTGGGTTTCACCGCCAAGCTTTGACCTTGACTATGACGATGACCGTGTTTTCGTATGGAGTTTGAGAGATTTTTGGCGTCTGTCAGGGTTTGGAATGAGGTTGTGCAACCCGGCCCAAGTTATCATACAGAGGAGCAGTCTCATTCTAGCACAAGTTTTACAAACTTAAAAGGATGAGACTCACAACATCATTGTTAAGACTTTTATCGATAAATAAATAATTTTTAATTTTTTGAATCTTCTTAATGATTGTTACTTCGATAGTGAGTGTAGTAGAAGTTATAAATGAAAAGAGTGGACTGTATTAAAATAATTGTCTATTCGGTATAAATTTACAAGATTATCGAGATCGTTTAGTGCAAAGTCGTTGAAGAGAGTGCGTCAGGATCGTCTTTTTTGATGTTCGCTCGCGAACCGAACATTGCTCGTTCGTGCGCCGAACGCTCGCCGCTCCCTCCGGTCACGCCGCCCGCGGGCAATGTCCGTGAGTAGACAATGATGAATACCTTCCTGTTTGTATACAAAGCTTTGAAGTTCATTTCGCAGAAATGAACACGAGTGAAACAAAATTGGCAATGTGTATAAGTAAGTACTTATCTTCAGACATTAGTTTATTTAACAGCCTCTTAAAACCAATATTTATCTTCAAAGCCTTACGAAATCAAACGTCAATAAACTTCAATTTAAGAAAAACATCTTTAAGTATTTTGTGAATGCAAGAACAATAATAATAAAACGGTCAGACATTTGAAGCATTATTATTAAGACGCCAAAGCATTTTAGAAAACCTTTAAGTTGACAGCTGAAAAAGGTAATCATTTTAATCTTCAAGAAATGAATTGAAACAGCTCGCGAAAAAACACGTTCAAAAGAAATGTTACTTGCATTGTTGAAAGAAAAACAATTGCTATCTTAAATACTGATGAAATAAAAGAAAATATGTTTACTGAATAGATTTATTCAGACAAAAGAAACCAAAAGCGAGCTATTCATTAACAAGAACAATACAGGTTATTTAGGGCTCGGCGAAGGAGAAAGATCAAAATCTAATGGATTGTAGTGGAATGGAATTTATTAGAATGGAATGGAATGGATTCCACGCTCACCTAACTACTTACTGATTGTGCTGCACTAAGTAGCTATCAAGATGGGTTGCTGTGGTATCTAATGACAAAAAGCCCCACAGTGCAGTGTGTGGAAACAAGATTCGAGATTAGTGGCTATTCTATCTCAAAAAAGTCAGTTGTTTGGTGTTTGTGGTGTATTTATTCATTTCACAATTTGTGTAACGTGTCATCATCATCATCATCATCATCATTTCAGCCATAGGACGTCCACTGCTGAACATAGGCCTCCCCCAATGCTTTCCATGTTGATCGATTGGTAGCGGCCTGCGTCCAGCGCTTCCCTGCTACCTTTACGTTGTCATCGGTCCACCTTGTAGGTGGACGTCCCACGCTGTGTAACGTGTAAAAATGCTTTCTTAAAGCTGATTTTAAATAAATGAGTTTTTTTTACGAGTTTTTTTTATGAGTTTTTATGTAAACCACTATTTCGTCAATAAATGGTAAAAGTTGTGATTTAGGATTACGGCTGAAGCAAGCTTACATTCATGGTCAGGTAAGGTGTAGGATAAGAGCTTCTCCATTGTAATTAAAAATGGATATGATATGACTAACTGCTTGAAATACATAAATTTTGTTATGTTGGGTTCTAAACTGACTAAATAATAATCTATCTATATAAATAAAAATGAATTGATGTTCGTTAGTCTGATTAAAACTCGAGAACGGCTGGGCCGATTGAGCTGATTTTGGTTTTAAAATGTTTGTCGTAGTCCAGGGTAGGTTTAAACGGTGAGCAAATACGCGCGCGATATTATTTTTCTGTGACAGACAAAATTCCACGCGGGCGAAGCCGCGGGCGGTAAGCTAGTAAAGTATAATATCAACCTATTGGTAATTAATTTCCTTAAATAAAATTATTTAAACTTGCAGACACTTTTTTGATAAAATAAAATGTTATAAAAGTCACTATTTGTGGGAGAATGAATCATCCGTAACTGTTAAATTAATTTCCATTTTAAATGTAAATACAAAAACATTTCTCGCTATATTTCATACAACTTCAAGCTTGATCGGCCCCATTCCCATTTAGTGTCTGAATAGCTGAAATATTGCAATATTCGGTTCAGCATGGGTGTCACGTAGGTAAATAGGAATGCACTACTGCCAAATACAGAAACTCCTGGGTGGACATATGGGTACTATGAGATCTCGATTACTATATTTTGTGATTTATTTTGTTTATATGTGACAATTCTCGAGTGATTGGAGAGTTAAAAGATTGGAATGGAATGGAGTGAAATGGAATGGATCAGAATGGAAAGGAATGGTATAAAATTAAATAGTTTATTTCTTTAATATAACAGAAATTTCTGGGATCTAACTGAATTAAATTTCAACCTGTATATTTTTTAACCACAATTTGGGGATTTTTTAAATGAATTTTCGGCTTTCCGTTACCTATGACAAATCCTATTTATTTATTTTTTCATCCTTTTTATAATACAGTGACTTTTCTTTGCTTTCAGATTGACCGTGCTGCTTTCTTGGTAAGTTTTTCGTTTTAAAGTTACATTAATTAGAAATTATGAAACTCTAATTCTTAAACCTATCTTCAAAATCAAATCATTTCTTTTTTTGCATAATTCCAGGTACATAACTGGTCTAACGTAGATTTTATAGGTTTCACTGATTATGCTCGAACTAAACGCAAAAAAAATCAAATCAAATCTTGATTTTGGATCGAGTTTTGAGTGTCTTTTCTTACGATCCTTAGTAGCGGTCTCCGAAATCCGCTCGCTTGATATTTATCATGGGCGACTGGTTACGACGTCTAAGCGATTCTAGCGGGGAAAATTTATAATAGAAACTATCCGATGGTTTATTTAGGTACGTAAATCAACAATACATAATCTAGACGCAGCGGTGTGGCCATTTCCATTCAATTTTGTCTGCGGACTGTACATAATGTGTGTACCGTGGAAATGTGGCGGTTTTGAGTGATAGAACGCTGTGTTGTGAATGGATTTGTTTTGGGAAAAGTTTTTATACATTTCTGGGTCGTTACACTGTTGGATTTTCCAGCAATGAAAAATAGATGACGGATGTAAAAATGAATTTTTGTAGTTCTTTTTCATTCACAAGTATTTTAAGTCGTCAAAATTCAGATTGAATGTGTTTATCAAGTTTTCACGTTCTTTTTTTCATGGGCATTTTGAATTTTTTCGTAAAACAAGGAGCATTTTGATTTAGACCTCTGTAATATAAACATTGGAAAAAATAGTTACAGAACTTCATGTTAATTACCATTTGTGCATGTTTAAATTGAATTTGAATACGTACCTATACCAAAAATATCAATTTTTGCTGGTAATAGAGTTCATATTTCAAGTCCTCGGATTCAAACTGTTCAAAAATGCATGCAACCTATTTGGCAGCCGCAAAAGGAAATAAATATTGACGTCTGTCATGAAAGCCTTGTCTGCCGAGCGCTTGGAAATCTGTGGTTCAATAATTTTTTTTGCGACACAAATCGCAGCTCGTGTGCCTATGTGAACATTAATACAAAGTCTTTTTTGTCTACTTTTAAGTCTCTCCCTATAATGTAAAAAGTTAATTTCTAGTTGAACTGTAATTTAAATTGTCTTTTTATACCAGTTTTAATCACTCCTTTAGCTTTTTTGTAATGGTCCACTAACTTTATTAAGATCACTCGTTAAAGATTTATTTCAAACTACTTTTCTGACTAATATCTTCCTTGACTAATTTCCATCAAAGGGCCCTAATTTAGTTCATTCTTAACACTCATTAATTTTGAAGTTTTTTGTCACTAGCTTTCTGGCTTGGCTTTGCCCGCGCTCATCTCAATATTATGATCTATCAACGCACAGCCCAACCCACTGGACGGATCGGACTGAAATTAATTTGGCATGCAGAACCAGGTAGATGTTATGACGTAGGCATCCGCTAAGAAAGGATTTTATGAAACTCCACCAGTAAGGGCGTAAAACGAGATCCACACGTACAAAGTCGCGGGTGGCCGCTAGTTTTAAATATCCCAGAGTCACACTATTGGCTATACCTACTTTACAAAGGTAAAACTATTAAACAAAGTTTTCAACAATTTATTCTAGTGTTTGAATGTTCATTCATCTAACTAAATAATGAACGACCAGATGAACATTCAAAGAAAGCCAAAGTATTGTTCACGAGCGACAAAAATACTTTTATTATTTTCTGTCTGTCACCGTTCGATTGAAGGAAAAAATTAATACAAGTTTACGAAGGCAAATAAAAGAACAATTTACAAAGAAAGACTTATTGAGAGCTTAAGACAGGGTATTTTAGGGAAAATTACAAAGACTTCTAAGCAAATCAGACTATATAATTTTGTAGCAAAATCGTCCCTATTACAACGATATAAAATTCCATAGTGTCAAGCTTCATTGTTATTAAGTACAAATTTTGTACTAAAGACAGGCTATGATGAGATATTATGCTCACTTAGTTGTTGATAAGGAAAAGTTGTAGTCGCTAAACGAATAAGTACTCTTTAGGTTTTAATATTGAGATTTTTTACTACAGAAGGCATTATTATACTACTACGACAGAAAGAGGGTTAATAATTATCTATATATCTATATATATATAAATAAAAATGAATTCATGTTCGTTAGTCTGATAACAACACGAGAACGGCTGGGCCGATTGAACTGATTTTGGTATTAAAATGTTTATCGTAGTCCAGGGTAGGTCGAAACGGTGAGCAAATACGCGCGCTATATTGTTTTTCTGTGAAAGACAAAATTCCACGCGGGCGAAGCCGCGGGCGGAAAGCTAGTTATTAATAATAAGTAACAATTATTAGGTTCTTACACTAATAAGACTGACAAAGAATCTTAGCTTCCATGAATTTCAGTTAATGTTAATAAATAATCCATGAAGATCAAATATAAAATTCCTTATTGTTTTGAAGAGAAAAAGACGGACTCAAGCGGATATCATGATTTCATAGAAATAAATAAGAAAAAAAATCTGTTTCTGGGTAGTGGCAGTTAGTGATTCGTTGGAAAAATATTATTATTTCTGTAATATTTTCTTAACCCAAATCACTGCTTTGAAAGAATACAAATAAGTATTTTTTTCAGTGAAGCAGATTGAAGTTTTTTCAAAGGTTTGAAGTTGAATACCGCCTAGTTGTACCTTGTGTGTTCCTTTTCTTTCTGTTCTGTTCTTTGGTGTGCAATAAAGAGTATTTATTATTATTATTATATTAGGTACACCTGGTAAACTTTTACATAGCAATTCTCTATTTCCGCCATTTGCACGTAATGCGTTGACGTTTACCGATTCGTAATAGTGAACGAAACCCGAATCTTGAAGCATAACAAAAATACCCGTCACGTTTCCATGCGTATGGTTATTCCCCCATACCTACTTATGGGGGATGATTCTGACATAAACTTCTTTGAATGTAGACGTTTTGGTAAACCTGGATATCTGTGTACCTACCATGAGTTTACGTTAGGTGTGCTCGCTAGCGAATACGTCAAAAATCTCTATTAAGCATTTGTTTCTTGAAAGTAGCCGCTAGGGGCGCTGCACAATATGTCATACAATTAATGTCATTTTTTACGCCTAACCTAACCTAACCTAACCTAACCTAACGTAAACTCATGGTAAGCACACTGAAAAGAAAATGTTAAAAAAGCTTTAATATGTTTTGGAGTCATGCCGGAAGATTTAGTGTGAGTCTCCCACTAGGTGGACCGACGATCTGGTGAAGGTCGCGGGAAGTACCTGGATGCGGGCAGCGCAAGACCGGTCGTTGTAGAAAGAAATCTTTAGGGGAGGCCTTTGTCCAGCAGTGGACGCAATTTGGCTGAAACGAACTGACGAACAGTCAGTTAACAGTTTTTCGTGTGTGATTGTGCAAATGGACGACCAACGTCCAGCTCAAAACATCATGATTGAAACAGTTCTATGGTTTTGACGCAACTGGATTTTTCCCATTAATCCATGAAATCACTAACTCCCGTAGGTATTTACAAACGATGCTTACTTAAGTGAAGCAGCAAAACGAACGCACAGCGTTAAATAGAGCTGTGTGATTGGTTTATGTATCACCTGTGCGTCCACGCGCACTGTGAGACCTCATAGTAATGTTTGTGAATTTTTCCCATTTCCATGAAATCACTAAGTATAATAATATTTACTCANGATTTTTTCAAGTTATTTATAATTTTCAAAAAAGAAAATTTTATGCTTTAAATGTTTTGGAGTCATGCCGGAAGATTTAGTGTGAGTCTCCCACTAGGTGGACCGACGATCTGGTGAAGGTCGTGGGAAGTACCTGGATGTGGGTAGCTCAGGACCGGTCTTTGTAGAAAGAAATCCTTAGGGGAGGCCTTTGTCCAGCGTCATTTGGCTAAAACGAACTGACGAACGAATTCCAACGCAGTTATCAGTTTTACTTGTGTGATCCTGTAAACTGACGAGTAAAATCCAGTTCGGAACGTCTTATATGAAAGAGTTCCATGGTTTCAACGCAACTGGATTTTTCCCTTTTCCACGTAATCGCTGACACCCGTATTCACAAACGATGCTTCTATAAGGCTCAGTTGCACCACCTAATTTTGACCGTAACTTTAACGATAACCGCTGTTTTTGTATGGAGTTTGACAGATTTTTGACGTTTGTCAAAGTTAAAGTAAGATGGTGCAACCCAGCCTAAGTGTTTAGCAAATCGAACGCACAGTTGAATAGAGCTCTATGATTAGTTCGTGTCGTGCGTCCACGCGCACTGTGAGACCTCATAGTAATGTTTGTGAATACTGGCGTATGGTTGTAGCACAACTGGATTTTTTCTGTTTTCATGAATTCGCTAAGTATACTCGTATTTATTTTCCATCACCTGTTATTTCTCTAACGATAAAAGTTCTAGAATAGTCCCCCACACACCTCGAATGATAAATGAAGACAAATCTGTGTATTAACACCCGCTCGTAAACACCGCTAAACGTGTTCGGTAAGTGTTTTCGTTGTGGTTAATCTACTTAACTATATACTTCTGGAAGGGAGTGTGGAGACGGGAGTGGTATGTTTTGTTTACAGTTTTTATAGCTAGATGGTTATGAGTTCAGCAGTGTTTTCGAATAATCGATGAAATCGATAAGTAAAGTAATACATCGATATCCCCCCATCGTAGGGTGCGTTTGGCGGAAAAAGTCGAAATAAGCGCTATTATGCAAAATTTCGATTGCTAAACGTTAAAAGCTCTCACTGCTGAAAAAACCGTCTAACCTAAGTCTATCGCCTATGTTGTGTAGCATTGTTGTGTTCCGGCAGTTAGACGTAAGATAGCCTGTTCCTCTGTGGTTGAGGATTCCGGGTGAAGCTTGCTTCTACCTTCGGCCTGATCATCACTTACTATCAGGTGAGATACAGCCCGAAAACTTAGCTACGAAAACTTTCGCCGATTTTGCTTATAACCGCTTATAAGTACTTTTTCCGTTAAACGCACTCATCGATTTTTCGACTTTGTTTTGTTTTAAAAATAAGCTTTAGGTACCCAAAAGTGGGCTACTTCTCTTAAGAACATTCGAATTGGAGTACAATTCGTATCCGTGTTCTACCGAATGTGATATTATTGAGACGAATAGGTACTAACCAAAGCTGAACAAAGTGGCATGACAACAAATAATTGTAATATTTAACATTGAAGTAATATTACAGTACATAGTACTTAACAACTCAATGATATTAAGCAGTCGGGTGACATTGTCCGACCGAGGGCAGACAGCATCTGACATTTGCTTTTGTTTTTGATATGTTATCTTTGTTTTAAACTAAATTACCCGAGTTTAGTTTATGCTAATACTAACTTACTTGTTTAAAATTAGCTCACTTTAAATTAAAAATGATCTAGGCATGTTTATTTATTTAAAAATATTTTATACTTTTTATGTGGATATTTTATTTCTAAAATACCCCGTTTCATTCGCTTACGGGGTGAATTTATCCTTAGTGGTTTACTACGTCATAATACAATACCCATGATTTCATAAAAGTAGCCTAACCTTTTTTCAAAACTTTGTTGTAGATAAAAAAAACTTGAAAGAAACTGTACATAATCTTCTAAATATATACACTCGGCATCAAATAAATCGCACCTCCCGCGACAAGCACTTATCAAACGTATGCATTCCCACTTCCCACCAACATTGGTACCATTTGAAAGCCTAGTTCTAAACTTCATTTCATTAAAGGAAAGGTTTTTNCCAACATAACAGTGCAAGAAACAGTGCTGCTAACATTTAAATAAATATGACGTTTGCTAACGAATAAGGTTTTGCTTGTTTATTTTTCTATCCCATCAGTGCAATGCAATGATGACATTGACCAATTGACAATAGTTTTTTTTATTTAATAGAAATAATAATGGCAGGTTGAACCAACAAGAAGGTTTTAGTTTATCAATCATAATAATCTTCTTGACAAGTGAAATCGTCAAACAACTTTGATCTAAATAATTTTGAACTTTACTGACGAACAGTTAAAGATTATTTTCTCTAACTCGAGATTATTCTGTAACATAGTTTCAAAAGGTAATATGTGCTCGCGATTCGTTGAAGGAATCAATTTGAAAACTGACGAACCTTTTCATTCCGTGACTGTACATTCGTTCAAAGATTGCAAACTATGATATTTATTTAAAAGTTATAATAAAGTTTATTGGATTTTTATACTTAAAATTAACATTAACTTTGACTTATTTCAGTATTTACTTAAACTCTCCGTGTTTTTAGGCGTAACTAATACAAATCTATATATATATAAAAGAAAGTCGTGTTAGTTACTCCACTTATAAATCAAGAACGGCTGAACCGATTTAGCTGAAAATTATCAGGGAGGTAGTTTAGAGCCAGGAGAAGGACATAGGACTTTTTATCCCGTTCGAAATAAAAGGAAAAAGTCTGCTTATTTATTGCCATTAAGGCGGAACAAAGTTCGCCGGGTCAGCTAGTTATTTATAAAATTAAATAGTAGAGCTCATTAATAAGTAATTATATTGTAAGCTAGCGACTTATCCTAGTTTCGCACAGGTGCCAAAATGATTTAATTTTATTAAGATCTTAAAATATTTAGGTGTGTTTGTATAAAAAAATATTTTTTGCTATGAAACCAAAATACTGGGTATTAATTTATTGAACAGGGTAGACTCGACCAAACAAGAGTAAATATTAATCTCAGAATAAATCGTCAGTCATTCGACATTTTGACATATTTCCCATACTGAAACTGTCAATGTGCTGGCACATAACTGGTTATACCAGGAGTTATTCTCGGATGAAATTTTGGTCGAATCGGGTCTCTACGTTAAAGAACTGGCAAAAACTATTTTTTTTCCCAGAACCCACAAGAATATCAGTTACCCGAAAAGTCTGGAAAAATCGAGCCTACAAATACAAAGGATACGAAACAGTTGATTTTTGCCCTGTCAAAAAAGTTTGTTCCCGAAAACCGAACGAATCCGTATGACTAGTTCCGGGAACTGAACCGTGTACCTTTCGGTGTTCAACAATGTTGTCTCCGTCAACAAAAGCTCGATTTCTAGGGTTCCGTACCCAATGGGTAANAAAAGGAGAAACGGGACCCTAATACCCGTTTTCACCATCAATCCCTAATTTTTAAGTGACCCCTATGGTAACATAATAGGAATTTTGGTTTCATAGGGGTCACTTAAAAATTGGGGATTGATAGAACTGTGTGCCTACCATGAGTTTACGTTAGGTGTGCTCGCTAGCGACTGCGTAAAAAAATGACATTTAAATGTATGACATATTGTGCAGCGCCCCTAGTGGCTACTTTCAAGAAATAGGATCTTCATAGAATTTTTTGACGTATTCGCTAGCGAGCTCACCTAACGTAAACTCATGGTAGGCACACTGATACAACAAACATGTTTTTTTTTGGTTTTGTAAAGGCAACAGGTAGATGCTGTAATATACACATCACAGATCACAGAAACCAAAGGGAGATGTGACAAGGGGCTGGGGCTGGTGTCGCAGCAATATGTCCAAAAACAGAGCACATTGCTCGTGAAAGCAATGATGACAGCAGCGACGTCATAATGTAAACAGTTCACATTTCTTGCGTAGTACCTACTAAAGATTATTCGAACGTTGCGTTGAGTACTGATACCGCAGCGGATAATATTTTGATTTCTATGTGTGTGTGAATTTCTAATGCGACAGCGACACTGAGTTTCGAACTCAGCGCATTAGTTGGCATCTCTCTTAATATTATTTAAAATTTTATAATAATGGTACGGAACCCTTCGTGCGCGAATCCAACTCGCACATGACTGGTATTTTCTTTCAAAGGTAGGTTTAATAACATTTTTGGTGCCGTATCGATGAATAGGAACTATGAAATTGGAAAAGTTATTGTGATATACAAACAACAGTGCGAAATGCCATTTCGGTGACTTGTTTTTCATTTACTTTATGCGACCTTTGACCCTGTATTACACAAGGTTTGTTGCGGTTTTGAATACCGCTGAAGGCAAATTTTAGTATGATGAGTGTCTACTCACGGACATTGCCCGCGGGTGGCGTGACCGGAGGGAGCGGCGAGCGTTCGGCGAACGAACGAGCAATGTTCGGTTCGCGAGCGAACATCGAAGAGGACGATCCTGACGCACTCTCTTCAACGACTTTGCACAAAACGGTCTCGATAACATTGTTAATTATTTATACCGAATAGACAACTAATTGTATACAGTCCACTCTTTCATTTAATTAACTTCTACTACACTCACTATCGAAGTAACAATGAGTATTTTAAGGTATACCTAAGGTATATTCCTAATAAACTTTTAAAGTTTTTTTTTTCACATTTTTCAACAAACAATAACATTATAGTAAGCGAAAAAGGAAAAAATAGGTAATTACAGCCCCTATTTTAACCCTTTCAAAAAGTAGCCTATATCTTTAGTATAAGGTCCAAAGTAACGGCGGGAAAAGGTTAACAGGGATTTTTAGTAATATTGACATTCTTAGGCTGGGTTGCAACATCTTACTTTAACTTTGACAAACGTCAAAAATTTGTCAAAATCCATACAAAAAGCACCGGTTATCGTCAAAGTCGAAGTTAGGTGGTGCAACTCAGCCTAAATGTAAGTATGGAATGGATAATTCCTTGATAAGTATTAAGTAGCATCCTCTCTATTTTTTTTTCACAAACCGAGTGGGAATTGCGCACCTACCTACCTAGCTCAAAAACTAGCCCACAAAGGATGATCGCCACAGAGATGTGATTCGGAAACAATCCGTCGGCCAGCGCAGCGTTATTGGGCTTACAGTACACACGAATGCGTTTTACGATTTTTCCATTTATTGTTGCAACGGCCATGCATTTTATCGTGACCAATGTGAAAAACATACTTAGTATCTTTAACTAGCATTACTATTTTATCTAGGTATTTATAGTAAAAGCGCTTTTCAAAAGCCTATATGGCTGTAGATTGACCGTAGATAAAATCTAAGCCCAATAATTCATTTATTACGTAACATACTAATTAAACGCAAACGTATANAACGTAAATACATTATCTAATCAAATTACTGTCTATCGACGTCGATAACTAGTGCTGTCCCGCGTTAGTTCCAGAAAACTTCATAATCTATGTGCGGCTGGCGGCGCGGAACGCCTGTCGCGATAATGTTACGCATGACGTGGCTCAGTGGACATGGTATAGTGTGGGGACAGTGTCGATGGTATATCGATAAAAGATAAACCTTTTTTGTCTGTGCTAAAAGATTTTGATACCTTTTTGCTACCTATCGACCGACATGTCTACAGTGTGTCTAGACCAAGTGCACATTTTAATCGCAAACCAGTCGAAAAATAGTCGAAAGGCCGTTTTTTCTATGAAGCTATGACGAATACGATTTTCCATTGGATCAAAAAGTGCAACTTGCCTAGGAGGGCTAGGGGCCATTTACTCTGAGATCAGAGGTTTTATGTAGTTTTAATAATTATGAGAATACTTATATCTTCTTAATAAAACATGATGATGTTTATATTAAAGTCATTGACAATTTTTTATCTAGTGTAAATTAAGAATTGCTTAGATACTCGTAGAATCAACCTGATTAACATATGATTACGAAGTCCGAAGATAAAACAGTATTATAAAAGTGAGGATTTATTTTGTTACAATGAACAAGATATCAAATCTAGACTTGCGTCAGATCCCTTGAGTTAGATAATAATATACATAATTATAACAATACTAAGCACAATCTAGTTGTCTCTATTGAACACAAAAGTAATATTCTAGGTCAGAACTTCGACATTCACAAATGCTACGTAATTGAAGAAGTACAAACAAATAACAATACAAAAGGTCATAACAAAAGACACAAAGCGATTAACGGACGAGCGAATAGAAGTTTTATATCGATAACGTCGTGTCACCCCTGAGGACTTCGATAGGGATGGGAAAAGTCGAGTCGACCTTGTAGTATTAATCGGTAGTATTTGATTGATTTCAAAATAATTTTATTATACCACGTAATTAATCTTTTACATACTTAACACATAAATTTTTGTATGTTCACAATCTAAAAAACGTGAGTGAGTAAGTGAGTTCTTAGAATAACCGCGCAAATAACCGCGCAATAATTTTGAAATTAATAAAACCGCAATTGCACAAGCACCGCGGGCGCGGGTGAAAATCGCGCCATGAATTCTTAGCCTTAATTAGACTGGCATTTTCTTGTAAGACAAAATTCCTTTATCAATAAACAGAATAATATGATAAAACCCCTTCAAGTAAGTTCAATATACAATTTCAACCAGCCAAATGACGTCCACTGCTGGACAAAGGTCTCCCCCAAGGCTTTCCATATTGAACGGTCCTGCGCTGCCTGCTAAAAGAAGGTAGCATTTATATGTATTTTCATAGTAAATTAACATTCGTGTCACTTAAAATTGAAATGTGGGTAAATAATTTTCATTCCGTTTCAAAACGTTTCTAAAATTGACAAACAAAACCAAAACAAACTATGTTAGAATTTATTAAAACAACAACAACAACTGCAATGCACTTTACTAAAACTGTAACGAACAAACGACAACACTTTTTGTTGCAAAATCACCCCTATTGCGTTGACATAAGAAGCTGCAGTGGGTAGCTTGTAGTGCCGTCGTATACAAACAAGTCCTTGGTGATATTAAATTGGGACACATGTAAATTCAGTCGGACTCCGTGCGAGCTAGCTCGTTAGCAGTCTGAACTGGACTAGGGTGGGGCCTCAGTGAACGCGGAAGTGATAAAGATTAGGATCGGAATCCTCCTATACTGACGCCCAGTCGCAAATGTCCGAAGCGATAAAAAAGTCAAAAGTCAAAGTATATATTTGCAAAGAATAGGTACAATGGTTTAGGTGTTAAATTTAGGTAAAGTGCTTAACAATATCAGCATGCAAATTTTGTGTCTAGGAATTCCTTTACACTAATACAATTGTCTATAAGCCAGTCTTTTAAGTTCCGTGTCATGACAGTGGTTGACCCCTTCTTAAATCTATCTGGAATTTTGTTATAGAATATATAGATCATATTATATTTATTTATTTGACACACAAAATATTTGATATCTATTACCAGACAAATAAAGCTCCCCAATAGCTTGGAATTTTATTATTCTTCAGTGTATATGTATGTGCTAGTCCGACTTTCTTCTTCTTTACATATACAGCGACATTGTGTTTCCACATTTGCTACTTTTCAGCAGGTGGCCTTAAATGCAGTCAAAAAGTCCTTTAACATAAAGATGTCAGATTTCACGATGATTATTCATATAAACAGGAAGACGTGTCATTAGTACTCAAGTAAGTTAGTAACTTTTTTACTTACGTGTCCAGTCCCATGGAATTTTAGGCTGAGTTGCACCACCTAACTTTGACCGTAACCATAACGATAACCGGTGTTTTTTGTATGGAGTCAGATTTTTGAAGTTTGTCAAAGTTAAAGTAAGCTAGTGCAACTCAGCCTTAGTATAGTAATCACAGCAATAATTTATGAATCTAATAACTTCACTGCTACGTTACAAATTCGTCTCCTACTCCTGCATCTATCTGTAAGTTAATAGTAAAATTTGGAGGCCTTTACGTAGTAACAATAAAGTACGCCATCTTTTGAATCTTCCCTCTGTGCGTGTAGACACACCCCAATGCAGCCTGATTTCGAGCTGACTATAGACTTTGCTGAGACGGGAATCGCCACTCCTATAATTGAGGCTGATGTTGAGCTCTTGACTTTATAAACTGATTTTTGACGAAGTTTTCACATTCCAAAAAAATTACGAATCAGACTGCGACTGGCTTACTTTGAAGAGAAACTATCATTTTTATTTTTCCACGTCATCATTATTATCTGAAAATTAAAGTTCTTTGACAAAATAGAACTTGAATTTTATGACACAAATTACTCCTGACGTCACTCCGATGAAATTATTTCAAACAGTTCACGTAATATCAACGAAAACGTTCAGGGTTTTAAAATTATTAATTATTATTAGAATGATAAATATTTTTTTTAGAAGAATAACAATAATAATATTGTATGTGTTTTTGCACAAATGCGTCAAAAAATTTAAAAAAGAATTTAGTTCTTTAAAGTAGCCGCTAGGGGAGCTAGACAATTTGTCATACATTTAGGCTGGGTTACTTACTACATCTTACTTTGACTTTAATAAACGTCAAAAATCTGTCAAACTCCATACAAAATACGCCCGTTATCGTTATAGTTACGGTCAAAGTTAGGTGGTGCAACTCAGCCATAATGTCATTTTTCACGCAGTCGCTAGCGAGCACACCTAGCGAAAACTCATGGTAAGCACACTGTATGTAATAGATACTACGTTTCCTATATTCGTCAGTAAAATAAAAATTTACAGCCACGGTAACGATTCTTCGGAAATTGTTCCAAGAAGTATTTCACGTCTCGTGCAAAGCCTTAGAAGTTTATTTTACGAGAACATCTGAGCCTCTCGTAATGAAGTATAAAGATAATTAGGTAAAATATTGTAATTATTTAAGACAATTTCCTTTTGATGGTCTTCCGATATTTTTTTTAAACACGGGCTCACTTTATTCTTCTTTGTTTTTTTGCCAATTACTTTTTTTGAGATTGATTTTTTTTCTAAGCCCACTCCCATCTCTATCTGTTTTACTCTAGCAATTTGAACTTTTTTTTTATGCAGAAAAGGCAGGTATTTTATCTCAATCGCACCTGATGTTAAGTGAGATGCTTTCTATGATGCTACCTAACTGCTCTGTACGTGTTTATTCACTGTCGCCTTGAAAAGGCCCGGATTATAGTGTTCAAGAAAGACAGCAGAAGGCAACGAATTCCAGTCCCTCGCTGTTCTCTACAATTTCATGAATGCACTTAATCCTACATCCTAGTCCCATTCATCATCATCATTTCAGCCACAGGACATCCGCTGCTGAACATAGGCCTCCCCAATGACTTCCACATCGCACGGTTGGTAGCGGCCTGCATCCAGCGCCTTTCTGCTACCTTTAAAAGGTTGTCGGTCGTTACCGTCCCATTAATATTTAAAAAATGCGAAAGTTTGTGAGGATGTATGGAGGCATAGATGGTTGTATTTTTTTTTAATTTTAACTATGCTAAATATGTTTGTGAAACTAAGTCTTGATTATCTAATTTCAAAATCTACTTTGTAATAGCGCAAGCTGCTTACTGCGAGTTCGCTTAAAATCCTCCTATTTAGTAAAACTAGCATACAAGAACATTAATCCTCGGTTGGGTCACACATGTTGGGTTCGATTCTCAGTTGTAGCATGGATAGAACAGCCAGCTTATAGAAGACTAATCCGATTAAAATATCTTACATGTTGCTTACCATTAATGGTGCAGTAAAAAAGTTAGAGATTCTTCTTAGATACCTCTAACTAGCCAAACTATCAGGGGAATCGTTCCAATTTTTGTGTTTATGTATTAATTAATCTAGTAGGCGAACTATATACATAAAAATACATTATTAATAATGAACCACTAATTATCACTAATTAATACATTATTAATAATGAGGGATTCTTGGATGGCTTAAACATGGCAGCAAAGCAAACAACAAACAGACAGTGGTGACTGAGTTTGTTGCGGCGCTTCTTCTCAGCACTTGCCAAATGTTGGTCTCGAAGCGCTGGTAGGGTAAAAAGATTATGAGACATGTAGAGGCTCCTTAAGAGCAAAATGACGATTTGTAAGAACTATTTATTAGTCTAAACAAATAAAAAAAAATTGACTTTGACTATGGAGTGCAGGTGCGGTTTTGTTCCCCAGTCGATGAAGCACCTGATTATATGTAGGTATGTTGTCGACACGAAAAGAAGAAGAATGAAAAACTGTGGTAGATCTGTTTACTTGCTGTTGATGACTAGGAAATTGATGGTGATAGTAAACAACCGGAGGATGGGATTGATGGTGAAAACCAGAGAGGTTCGTTCGAGAGTGAGCCATAGCCTCAGACGGAGCTACGAACTAATATTCAAGTTAGGACAATAACTCGCGGTTCCGTTTCATTGGGCTACGGTGGACACCGTTGGGGTTAAGTGGGTAGACCCCGCCTTTCTACCGGGGAGAGTCCTACATAAACCAAATCTTCAACAAACAATAATGAGATGTTAAAAAATATAGGCTGTTCTATTTGCGCTATGTACACGAATGTACCGAGATGCTGCGGTCGGTGGCAATTAGTAACGACGGCGATTGAAAGCGTTTGTGTGTTTGTTTGTACAGTTGTACTGGTGTAGGGCTGGTATAGCATCAAAGTAGCAATTACTTCCAAAAACTCCTATTTTTAAGATTTTTAAGACCATAGGGGAGTATGGATTCTGCATGGTTTGTTTTTATTCATAACTTTTCTTTGACCTTGTTGTTATGAAATATTTTATATAAATAAGTAAAATGTAATCTGTTCTTTTCTTTTAAAGTCCCTAGAAATAAAATAAAGTGTCACTCTTTTTAAATCTAAACATAACATGGCTTGACGTATCTGAAGCAAAACGCAATATTTCTATTGCAGTGCAGATAAACAAGTAAAATATATCTTAAGTACCTATGTAAAAACTGAATCAGCGTTATTTATTTATTACATTTATGTGGCACATAGCTCGTAGAGACGATGGCCGTTGGGGCAGAAAAGTTCTCGAGTGGCGACCACGGGCTGGAAGACGTAGCGTGGGCAGACCTCCTACTAGGTGGACCAACGATCTGGTAAAGATCGCGGGAAGAGCCTGGATGCGGGCAGCGCAGGACCGTTCATTGTGGAAAACCTTGGGGGAGGCCTTTGTCCAGCAGTGGACGTCATTTGGCTGAAACGAACGAACATTTATGTATCAAAGATTAATCCTAATTTACAGTTTATTTGTGACATCCCTGTTAATGCGAGATTTACAAACAAATAGCACGAGAATTTGGAATAATCCACCGAAGTATCTCAAAGGATTGCAGTATTAGCATTCCTTCAAAGTTTGCTACAATTTTGGAAACATACTTACATTGTATTGTTAATATTTTGGTAGATGATACCAAAAATAATAAGTAACCATCCTATAAGTAGGTAAATACTTTATTTTAGCTCTGAACACTTTATTTTTTTTAAGACTTGCCTAAATGAAGGTTGCACCATCCTACTTTAACTTTAATAAACGTCAAAGTCCTGTCAAACTCCATACAAAAGCACCGGTTAAGGTTATAGTCACCGTTAAATAAGATGATGCAACTCAGCCTAAATTGTACAAATTAATAATAATAATAATAATAAAGCCCCACAGGGCAGCTTTGTGGCGAGCTGTTGGTGAGTAGCGACACCACGGGGCCAGTTGTTAATCCGAGTGCTCCCGAGAGTCGGTCTAGACCCTCGTCTTCGGCTTGCCGAAGTGGAATCCGAGAGGGTCTGCAGGACTTTCACCTCTGGCTTGCCTTAACCGGCCGGCCAGAGTGGAGTCGCTAGAGCTATATGCTCCAGGGGTGGAAGTGTTAAAGGGCATAACGCCGCGAGTACACCTCTCTACACCCCTGAGCTGGCAGACGCCAATGTTGCCCCTCAGTCCGGTCTATACGACCCATGACGCCACGGGGGGCCCATTTAGTCGCTGGCTAGTCACCGCCTGCCATTTATACCTAACCCGGCTTTCCATATTGAACGGTCCTGCGCTGCCTGCTAAAAGAAGGTAGCATTTATATGTATTTTCATAGTAATATTAACATTCGTGTCACTTAAAATTGAAATGTGGGTCAATAATTTTCATTCCGTTTCAAAACGTTTCTAAAATTGACAAACAAAACCAAAACAAACTATGTTAGAATTTATTAAAACAACAACAACAACTGCAATGCACTTTACTAAAACTGTAACGTACAAACGACAACACTTTTTGTTGCAAAATCACCCCTATTGCGTTGACATAAGAAGCTGCAGTGGGTAGCTTGTAGTGCCGTCGTATACAAACAAGTCCTTGGTGATATTAAATTGGGACACATGTAAATTCAGTCGGACTCCATGCGAGCTAGCTCGTTAGCAGTCTGAACTGGACTAGGGTGGGGCCTCAGTGAACGCGGAAACTTGAAAGATTACTATTGGATTCCTGACGCCCGTCCTGATCCCTGTCGCAAACGTCCGAAGCGATAGAGCAGAATAGATATTATTTATTTGGCACACAAAACATTTGATATCTATTACCAGACAAATATTGCTGCTCCAAAAAGCTTCACAATAACTTTGAATTTTATTAATCTTCAGTGTGTACGTGCTACTCCGACTTTCTTCTTCTTTACATACCTATACAGCGACATTGTGTTTCCACATTTGCTACTTTTCAGCAGGTGGCCTTAAATACAGCCAAAAAATCCGTTAACATAAAAATCTTAGATTTCACGATGATTATTCATATAAACAGAAAGACGTGTCATTAGTACTCAAGTAAGTTAGTAACTTTTTTACTTACGTTTCCAGTCCCACGGAATTTTAGGCTGAGTTGCACCACCTAACTTTGACCGTAACCATAACGATAACCGGTGTTTTTTGTATGGAGTTTAACAGATTTTTGAAGTTTGTCAAAGTTAAAGTATGATAGTGCAACTCAGCCTTAGTAATTACAGCAATAATTTATGAATCTAATAACTTCACTGCTACGTTACAAATTCGTCTCCTACTCCTGCATCTATCTGTAAGTTAATAGTAAATTTTGGAGGCCTTTACGTAGTAACAATAAAGTACGCCATCTTTTGAATCTTCCCTCTGTGCGTGTAGACACACCCAAATGCAGCCTGATTTCGAGCTGACTGTAGACTTTGCTGAGACGGGAATCACCACTCCTGTAATTGAGGCTGGTGTTGAGAGCTTTTGACTTTATAAAGTGATTTTTGACGAAATTTTTGCGTTCCAAAAAAAAATGATTGCGACTGGCTTACTTTGAAGAGAAACTATGATTTTTATTTTTCCACGTCATCATTATTATCTGAAAATTTCAAGTTCTTTGACAAAATAGAACTTGAGGCGTCATTTTATGACACAAAATTACTCCTGACGTCACTCCGATGAAATTATTTCAAACCGTTCACGTAAAATCAACGAAAACGTTCAGGGTTTTAAAATTATTAATTATTATTAGAATGATAAATATATTTTTTTAGAAGAATAACAATAATAATATTGTATGTGTTATTGCACAAATGCGGCAAAAAATTTGAAAAATTATTTTAGTTCTTTAAAGTAGCCGCTAGGGGAGCTAGACAATTTGTCATTCATTTAGACTGGGCACCATCTTACTTTGACTTTAATAAACGTCAAAAATCTGTCAAACTTCATACAAAATACGCCCGTTATCGTTATAGTTACGGTCAAAGTTAGGTTTTTTTTTTATGTGATAGGAGGCAAACGAGCAGACGGATCACCTGATGGTAAGTGATTACCGTCGCCCATAGGTGGTGCAACTCAGCCATAATGTCATTTTTCACACAGTCGCTAGCGAGCACACCTAACGAAAACTCATGGTAAGCACACTGTATGTAATAGATACTACGTTTCCTATATTCGTCAGTAAAATAAAAATTTACAGCCTCAGTAATGGTTCTTCGGAAATTGTTCCAAGAAGTATTTCACGTCTCGTGCAAAGCCTTAGAAGTTTATTTTACGAGAACATCTGAGCCTCTCGTAATGAAGTATAAAGATAATTAGGTAAAATATTGTAATTATTTAAGACAATTTCCTTTTGATGGTCTTCCGATATTTTTTTTAAACACGGGCTCACTTTATTCTTCTTTGTTTTTTTGCCAATTACTTTTTTGAGATTGTATTTTTTTGTTTCTCCCATCACTCCCATCTCTAATCTGTTTCACACTAGCAATGTGGTCAAATAGGTGCCTAGTTATGCATAAAAAACATTTTTTTAGGAGGCAGGTATTTGACCACAATCGCACCTGATGTTAAGTGAGGTGCTATCTAGGATGGTACATATCTGCCCTAAAAGTGCTTATTCACTCTCGCCTTGAAAAGCCCGGATTATAGTTTTCGAGAAAAGCAGTTTCGCAGCAGCAGGCAGCGAATTCCAGTCCCTCGCTGTTTTATACAATTTGATGAATGCACTTAATCCTTCATCCTAGTCCCATTCATCATCATCATTTCAGCCACAGGACATCCGCTGCTGAACATAGGCCTCCCCAATGACTTCCACATCGCACGGTTGGTAGCGGCCTGCATCCAGCGCCTTCCTGCTACCTTTACCAGGTCGTCGGTCGTTACCGTCCCATTAATATTTAAAAAATGCGAAAGTGAGGATGGATGGAGGCATAGATGGTTGTTTGTTACTCTTTTTTTACACCTCCACCAAGGAGGCATTAATGACCATAATAATTTTTTTTAGGTTAACTATGCTAAATATGTTTGTGAAACTAAGTCTTGATTATCTAATTTCAAAATCTACTTTGTAATAGCGCAAGCTGCTTACTGCGAGTTCACTTAAAATCCTCCTATTTAGTAAAACTAGCATACAAGAACATTAATCCTCGGTTGGGTCACACATGTTGGGTTCGATTCTCAGCTGTAGCATGGATAGAACAGCCAGCTTATTGAAGACTCATCTGATAAAAATATCTTACATGTTGCTTACGATTAATGAGTAAAAAAGTTAGAGATTTCTCCACTTAACTTTGACCATTACTTTAACGATAACCGGTACTTTTTGTATGGAGTTTGACAGATTTTTGACGTTTGTCAAAGTTAAATTAAGATGGTGCAACCCAGCCTTAGAGTCCCTCTAGCTAGCCAAACCATCAAGGGATTCTTTTAAATTTTTGTGTTTAGGTAATTGATCTTGTTGGCGAACTATACACATAAAAATACATTTATTAATGAAACACTATGGTAGGTCGGTTGCTGTTGATGACTAGGAACTGGTTGGTGGTAGTAAACAACCGGAGGATGGGATTGATGGTGAAAGCCAGAGAGGCTCGTTCGAGGGTGAGCCTTAGCTTCAGACGGAGCTACGAACTTAATATTCAAGGTAGGAAAATAACTCTCGCGGTTCGGTTTCATTGGGCTACAGTGGACAGTTGGACACCGTTGGGAGGATTTCGTCGACTGGGACCGCAATTAACTAAGACCGCGGTCCCAATCACCGGATCCGTAAAAATTTAATAATTTTCTTCCGGCGACTGGGATCACTCATGAATTTTAGTACTGTACCGATTTTGGCTTGAATAATATATTTTTATAAGATCTATGAGTGGTCCTAGTCGCTGTTTTTTTTTTTTATGGAAACCTCACCGTTGGGGTTAAGTGGGTAGGCCCCGCCTTTCTACCGGGGAGAGTCCCACGTAAACCAGATCTTTAAAAAGGATATGATAAAAAAAATAGGCTGTTCTATTTTTGGTATGTATACGAATGTACTGAGATGCTGCGGTCGGTGGCAATTAGTAACGACGGCGATTGAAAGCGTTTGTGTGTTTGTTTGTACAGTTGTACTGGTGTAGGGCTGGTACAGCACCAAACACTCATATTTTTAAGATTTTTAAGACCATAGGGATCCCCATCTCGCCAGCGTAGGGAGAGTAGGCTAAATTTTCCCATTTCCATCTGGTAAATAAGTGAAAAACTGTATAAAGTAATATGTATACCAATAAAGTGCTCAAAATGAACCCAAACTGATGCAATTCCGCAGTTTCGTTTAGGAGTTCCTATGGCCACCTTCCAGTCCCATCATCAGACCAGCTCGATGGTACCATAATATTGTATTGTCATCTAATCTACATAATAATTGCCAAGTTTCATGATGATACAAGAATTAGAAGTGCGTGTAATTCAGATTCTTAGATTTCAGTACATAGTCAGCTACATACTTGTACACGACGACCAAATAAAAGCGTGTTTTTAATTCCTTGATAATGATGATGATAGTATTTATGTTTTATTTGTAATTTTTTTTTTACCTTGTTTTTATAAAATATTAGATAAATAAAATTTAATTTGTTCGTTTCTTTTTAAAGTCCTTAAAAATAAAATAAAGTGTCTCTCTTTTTATATCAAGACATAATATGGCTTGACGTATCTGAAGCAAAACGCAATATTTCTATTGCAGTGCAGATAAACAAGTAAAATATATCTAAGGTATGTAAAAACTGAATCAGCGTTATTTATTTATTACATTTATGTGGCACATAGCTCGTAGAGACAATGGCCGTTGGGGCAGAAAAGTTCTCGAGTGGCGACCACGGGCTGGAAGACGTAGCGTGGGCAGGCCTCCTACTAGGTGGACCAACGATCTGGTAAAGGTCGCGGGAAGAGCCTGGATGCGGGCAGCGCAGGACCGTTCATTGTGCAAAACCTTGGGGGAGGCCTTTGTCCAGCAGTGGACGTCATTTGGCTGAAATGAACGAACATTTATGTATCAAAGATTAATCCTAATTTATCGTTTATTTGTGACATCCCTGTTAATGCGAGATCTACAAACAAATAGCAAGAGAATTTGGAATAATCCACCGAAGTATCTCAAAGGATTGCAGTATTAGCATTCCTTCAAAGTTTGCTACAATTTTGGAAACATACTTACATTGTATTGTTATATTTTGGTAGATGATACCAAAAATAATAAGTAACCATCCTGTAAGTAGGTAAATACTTTATTTTAGCTCTGAACACTTTATTTTTTTTAAGACTTGCCTAAGTGAAGGTTGCACCATCCTACTTTAACTTTGACAAACATCAAAAATCTGTCTAACTCCATACAAAAAAAACATCGGTTAAGGTTATAGTCACCGTTAAATAAGGTGATGCAACTCAGCCTAAATTGTACAAATTAACAGTCTTGTTAACCCTTCCAACTAAAAGTAAAAATCTATACTAGTATTATAAAGCTGAAGAGTATGTTTGTTTGTTTGTTTACTTGAACGCGCTAATATCCGGAACTACTGGTCCGATTTGAAAAATTCTTTCAGTGTTAGATAGCCCATTTATCGAGAAAGGCTATAGGCTATACAACATCACGCTACGATTAATAAAAGCAGAGCAACAATGAAAAATGTTGCGAAAACGGGTTTTCACGCATACGAAGTCGCGGGCACAGCTAGTATGCATGTATGTACAGTGTGGTTTAAGAAGTGGACACCATTTATATTGTTATCTAGAACCTTGATGAAACAAGTATAGAAAAATGGGTTTTAGACTCCTAAGTTACGGAACACTCAAAAGAGATCGTTTCCGCATCGCAACGCTATCGTATTTCATTCGGAGTGAATCCTCGTCATTTTTCGCCAGACGCGTCAGTTCTGGGTGGTCGGATCGTTAAGTTTCTTCAGTTTGGGATGACGGAGGTGCTTTACGCCATTTTGGATAAAGTCCGGTCGACAGAAGACGGGAACTATGAGAAAAATTGATAGCAGAACGTTATTTTGTTAGAAAACATAAATGTTTTATTTTATTGGATAGTTCCAGGACAAAACGTCGAGAAACAGGAGCCATAATATTTAATGAAATTGACACGTCATGTTCTTCGGGCCATACTTTTCTTCATCATCATAATTTCAGCAACGAAGTTCACCGCTGAACATAGGCCTCCCTAATGACTTCCACATCGCCCGGTTGGTAGCGGCCTGCATCCAGCATCCTGCTACCTTTATGAGATCGTCGGTCCACCTTGTAGGACGTCACACACTACATTTTACAATACGTGGCCTCCATTCCCTTGCTGCCCCATCGGCTGTCAGTTCTGCGTACTATCATGACCTTGTTACTTCAGCTTGCTAATCCGTACTTTTCACTTACTTTTTTCGAAATATTTCTTCATGTTATGACACTATGCGACTGTAATATCTCGTAATACGACACTAATACGTCACTCTAGCATATTATTATTGGTGTGACGAGCGGCGTCGACGTTATAGCATACACAAAAGCCCAAAGTCTATCGTCGACAGACGTGTCATAGATTTAATATAACCATCTGTCGACGTTGTGTTCTGGGACGTGTGAAACATAATATTCCTATAACATTAAACAAGTAGATGCTTTATGAAGACTTTTTGAACCAAATAACCGCCTCTGTGGTCTAGTGGTACGACCACCTGCTTCAAACGCAGAGGTCCCGGGTTCGATTCCCAGTGGGGGCAGATTTAACTGTTCGGTTTGGTAGGGCTTGTTCTGAGTCCGCCTGGCTAGCTACCACCGTCTTATTAAACTCTGACACCATAATAACAATGTTAACAGCATTATTGTGTTCCGGCAGTTAGAGGTAAGGTAGCCAGTTTATTTGATTTATTTTTATTTTATTTTATTTTCCTTTATTCAGAAAACCACAGCTCTTTATAATAATAATACAAACAGTTCATCCGTGGTTGAGGATTCCGGGTGAAGGTCGCTTCGACCTTCGGCCTGATCATCAATTACCATCAGGTGCGATACAAGCCAAGAACTTCCTCGTTGTGGATTAAAAAAAATTCTTTCTTTCTTTCTATTTATTCTCAAGAACTTCCGATTAAGACTCTCATACAACAAACTCAGCATTTATCTCCACTGCAAACGTGATGCCGACAAATTCACAAGTCCCGGGCTTAAATCCCGCGTCCGGGATCGCACGGGACGTGACCGGAACACGGGATCGTATCTGCCATACATTGTAATAAGATCTTGCGGTTGAATTTATTAAAAAATTAATACTCCATTTTTATGAACGGAAGTGTACGCTGTGAATTTAAAGTAAGATAAATAATATTTGTATTTGTGTCTGTCTTGGATATAAATTGTGAAGGCCTTTGCAATGGGCCTTTGCATACCCATTTTAAGGCGGACTTAATGAAGCGCACCTAAACAACTATTCCTCGAAGATATAATAAAAAGTACCAGGGCAACATAACACAGGTACGCTTCGAGGTATAGTCTCCCGCAGTAAAGTAGTAAAATAGACAATTTTTCTGTCTCATCTTACGTGGAATATACTATTATATTAAAACAAATCTATCGTTGATTAAAGCTATCCGTACATTAGACTTGCTACTCTAAGGGCCTCGTTCACCATTTCTGAGTAAAGTCGAGTCAAGTAGGCTACTCGTTTCTTAAGCTAACGAGTAGTAAAAATGCTACTCATACTTTAATAAATACCTATTGTTAATCAGTAACTAACTACTTAGGTCATCAGTCAGAAGTTTCATGAAAGCACAGTAAGTTTAATAGTATTTAAAAGGATTTACGCACACCGCGCGGTACAGGTCAGTAGGTATACATCAAATGAACCCCAAATCGGCCGATCGGTGCTATATCATGAGTAGCCTGCGCCTAATTTATGTCCCGCGTCGGACAAACGCAAACTGATGTCTCATTTGGCCTGTTACAGTGTTTCCAGAATAGCTTTCTGAAATTCCCCACAAAATTCGGGAAAAATATTCCCGAAGTTGCGGAGATTTCCTTGCTTCTGGCATAGTCAGTTTAACCCAGATTCTCCTATACGCCACGAAAATAAAATTTTGTGTCTATGTAATTGCAGTTTACTAAATAACCGCATAAATATGTGACTAGTGTCTATTGCATATTATTTATTTATTTCGGTTCACCATCAAACAATCAATTAATATTTTTGATACTTTCAGTTAAAGAAACTTTATATTATACTTTATATATTATTACAGTTTTATAAAAAAAGTTAATTACTTATTTATTACGATGCTACTCCAGAAATATCTGGGTTAAGAGATATTTTTAGATTTACTATATTTTGTAATATTTTACAACCTATATTGCTTACCATAAAAAAGCTCTGTCCACAATTTAGTCCAGCTTTTCTCTGGAATCACAGAAAATACTAGATTTAGCTAAATACATTTTGAATCACTTTTGTAGTTTCATTTTAATAAGACAGTCATATAAGATTGCCAAATTGTATATTCCACATTCGGCTGCAGTCAGTTTGTCAAACTAACAGTAGGTACGCGAATCCAGGTCAAGTGTTCTTGCTCTCAACTCGTCCATTCACTTTTAGTGCTGACTGAAACTGTATTGTTTGCTATACATTCATAAATACAACACTTTACCCATACTCAGAGTTCGTTTGTTTCAACCAAATGACGTCCGCTGCTGGACAAAGGCCTCCCCCAAGGATTTCAACCACGACCGGTCTTGCGCTGAAGAAATAAATTTTGTATTTAGATTTTCCTAATCAAGACGTAGGGCTGGAAGACCTAGCGTGGGCAGCTTCTACTAGGTGAACTGACGATCTGGTAAAAGTCGAGGAAAGAAGCTGGATGCGGGCAGCGCAGGACCGTTCATTGTGGAAAACCTTGGGGGAGGCCTTTGTCCAGCAGTGGACGTCATTTGGTGAAACGAACGAACGAATCAAAATTAGATTTACATGTACTAAGTTGTCGCAAAATGAAAGTAAGTAGGTACTTTATCTTTCCACTGTAAAATATTTAGTCTTCACTGTGCTTAACTCGTTCCAGACAAATTATTTTTGAACCTAAACTTTTCTTCCATAGACAAAAGTTCATTTATTATTATTTCTAATCCACTTAACAAAGTTTTTCGAACAAGCCTAAAAACAGAAACAAAACAGTTTTAACTCGCACCAAAACTCTCGTCTTTAAAACTTAACAGCGAAATAGTTGAGCTTCAAACAAACTGTAATATCTGAAATATGAAACAAAAGGAATCCGTTGAAAGCAACTAAACACGTAAATCTCTTTACGAAACTAAAGATAACACGAAGTTTGGAGCCGTGGACATTTGCATTGTCCGGGCGGGGCCTCAGTATCAGCGGGATAAAAAATAAAGATAAGTACCTATTATCATCATGGCTTATCCTTGGATATGCATCTGCTCGTTTGCCTCCTGTCCTATAAAAAAAACATCATCATCAACAACTGTCCTTGTGGTCTGGAAGAGATGCCTTTATAGCGATACCACCGCCTAAATTGTGACGTCTTTTTGGACATTTCTTTCTCGTTCTTCCTTGTGTTGTGTGGTGTTCATTAATGTGTGTTCTATCTGTCATCATCATCATTATTATACAAGACGTCCACTGCTGAATATAGGTTTCCGTCAATGATTTCCGGATTTGATGGTTGGAAGCAATTTGCTGATTAAAATCATTTATACCTAGTCTTATTCTACCTGCGCGGTCTCTTAGTTGATAACTCGCGAGAGTGGTGCAAAACAGACCGAAATGGAGACCCTTATTATCGGAGCCAAGGCTTAATTTGGGTCGCGCTGTGCCAGCTTACTAAAATTCTTATTCTGTAAATAACAAGGGAATATTTTTTATATTTTTATTAAAACTATTACGAGTTCATTGAATAAATTACTTTAATAATCTAGCATTAATTAATAGCAACTATAGCCGAACGGTGTAGGTGTCGAACTGGCCGACTCGTGATCCGGGGAACGCTGGTTTGATCCCCGCTTGAACCCACTCGTAAAAACAAGGAAAATTCAGTAACCCGCTGTTACTTCAACCACACCCCAACATTTTCCTACAGCTCTGATACGATCACGTAGCCTGGATAAAACGGCATTTTGCATTTCAGTCATGGTGTACAGCTGAGCAATGGTTTCTTGAGAGAGATGCTTTGTAAGTAGTCTTGAAAATGTCATCTGATGTTACGATTGGTTTTCTTTTCGTTTAATAGGCTAGTTGCCTAAAAAAATTTTTTTAGTCCGTAATGTTTAATATCAAAAAATATTGGACACGTATAATTTTATTTGTCAATCTAACAAATAATTACATAGTTATGGTGCGTTGAAGTTGCGCACGACGTCACAACGTGCGGCATTTTTAAGCAAGCGATGACGTCACGGGCCTCTTCTTATGAACTTTGGGGCGCTTTATCTCTTTAAATTTTCATTAGTTTGAAAAAGTGAANACATTTCTTTCTCGTTCTTTACTAATTGTTTAGTGTGGTGTACAATAATTGTGTGTTCTGTCTATTTACGAGTATCATCATAATTGTACAAGACGTTCACTGCTGAAAAATCATTTATACCTAGTCTTATTCTACCTGCTCGGTCTCTAAGTTGATAACTCGCGGAGTGGTGCAGAACAGACCAAAATGGAGACCCTTATTATTGGAACCAAGGCTTAATTTGGGTCGCGCTGTGCCAGCTTTCTCTTAAATAGTTTAGTTACTTATTCTTATTCTGAAAACAAAAAGGGAATATTTTTTATGTTTTTATTAAAACTATTCCGAGTTCATTAAATAAATTACTTTAATAATATAGCATTAATTAATAGCGACTAGGTATAGCCGAACGGTGTATTTGTCGAACTGGCCGACTCGTGATCCGAGGAACGCTGATTTGATCCCCGCTTGAACCCACTCGTAAAAACAAGGAAAAGTGAGTAACCCGCTGTTACTTCAACCACACCCCAACATTTCCTACAGCTCTGATACGATCACGTAGCCTGGATAAAACGGCATTTTGCATTTCAGCCATGGTGTACAGCTGAGCAACGGTTTCTTGAGAGAGATGCTTTGTAAGAAATTTTGATGTGCGTGTGGACTAAGTGATCTTTTCAAAAAACTCATCCAACCACAAACAAATTTTGAGAGGATTTAGGAAAAAACTGTGAAAACTGGTGAATATAGGTAGGTATAGTATTCTTGGATACGCGTTATGGCTTATTCTTTAGGTGTCCAGATTGAGTGATCCAGTTAATTAGTTTTAGCTTTCTTTGTTTAGGTTTCACAAATTTCATACCTTACCATGAAGTTTTCACAATTGAAAACCTCTCAAAATTTGGTTGTGATTGGATGAGTTTTTTGAAAAAATCACTCAGTCCACACGCACATGTAAAATGTTGAGATGTCATCGGTTGTTACGATTGGTTTTCTTTTTGTGTAATTGCAGGTGACTTTTGTCATCGTCACAATATGTCTCTTCATAGATAAGAATAAGTACTACGATTTCTCTCTTTTCTCTTTATAAAAGTGTAAAAGAGAAAGATACTGTCACGGTCACAAATAGTCACCCGTACGCGCACGCCTTTAAAGTTATAGGAACTACTACTTCGTACGTGGATCCCGTTTTACCACCTTAGGGGTGGAGTTTCGTAAAATCCTTTCTTAGCGGATGCCTACGTCATAACATCTACCTGCATGCCAAATTTCAGCCCGATCCGTCCAGTGGTTTGGGCTGTGCGTTGATACATCACTATGTCAGTCAGTCACCTTTGAGTCATATGACATATTTCGATTTTGGAACGAAAAAACATGTGACCTGATCCTGTCTACTTCTCTTTTTTGGTCAATTTATCATAACCAGACAAAAATTACTGAAATAAGACCAACAATACCTATTTCATTTACAACGTACTTGATAAAAAAGCAAAGAGATTTTAGTTGATATTTTCTTGTACTAATATGGAACTAACGAATGAGTAGGCGTAATTGGGTACCTATACTGACTGGAAAAAATTAAATGAAGACCCACATTTGGGACTGATAAAGTATGAAAATATTATATGTAGACTATTGCTTTTAGCCACATTTGATATCAAGTATACCCTCATCAAATTGCGAGTGAACTACCTATATTTTCAGTGGGAGTAAAACCTTTTCAATAAATACGTTTAGAAGTTAATCAATTCTCTTTAAACGACAATAAACTCTCCGAGTTAGTTCAGAATCTAGTTTCTAGCTATCCTTTTGTTTAGGTAGGCAGGCCTCTCACTTGGTGGACCGACGGAGTGGATGGCATTTGACTGAAATTAACTAATGCGAACAGAACAATAGTTTTTGTTGACTTTAAACTTTATTTTGACTTAAGTGTTCAATATTTACGAGTAGAGCCAAAAGATTTTGTTCGTGAATTCTCATTGAAAAATTTGAAAAATAATTTTTTTTTGTACGATTGTATTTGTGTCGTCTTTATGTAACTATAATAGGGACTTATTTTGCAAAGAAAAACTATGTGGACCGTATTCACTACCTTCAATTTGGGACAGTCCAGTCTTTGTCCAATATTTCTGGGTATCTCCAAACACAAACATCGTTATGTCACTTTCAGCCTTTGACATCCCCGTTCAAACATTTTTCGCCACAAAAGTCCTATTCTTAAACACCATGTTGACTTAACCACCTACTTCTCTCTCTGTTCGTTGCTGTTGTAAAGAGAGAGACAGAATGATGATGTTTTGGAATCGTTTTGCAGAATTGGGTTCGGTCGTTTGGACTGTTGTTGTCGTGATCGTTTTGCTGACTTCATTTGGTCGTACCAGCTTCTGTATGCCATATTCACTGATTGTTTATGTTACACATGCTGAAAGAATAGATAGGTTACATCTATATTATTTATGTTATTGCTGTATAATAACGTTTATTTAGAGTTACTGTTTTGTAATGTTTCTTTAATAGTCACCTAAATATCATCCCGCAGAAGTACATCGGCTTGTTCTGGCTGTAAGGTTTTTAATGACAAATAATTGTTCTTTAAACTTAAATAGAGTTCCGTAGAAACTAGCGATGCTTACTTTGGATCTTATCTGCACTTAGTTTTAAACGGAGGAATATACAAAAGCGTTATCCCGGATCATTTAAATAACTAAGAAGTTTTGTACTGACCAAATTTTTAATTATTTGTGATCTTAAGAATTAAGCTTTCGCAGTTTCTGAGATTTTAGACATCATGGTATACGATGAAGTTTCTTCCATAACTCTAAATTGTTTAATATAGATCCAAACGACAGTACATATTCATTTTTATAGCAAAGTTAGAACATAAGTTGCTACAGTTTTTATTTCTGTTTTGATGATAACAATACCTATCTTATAACCCACATGGGAGCGCCAAAAGCGTCTTCTAGCTTATCATTTTTATAGATAAAAAGTAATTCATCGCCTACGACGTATAGGTCGCGCAAAGTGGGTTGAGGCAAACATGTGTTCAAACTGATGCAATATTTGAATACAGAACACAAACAGCCATTACACATTCAAATATCGAATACACAGCTACCTTGCCGTTGTTAAATGGCCGCAAGCGAAACCGAAAGTACTTGTCAGTCCGGCTATGCTAGTCGGGACTATTCCCACCTCTCGTTCCCACCACTGCAACTCCTGTGTAGCCAGGATCTACAGCTTGACCGCCATAAAAACCCAACCAATGAAGATCAAGTTTGTCCCGGGGGAAAGTTAAACTGTCATTGGACCCGCAACGAAATTAATCAGAAGAACATAGGAAAAGTAGGAAATTAAGGTTCGACTTCCCTCTATTGCAAAGCGGATGACAGGTGACAAACAAAGGTTTAAAACCGGCTACGCTAGTCGTCAAATCTTTGCTTGTGTTGATGGCCTCCACTCTCGTTGAGCGACCTATATCTTACAGTTAAAACATGAAAATCGAAAAGGGCAACGACCCGCTAAAGTAAAGACGAAAGAATTATTAAAATGTGAATGAAAGTTCAATAATTTATTCTTAGAAGTTAGGCTGTTTACTTACTAAATGTCGAATTACTCGTGCGAAACCATACGAAGAGGTTATTGAACTGTGGTATTGAGTATATTATTATTAATATTGAAATACGATCCCTAAATTAATACTGCTCTGCATTACATAAGGCTTGTATTATGGTTAAATTAGAACGGTCGTTGTGGAAATCCTTAGACTAGGCGCAGACCACCGATTTTTAGTTGGCCGATAGTTGTGCCCGATTTTAATTTGTATGAAGAATCGGCCATATCAACAAATCGGTGTAATGTGCGCACTTCCATACATGCCCTACTGATCAACTGCCCGACTAAACTATCGGCCAACGAAAAATCGATGTTCTGCGCCTAGGCTTAGGGGCCTTTGTTCAGCAGTAGACGTCTTGGCTAAAACGAAAGATGCAGGATATCGAAAGTTTTTTAAAGGTCACTAGTAATTTCTTGTAAAATATACTGTTTTCATTGTAACTACCTAATATCCCTGTAAGCCATCGCTAAGCTTATCTGCTTATATCCCTGTTTTAGGAGTATACCTATATTTAACGCTATAGTCCAACGCTCGTCGGGCATCGAACCAGCATTCCTCGAATCACGAGACAGTCGGATACTGACACCGGTAGGCTTTTGTAAACTTAGGTGTAGTTTCTGAACCGTAATAGATACAATAAAGCCTTTGTGGCTAGAGTTTGTATATGGTAATAAATGTATTGCAAACCACATGAGACCTATTCATAGTACTTGCGCCATTTGGAAATACTGGCCTTTATTTTTTCTATTAGGAGGTAAGTACCAGAACTTCGCAAATATCTACGACTAGCTTTCTACGACTGGCTTTGCCTGCTTGAATTTTCATCTGTCTCAGAAAGTCTATGTTGTTCCGCTTCTAAAAACCGGGAATTTCGAACTATTTCTATGTTCTTCTGATTAATTTTGTTGCGGGTTCAATGACAGTTAACTTCCCCCGGGACAAACTTGACCTTCACACTGTCAAGCTGTAGATCCTGGCTACAAAGGAGTTGCAGCAGTGGGAACGGGAGGTGGGAATAGTCCCGATCCAAAAACCAGGATTGTTTTGCTTATCCCTGGGTCTCAAGCAATCTCTAAATCAGATCAGTGTTGTTATGAGTGTAAGAGTAACAAACATCCATCCGTCCACTCCCTCACATCTACCTCACACATCTCACTACCAAACGAAATTTGATGAAACTTTAAAATAACATAGAGGCTAACGGCTAATTTATAACGATCTGTATAAATAGAATTTCACGCAAGCAAAGCCACGAGAAAACCAAGTTCATAATATTAGCAGAATACAATAATCTTAATATCAAGGCTCATCATCTCAATGTAATTGCCTAACAAATAGATTACAAGGAGCTTTTCATCAGAAATAATACGTAAATAGAAAGTACGCTTCAGATATTAATAAATACTCCTAATATCCTAGCATTGAGTTTAGATTATATCAATACATGAACCATCTAAAATATTCTGGCGGGAAATTCCATGCAACTTTTATCTATTGAGCTTAAAGCTCACAATCGCTTGTCAGTCGATACGTTGATGTGAGATGAAGCCAGATGGAAGTATATCGCCGTCCTAAAGGGATATTCGGAGACAGTTTATGGCCGTTCCAGCGAAGATATTCCCGTTCAAGAGCCAAAATGATAGCTGATATACTATAGAGTTACGGTATTGGATATATCTTTCAATACAATAACTGTGGGCGACTGACTTCTTTAGTAGTTGGTTTTTCTAAAGGAAAAGTAAAAGAACAACAACTTATGTATTTTTTCTTAAAATTATTAATCCACTGGCAATTTTAAACCACATTTCAACGTCATGCTAACAGTTTCATACAAATACCTGCATAATTTATTACATGAAGAAGTCCATGCACTCTTGTAATTTTAATTATCTGTTTCAAGCATTTTCCCAAGAACTACCTAATTAAGGCTAGCCTGCCAGCGTTGCTAAAACCGCAACTTAGACCTGCCATGGGAGTCTATTAGGTACANTGGACACGTATAATTTTATTTGTCAATCTAACAAATAATTACATAGTTATGGTGCGTTGAAGTTGCGCACGACGTCACAACGTGCGGCATTTTTAAGCAAGCGATGACGTCACGGGCCTCTTCTTATGAACTTTGGGGCGCTTTATCTCTTTAAATTTTCATTAGTTTGAAAAAGTGAAAAATACGTGTAGAGTATTTTTTGATAAGTTAACTGACGGACTAATTAAAACTCTTGCTTTTTGACCCAGGCAACATCCCCATTGCAGGTGACTTTTATTAGGTACCACTCTTTTACTCTTTATAAAAGTGTACTGTCACGGTCACAACACTCGTACGCGCACGCCTTTAATGTATAGGAACTATTTTAGAACGAAAAATTATATCCAGTGGGCTGTGTGAGTTTACACCACCCGCTCATTAGTGAGCGCGTTTAAAAAATGTATGAAAATTTTAGTTTTTGAACGTTTCCCGTTAGGGGCGCTGTACAATCCGTCATACATTAAATGTCATTGTTACTTTTGTTATTTTTGACGCACTCACTAGTGAGCGCATTTGATGAAAACTCACTCTCAGCCTTCTGATCCTGTCTACTTCTCTTCGTTTTTAAGGTCAATAAATTTATCAAAACCAGACAAAAATTAATGAAATAAGACCAACAATATATCATTATAACTTACTTGATAAAAATGTAAACAGATTTTAGCAGATTTTTTGTACTTAACATGGAACTGGAGAATGAGTAGGCGTAATTGGGTACATTGACTGGAAAAATTGAAATCAGGACACACATTTGGGACTAATAGCGTATAATAATATTTTTTGTAGGTTATTGCTATTTTGGCCACATTTGATATCAAGTATACCCTCATCAAATTACGAGTGAACTACCTATATTTTCCGTAGGAGTTAAGCCTTTCAATAATAACGTTTAGAAGTTAATAATTCTCTTTAAACGTCAATGGACTCTCCGAGTTCTGAACTACAGAATCTAGTTTCTAGCTATCCTTTTGTGTAGTTAGGCAGGCCTCTCACTTGGTGGACCGACGATCTGGTGGTCGTTGTGGAAATCCATGGGGGAAGTAAGTCCATCAGTGGACGGCATTTGACTGAAATTAACTAATGCGAACAGAACAATAGTTTTTGTTGACTTAAAACTTTACTCTGACTTGTGTTCAATATTTACAAGTAGAGCCAAAAGATGATGTTCGTGAATTCTCATTGAAATTTTCTTTGAAAAAGCTCAATTTTTGTACGCACATTAAGTAAAACTTTGTTGGGTGTTATTTTGCAAAGAAAAAATATGTGGACCGTATACAGTATGTTCAATTTAGGACAACCCAATCTTTGTCCCATATTTCTGGGTATCTCCAAATACAAACATCGTTATGTGTCGTTTCAGACCTTTGACATCTCTGTTCAAACATTTTTCGCCACAAAAGTCCTATTCTTATACACCATTTTGACTTAACCTCCTACTTCTCTCTTTGTTCTTTGCTGATGTAAAGAGAGAGACAGAATGATGATGTTTTGGAATCGTTTTGCAGAATTGGGTTCGGTCGTTTGGAATTTTGTTGTCGTGATCGTTTTGCTGACTTCATTTGGTCGTACCAGCTTCTGTATGCCATATTCACTGATTGTTTATGTTACACATGCTGGAAGAATGGTCAGGTTACGTTTTTATTGTTTATGTTATTGGTGTATAATTTAACGTTTATTTAGAGTTACTATTTTGTAATGTTTCTTTAATAGTCATCTAAATAGAGTTCCTTAGAAACTAGTGATGCTTACTTTAGATCTAATATGTACTTAGTTTTAAGCTGAGGAATACACATAAGCATTATTCCGGATCATAAAACTAAGAAGTTTTGGACTCGCAATTTTTTTAATTAATTAGTAATCTTAATCTTAACAAAGCCTTCGCAGTTTCTGTGAGCTTAGACATCATAGTATACGATAAAGTTTCTTCCATAACTCTAAATTGTTTAATATAAATCCAAACGACAGTACATATCCATTTTTATAGCAAAGTTAGAACATAAGATGCTACAGTGTTTATTTCTATTTTGATGATAACAATACCTATCTTATAACCCACATGGGAGCGCCAAAAGCGTCTGCTAGCTTATCATTTTTATAGATAAAAAGTAATTCATCGCCTACGACGTATAGGTCGCGCAAAGTGGGTTGAGGCAAACATGTGTTCAAACTGATGCAATATTTGAATACAGAACACAAACAGCCATTACACATTCAAATATCGAATACACAGTTACCTTGCTGTTGTTAAATGGCCGCAAGCGAAACCGAAAGCACTTGTCAGTCCAGCTACGCTAGACGTCAGCGCTTTCAACAGACAAATCTTTGCTTGTTTTGATGGCCTCAACTCTCGTTGAGCGACCTATATCTTTCAGTTAAAACATGAAAATCGAAAAGGGCAACGACCGGCCAAAGTAAAGACGAAAGAATTATTAAAATGTGAATGAAAGTTCAATAATTTATTCTTAGAAGTTAGGCTGTTTACTTACTAAATGTCGAATTACTCGTGCGAAACCATACAAAGAGGTTATTGAACTGTGGTATTGAGTACATTATTATTAGTATTGAAATACGATCCCTAAATAATAATTAATACTGCTCTGTATTACATTTAAGGCTTGTATTATGGTTAAATTAGAACGGTCGTTGTGGAAATCCTTAGACTAGGCGCAGACCACCGATTTTTAGTTGACCGATAGTTGGGCCCGATTTTAATTTGTATGAAGAATCGGCCAAATCAAATCGGTGTAATGTGCGCACTTCCATACATGCCCTACTGATCAACTGCTTGACTAAACTATCGGCCGACGAAAAATCGATGTTCTGTGCTTCTGTGCCTAGGCTTAGGGGAGGCCTTTGTTCAGCAGTAGACGTCTTGGCTAAAACGAAAGATGCAGGATATCGAAAGTTTTTTAAAGGTCACTAGTAATTTCTTGTAAAATTTACTGTTTCCTTTGTTACTAATATCCCTGTAAGCCATCTCTAAGCTTATCTGTTTATATCCTTGTTTTAGGAGTATACCTATATTTAACGCTATAGTCCAACGCTCGTCGGACATCGAACCAGCATTCCTCGAATCTCGAGACAGTCGGATACTGACACCACACTTTTGTAAACTCAGACGGTAGTTTCTAAGGCGTAATCTATATATAAACCGCAAAGGTGACTGACTGACTGATTGACTGATATAGTGATCTATCAACGCACAGCCCAAACCATTGGACGGATCGGGCTGAAATTTGGCATGCAGGTGGATGTTATGATGTAGACATCCGCTAAGAAAGGATTTTACGAAACTCCACCCCTAAGGGGGTAAAACAGGATTAACGCGTAGGAAGTCACGGGTGGCTGCTAGTAGATGCCGTAAAGCCTTTGTGACTTGAGTTTGTATGGTAATATACACTCGGCGTCAAAGAAATCGCACCTCCCGCGACAATAACTTTAAAGATTTTCTTCTTAATACAATCATGGTGCCCCACCAATATTGGAGTATTTTGATAAAACTATAAAATAACATAAAGGTATAACGATCTGTGACAAATAATAATTTTACACTGAAAAAAATGTTTGGTTACTGCTTATACAACAAAAGTGACCACCGAACACTTTGGTTATGAGGAACAAAATGTTCTGTAAATTAAACAAATAATTCTGTAGTGAGCTAGACTTAGTTTGGTTATAGTTAACACTTAGTTCGGTGGTCACTTTTGTTGTGTAAGCAGTAACCAAACATTTTTTTCAGTGGCACTCGAGCGAAGTTATGGGAAAACCCAAGTTTGTCATATTAGTAGAATATAATAATAATAATAATATTATATTCTACTAATATGACAAACTTTATAATAATATAATAATATTAAGATTAATATCAAGGAACATAATCTCAATGTAATTGCCTAACAAATAGATTACAAGGAGCTTTTCATCAGAAATAATACGTAAATAGAAAGTACGCTTCAGATATTAATAAATACTCCTAATATCCTAGCATTGAGTTTAGATTATATCAATACATGAACCATCTATAATATTCTGGTGGGAAATTCCATGCAACTTTTATCTATTGAGCTTAAAGCTCACAATCGCTTGTCAGTCGATACGTTGATGTGAGATGAAGCCAGATGGAAGTATATCGCCGTCCTAAAGGGATATTCGGAGACAGTTTATGGCCGTTCCAGCCAAGATATTCCCGTTCAAGAGCCAAAATGATAGCTGATATACTATAGAGTTTAGGTATTGGATATATCTTTCAATACAATATCTGTGGGCGACTGACTTGTTTAGTAGTTGGTTTTTGCAAAGGAAAAGTAAAACGAGCAACAACTTTTGTATCATCATCATCATCATCATCATCATTTCCGCCATAGGACGTCCACTGCTGAACATAGGCCTCCCCCAATGCTTTCCACGTTGATCGATTGGTAGCGGCCTGCGTCCAGCGCTTCCCTCACAATGGAATACACAACTTTTGTATTTTTTCTGAAATTTATAAATCCACTGGCATGTTTATACGACATTTACAACGTCATGCTTAGAGTTCCAAATTAAACATTACCTACCTATTTTCGTTAGACATCCGCTAAGGACGGATTTTACGAAACTACACCCCTAAGAGGGTAAAACGGGATCCACATGTTTTGGGCGGCCGCTAGTCCTACTAATATTATATGCGAAAGTTTGGATGTCTATGGATGTTTGTTACTCTTTCACGCAAAAACTACTGAACGGATTTTGTTGAAACTTTACAGTATTATTGTTTATAACCCATAATAACATATCTATACTAATATAATAAATGCAAAAGTAACTCTGTCTGTCTGTCTGTCTTGCTTTCACGCCTAAACCACTGAACCGATTTTGATTAAATTTGGCATAGAGATAGTTTGAGTCCCGGGAAAGGACACAAGATAGTTTTTATCCCGGTTTTTGAAACAAGGACGCGCGCGATAAAGTTTTTTTGTGACTGACAAAATTCCACGCGGGCGAAGCCGCGGGCGGAAAACTTAGGTCATAATTTAAGACGATCTGTGACAAACGAAATTTCACGCGGGTGAAGCCGCGGGCAAAAGCTAGTAAGTAATAATCATTATCATCATCGATTTTCTAATCAAACCACTATTGCCCCACCGACCTAATACTCGTAGTTTCAATTCCACAAAATTACCCCTCCCAAAGGGTAGTCCATTCGGTTCCTGGAACGAGCATCGGTGCACACGTGCACGTGATATTTCCCATGATTATTGCGGTCTTTAACTGATCGATACTATTCTTAGGAACTTGGAAACTTTAATGAGTTGCTCGACTGCTGAAAAGATAATGTGAATATGCGACGTTTTTGTTCTATTGACGATGCCGTGTGACGACTGTCAATTTTTTATGATGAATTAACATATTTATGAACTAGGTACATAGACTAAATATTTACAAATAAAAAATATGTCCTAAATCACTGTCCAAACAATGCGACATGGTGCCCAGAATGCTGGCTGAATTTCCGCGCTGAATGGCCAAACTGATTCGTTGGCCAAGAAATGCGCCAGCTCTCCCATCACCTGTACCTACAGTCAATCAGCCGCTTGGCTAATTAATTACAATTATTTAGTCATATTAATTACTCAAGAATTGGATTCTGACAAATTCAAATTTATCTTATTACAAGCATAAATTCAAAACCCAAACTTTGGGGTTGAATTTTGGATTAAGTTTTAATCGCGCTGTTTATGATTGTAGACTTAAGTCTATGTTTCCGAGCACGAATATTCACGTTCTTGCGAACATTTTGAAAAGTAACTTTGATCAGACATCAAGTAAATAATGAAGACAATGATTTTTCATGATGAAATGAAACAATGCCATATTGATGGCAGTGGAGTTTAGTAGTTAAACCCACTACTGATAGTTAATTATGAATGATCGACTACTGCAGTTTCAAGTAATAATGGTGATGAGTCAATTTGTTCAACTGAAAACCTCATTAGTAATACTTTTTATACCTGTATTTGTTATATTTTATTTATTACATACCTAACGTATTTAACCGTTACATCTTTGATTAACTAGTATCGTAACTTGCATCTATCTTTTATGTATCCTAATGATTCCATGAAATGAATCCGAAATCCAAAAGTCCAAAACCCATACTCATACAAAGAATTTAAATTAAAAAATCCAAGAAAACTCTTACCGTGTCAGCCATTTCCCAGTCTAGATCTTTATTCCGAAGGTATTCAATTCCAAGACGTGTTGAACAAGTTCGTGAATCGAGCCCGGTCGTTTACTTACCGGTGGTTTGAATTCTCGGTTTACTTGGGCTTTTGAAGTTGAGATGTCTGTTTGGTAATGCAACGCATTAACTGCAGGTAACTGCTTGTATTAGTTAGGTATCTACTGAATTTTGATATATCAAATTAGCTGACAGTAGTAGGTACTCGTATGATAACTACAAAAAATTTACTGAATGACTTACGCCCGTACTATTTACAAATATTAATTACTATGAAGTCTCAGAGGCGTATGGACGCACAGGGTCACATACGAACCAATCGCAGAGCTCTATTCAACGCTGTGCGTTCGATTTGCTGCTTTACTTATGCAAGCGTCGTTTGTGAAAACGGGTGTTAGTATTGTTTACAAATGCAGCAGTCGGAGACATGAAATTTTAATACTTAAATCAACAAATTAAAGAAATTGATGCCTCTGACTGCATTTGTGAACACTACGAGTAAGTTATCTTGTTTTTAACTTTTCAGTTCACCTTCACGAACTTTTTTCACTTTCACAAAACAAAACAGTGTTGAGAATTAAAAAATGTTTTTTTTTTATAAAAATGACCTAGTTCATCAACTACATTGTTTGTAAATTTCATGCGAAACTGTCATAGGTAACTTATGTCGTAGGTCCTCTAGTTACTTCATATGCCACGGTTTGAATTATGGTAATTTACGTAGAATTGACCCATCCACGACATTTTGCCTTCTAAGAAACACCAAGTTGAGTTATTTTTTTCCAATGAAAAATGCGGCGGTTGTCATCAATTGAGGACTTTCTAGAAAAATACTTTTTCAGCGACGAAAATAATTTGTTTCTAGAAATAACTTTCAAATGTCAGAGCCAAAGCACACGATGCGTTGCGGTGTAGGTGCGACGCCGGAGCGGTGTCGCTACGTCGTCTTAGGCTAAAAACTCACGGCGCGATTTTCACCCGCGCCCGCGGTTATTTGCGCGGTTATTCTAAGAACTCACGGCAAGATTTTAAATCGCACCACGTGCTAAGTCACTGGTACAAAATGGTCGCCCGCCGATCGGGCGGTTTTCGCGCGGACGAAAACCGCCAAGCCGGACCCGATTACAACCGCGCCTGCTGCGGGCGAAAACCGCATCGTGAGTTGTGCATTCGTTTAAGTATCTGCATTCTACAGAAGCTGCGGGCCCGCAACGGCTGCGGGCGCGGGTGAAAATCGCGTTATGATTTCTTAGCCTTACATATAAATATCTGTGGCGGGCACACGAGCGGTGCCGGGCCGTGTAACGCGATACCGCGAAATCTTTGCGGTGCGGCGCCGCAACGCATCGTGTGCTTTAGCTCTTATATTTTAAAGTTGAACAAAAATAGTCCGTTTTTACATTGGATTATATTTACCAAACTTAACAAAGTCCAAGCTGGAAATCTCAAGAATGTTCCGACTTAAATATTGCGTCCGAGTGGACAGAAATAAATTTAATATTTGCCGTCGAATGTTGGCATTACTTAATGAATTGGAAAGATTCGAAATAGTGATGTGGAGAAGCTGACGTCGATAGTAATATCGATATCCGATACTAAACACCTTTAAAGGCATCAAATTACTTGTAATGACTTATCATAATAAGTTTAAGCGCGATTTAACGCAACGATTGAGAAAGGTTTTTTATGTTAATATTTTTTCATGGGTTTTCTTGATCAATAAAGATTGATAGTAAGAGCAACTAGTTAGCTCTTTTAGCAGAAAATTAAATGTTTCCTGACCCCGATGAATATAGATTACACAAAGAAGCAAAGATTTTATCGGGTCTCGCTTTGTGTGTAACAATATTGAATTTAATTTCTCAATGAGAATTATTGTCATCTAGAAGTTCCTGTACCTATATCCGAGAAGTCTCTAGAAATCATTCGGAGTAAGCCTATGTTCAGTCTGGATGAGTGAGGTTTGGATAATGATGAATCGAGAAGTTGTCAGCACAAATCATAATGTTTGCTTACTGGGGAAGGAGACGATTTCGATAAATAAAAAATCGACTCTACCTCAACACTACCTTTAAAACTTGAATCGAGAAAGCGGGTTTCAGAAAACTCAGTCATACAAAGAACTACAACGTTGAATTTATTTAGTAATATACTTGAATGTTTTGCGATAAAAATAAAGTGAGCACTTCTTTTGCTGCACGTAACATAATTTTGCTTTGTTTGTAAGAACAGAATAGTTTATTAAAATACCCTGAAATCACAAAAGATAATTCCACACAGTCTGTTTTATTTCTAGACGGCAATCATCATTTTATTCGAGTCAGAGACAGTTATAAACTAAAACCGACAGTGAAAAACGTATAAAATAAAAAATTGTCTTTGTTTCTTTCTTTCTAAAAGATGTTTTAAAACTTTTTAGTAGCCACATTGCTACTAAAGCCTGGTCCGTGAGCACGTAGAATCCCGTCCAATGACCCCAAGCTATCCATCCTTATCGCTCACGCGTAATTATATTGCGCGCTCGCACACTCACTGCGGGCGCGCGTCGCACAGTTGCGACAGCAATATAATTACGCGCATTGGACGGGATTCTACGTGCTCACGGACCAGGCGTAAACTATTTCTCATAAAGAAGCTCAAAGTTGCACAGCGTGCTATGGAAAGGGCTTTTCTTGGTGTTTCTTTACGAGATCAAATCAGAAATGAGGAGATCCGTAAACGAACTAAAGTCATAGCCCGACGGATTAGCAAGCTGAAGTGGCAATGGGCAGGGCACATAGTACGCAGAACTGACGGCCGATAGGGCAGCAAGGTTCTGGAGTAGAGGCAGCGTACCGGAAAACGCAGCCGTGGAAAAACGGAGCCGTGGGACGTCCACCCACAAGGTGGACCTACGACCCGATAAAGGTAACAGGAAGGCGCTGGATGCAGGCCGCTAACAACCGTGCGATGTGGAAGTCACTGGGGGAGGCCTATATGTTCAGCCGTGGACGTCCTGTGTCTGAAATGATGATGATAATGATGATTGCTACTAGGCCCGTCTCTACTGTAGGTATTCATAATATCATGAACAATCTATGTATCTAAGTAGACTAGAGATTTAAATAAATCCATGTTTGATTGTGAAGAAAAAAAAATTAATGGTAATTATTATGACCGAGTTTCTCGCGTTTTTTTGGTTCTTCTCAGCACTGGTTCATTGCCCCAAAGCTGTGCTAGGGTAAAAATAATACCTACAGGGCGTGAAAAGCTTTTTGCAAGCCTATTTGCAGAAAATAAATAACTTATATTAATACTTTAAAAGTTTAATAAATGATAGTTTGCTCTTCACTGGTTGGGTTTTTATTGGCGGTCAAGCTGTAGATCCTGGCTACACAGGAGTTGCAACGGTGGGAACGAGAGGTGGAAATTTTTTTGTTTGATATGATAGTAATAATCTCAGTTTGACTTGATTTTTGTCTAATATAAAATTTTCGAGTTTCTATTTATGTGTTTATTTGGACAACCAGAATTTCATTGGAGCTTACATAACAGGGTGTCTTTATGTATAAACATGTAGTTATACAATACTAGTTACTAAGGGTACGGTAACTAGACGGGAGAGGGCGTGCGTGACCTGTCTACATCGCGCTGTATTCCGGAGGTTATGTGGAAGAAACGGTTCATGCAACAGTGTGGAATTCATTATAATCTGCTTTTGCAATAGACTAACTGATAAAAAGTAGTTTTGTCTAAGAAATTCCACAACATAATATAACAGCATTGTTGTGTTCCGGCAGTTAGAGGTAAGATAGCCAGTTCCTCTGTGGTTGAGGATTCCGGGTGAAGCTCGCTCCCACCTCCGGCCTGATCATCACTTACCATCAGGTGAGATACAGGCCAAGAACTTCCTCGTTGTGGATAAAAAAAAACCTCAAATGTTTTGTCGATCAAGAGTCATACGGAGAATTATTGACTGTCGGAGATACGTCTACAATTAAGGAAGCAGGCCCCTCCAACCCGTCTGGTCAGCGTGGGGAGTGTACGCCAAATCCTTCATTTGCCTCTGGTAAATAAATAAATTGGCAGCGTACCGGAAAACGCAGCGTTGGACGTCCACTCACAAGATGAACTGACGACCTGATAAAGGTAGCAGGAAGGCGCTGAATGCAGGCCGCTACCAACCGTGTGATGTGGAAGTCATTGGGGGAGGCTATTGTTCAGCAGTGGACGTCCTATGGCTGCAATGATGATGATGATGAAATAAATAAATAAGAGTCGTACTCCTACAGTAGAGACTAAATAGAAAGAAAGAAAGATAAATTTATTAAATGACCTGAATAAAATGTCACGCAGTGAAGAGTGAGACTGAGTACGACGTCTATATTTAATTAAAATGACAATTAATTATTGATTTCAAAACCACAACAATTTTAGTTTACAGTTGACTGAAAAGTGATTCAATTTTAAGGCTCAGAAATTAAATGTTATTATAGAAATTGTGCCCTATATGCTTTCAAATTATTACCCAATTAGGCTATTAAAATCTTTTATAAGCAGCAATACACATGATTTTAATCTTAATTCATAGAGTTCATTTCTTTGCATCATAATACAGTGTGAGTCACGTTAAAGTGTACATATGAAAATAGGTGAAACTAGACCTATTTTTATCGACAAAAAAGAGGTCAAAATTTTTTTGAGATTTTTTTTTAATTTTTTATAGAATTTTTTTTCTTCCAGTTACTTATTGTAAAGAAATCGTAATAACTTTTAAACTAAGAAGCATATCCTGATAAAATATAAACAGTAATAATGCTAAATAACAGACGATGCTAAAAAAATACATAAAATACCCTGAAAATGCCAACAAATAATAAAAAATGATACTTTTTAAAAAAAATCTGCTTTTAAATTCGTGTTTTTTTGGTTATTTGATAAATTTCTCCAAAAAATGCCCCTATAACAGGTAGTTTTTATTACTTTGTATTATTCTCTATCGTATGCTGTATAATCTCAGTCTTCAATTAATACAAATCTCAAAATCGGCGCGTATTATGTTGCTTCAAATACACATTATTCAAGACGTATTTTAAACAGCCCCTAGTTACACCACACATATTATAATCAAAGAAGCCCCACAATCTCCGAAGCAAAATTAATACTTGTTTCGCTCTCGCATAATACACTCTCCGTAAGCTCTTCGGCATTGAATTTCTCGGTAAGTATTAAGAGAGCCTTTCGATGGGAGTTATTAGGTATGTGCCCGACTTACGAGGGTTTAATTATAATTTTAGAAACATTTTATTACGTACTCTGTAAGGGTTAAGACGGTAGACTAATTTTATGAGTTTGGCAGGAGGCTTTAACACTCTCGTGGGTAAATAAGCAACGGATTTTCTTGAAAGTTTCCATCCTTAATACATAGGTATCTAATTCATGAACTTTATGCATTATCTATTTATACTCGTATAAAAAGAAGAAGAAGAAGTCTTTCTGTGTTACCTTTTCACGCTTATACCACTGAACTGATTTTAAATGATACTTAATGGTAACAAATAGTATGAGAGTAATATAAAATATGAATATAATAATAGTATGAGTGCAGAAGAAAATACCGCTTACTTTTTTTTATCCCCAACGAGGAAGCTCTTGGCCTGTATCTCATCTGATGGTAAGTGGAAGCGAACTTCACACCCAAAATCCTCAACCTCACCTACAAAATTATGTATCTCATGCTCGTATTAAATAGTCTGAGACTAAAGCCCGTATTCGCAAACGATGCTTGCTTCAGTGAAGCAGAAAATCGAACGCACAGTGTTGAATAGAGCTCTTGGTGCGTGTGTTACCCTGTGCGTCCACGTTCACTGTGAGACCTCATAGTAATGTTTGTGAATACGGGCGTTAGTGTAGAGCATAATACCGATTAAGACCTACCAATGTACACACGGCCACACTGTTAATATCCATTTCCGTTTTTGCTCTCGCTCTCGTCAAATGATGATTCTTTGTGATAGAACGAGACGACATGACTGGCAATGGGTAGTTAACAATGTTGCCGATAGTACCTCATGCTCCTATCTACTGATTTTGTGTAATTTATTATGTAAATCCAAAAAAACGATCATAAAAACAAGCGATAAGCACTAAACTTGTATGTAATATAAAAATGCCTTCACACACACTCTTAATTTCGATCATAAAAATTCATAACCAACCGTCGGATTAATATATTTAAGTATTCATGATTCGTACGTGTTTTGGGTCTTTATGGGGGTTGTTGTGCCTTTTGGTTTATGACAATAACGACAGTCTGTATAGGAGGCCATGGTGTAATGGTTGGTGTGTCAAAGGTGTCGGGTTTGATGACCACAGAAGTCAAGAAAGTGGAAAAAAATCTGGTGAAGGTCGCGGGCGGTGCAGGACCGGTCTTTGTGGAAATCCTTGGGGAGGCGTTTGTCCAGCAGTGGACGTCATTCGGCTGAAACGAACGAACATCACAGGTACAGAGTGGAAACGATAAGTCATTCGATTATTTCTAAACTATAAAAGATATCGAATAACTGGTTACTGATCGTGAAAGTGCTTCACGAGCTCTTTCAAACAGTATCAATAACAGGTTACAGAATAAACTGGATCTATCCGTAAATTCAATTTTTACAGTTTCCATACATGAAGGACGCCTATGGAAAATATAGAAATGAAGAAATATTATAAGAAGCTTGATTACCATTTCCCTGATAGTACAAGAATCCCTACACATTCCTGTTAATAGAAAAATATATTCAGAACAGTTTCTGAATATATCCAAATGTAGTTTGAAAAGAAAAACACAAAACAACTATTTACGCAACGACTACGTTAAAACATACAATAAATAATACTTACCTACCATTGATCTCAATTTTTCAAATACTCGACGCACAGTGGAGCTGCGGCTTTGGTGCCATAGTAACAAATGCTAAGGCAGACGTATTCTGTCAGAATACAGCACTTTTTTTTGTTGGCCGGCACTTTTGATTTTGGACCAAAAAAATAATATGAAACGTGGATGATGTCCTTTCTTCGAAATCGTTCAGTGGTTTAAGCGTGAAAGCGTGACAGTTACTTTCGCATTTATAATAATTTAGTAGGGATATGATAACCATCTCACTCTATGTAATACCAGTACAATATTA